>NW_027040558.1:600000-929732 GCF_037179485.1 Ochlerotatus camptorhynchus | reverse complement strand
ATGGTTATAAATTGTTTATAATCCCTGCTAAACTTCAACTGAAATGGTTATGGAACTTTACATGAACGTTTGTGTGATAAAGTTTTAACCTTATGTATTATGGTTTTTTGGAAGCGGACCTTACAAATAATGGGTTGTTAAGAACCATAACCATTCCAAATTCTTGTTTTCTCCATACATTTTCGGAAAGAGAACTATATTAGAACGTTTTTACTTATGGTTTGAGAACATTAATGGTTATGGTTATGGTAGTCAGTAAGGTCCATTAATGGTTTTGTATTATCACTCAACTTTACGTGAAATATATCGTGAATTGGTAATCAGTAATTTACAGGCAACCAATTCGCGATATATTCCACATAAAGTTGATCGATGTTACAAAACCATTCATGGACCTTACTGGTTACCATAACCATTACCATTAATGTTCTCAAACCATAAGTTAAAAGGTTTTAGTATAGTTTTCTTTCCGAAAATGTATGGAGAAAACAAGAATTTTGAATGATAATGGATCTTAACAACCCATTATTTGTAAGGTCCACTTCCAAAAAACAATAATACTTAAGGTTAAAACTTTATCATTAAACGTTCATGTAAAGTTCCATAACCATTTCAGTTGAAGTTTAGCAGGGATTATAAACAATTTTAACCATTTTAGGTAAGGTTTATGTTATGGTTCGCGCTTATGCGGGGAGAGCCCTTAATTATCAGGATAAAGCAGTCAAATAATATTACAAACAATAAAATGTTACATTATAACAGGTTATTTGTGTTGTGTTGTAAAACTGCAGAAATAACCTGTAATATGTTATCACAAAAAATATAACAGATTTAATTTACCCAAGTAACCACCAAGCCCAATAATAGCTTTCTAATCGATTTTTTTGCAATATAACAATTTTATAGGGTTTTAAAATTTTATATCAGCCGCCTATCAGCGTTATATTACAAAGAGGGCGATTAGCGGGCTTGTTGATTACTTGGGTAATTATCCGTTTATTTTGTTTGTATGCAAATTTATTTATTTAAAATGAACTCTCCACAACTATGGCTCTCTAACTCGATATCGAGTTAGTAGAGGGTTGACTGCAGTTATTAATGGAAGAACTTATCAACTTATAGAACTTTTGAGTTAGTTATGCTATTAATTGGTCTTTAATTTATTTAATATATGCACAGATAAAAGTTCTGAATTTTAATTGTGATGTAAGCATTCCATCACGTAAACTTGTATTTCATTTCACGCAACCGAGCAACTTGTAAACAATGTTGTTTACAAAGATGGACTTTTGTATACAATATTTGCTACATTGCATGAAATGTCTCAGTACTTTACATGATATGTAATGTAAACTTATATGATATGTGACGCTCCATTTATGTGCATCATACTAAACAGAAATTTACACTACTGCTAATGCTAATGCTAATGCTAAATAAACTGCTCAGCAGGCAACATTGGTGTTTTGGGCTCGTGAAATAGAACAAAAATCATTGCTACTATGTAACGCTGCACAATACAGTGATACATTCAAAACAGCCACTTGATCATGTCATAAGATTACAAGATTACCAAAAATTTCCTACAATAATTGATATCAAAGTTTCTCTCAGGGTCCCCCTCCCACTTACACACATGCACACATACACACACACAAACAGATAAATTTTAAAACATTAATAAATACATGCATGTACTGAAAATTTTGACCCGCTATGTACACAGTTGGTGAGACTGGCAGCCATATGTTATCCACCAAAAATAAAATATAATGAATTTTTTATTCAATTTATGCATGTTTCACACCATATTCACATAAAACATGAATCAATTATTGCAGTTATAATGTTTTCCATTAGTTTGGAGTTATTTGCTTTTTGCGGTGAGCAATATTTTATTTCGATACATTTTTGAGCTGCAAATTTGTGGCATCAATTTGTAAATTTTCAGAAGGCGCGTTTATTTAATTGGAGTAACATGTTACATTTCACCATAAAACTTGATGTGTTTGAAAATACGGACTAGATAGAAGTTTTTTAAAGTCAATTATTGTATATGGTTATTCAAAAGACTTTTGCTATGATTGACAACTCTGTGGACGATTTTTCAGTCCAGATAAAAACACTAGTGTTCCTTTTCCGTATTTCCACTCAAAAATATTTCAATGCATTTATTTGGTAAACAGGAATATCAATCATAAGTATTAGAAAACATCACTGTACTGTTTTAAACACTTCAGTAGAACATTTCAGTTAAGTCAGTCTAAACCTCATTTGCAACTTTTGTAATCAAAATATCATGTTACTAGCAACTGAATTGCAACATCTTTTGCAACAATCATAAGTTGCAAAGAGACTCCACCTTCTGCGCTTTTTAAGGTACAATGAAGTTTTATATGCGATGCGTTGTCCATAATTTGGACCTTCATTAAGTCACACTAAGGTTGTTGTTACTCGCTGAGCAACAAATGGTGTTGCTTGGGTGGAAGGGTAGGAACACAGGTAGTGGACGTTTGCACAAACAATACGACATGCACTTAACTAAGGACACTGGATATACGACAATAGATCAAATTACTGGTCGCAGAAGTGTTATGTCCCGAATTGAAAAATGTGATAACCTTATTTAAAACAGCAAAAAACTTAATTAATTTTGGTATCTTTGATAAATTCGTGTTTAGACTACAATGTGCCATCTTCATCAGTGTTATTCTTTTCAAAGGATTATCAAAATCTATCCCCCTTAAATACTCATCCCCTAGGTAAGAATGTCAAGATCACAGGTATACAAATGAAACTACAATGTGTAGTACCATGAAAATTTTACAACGAAACTTTTCTTTGAACACCGCAAAACGATCCGACGCTTGTGGAAAAAGTTATTTAGCCTAACCAAACGAATTGCTCATTATTCTTTTTTCTAGCAGCACTGCCAGCTGCCGCCTGCTGCTGTCTGCGCGAGGCAGTCACGTTGTGTGGGGGTTCACTCAGCATGGAGGAAAGCCGATATCATGCGCAAAGAATCTTGGATGAAACTTTACACAGGTCTCCGGTATAGTACAACAATTATGTTTCACGGGGGTCATTTGGAAACAAGTGTGATTTTTCAGAAGGGTGTATTTGCTTTGGCGCACAATTTATTCAAACCTTATCATGTCATGTCATGTCAGTGTCATGTTCATGAAAATGTATTCACTGTTACCAACCGAAAGAGAGTGATATATTTTCATAAATATCGTTTCGATTTTGAACAAAAAAAGTGCTTTAAAATTATTGAAAGTGACGGCAGTTCTTTTCTACTTTAGAGCGCAGTAGCGAGCTCAAGCTCTTGGGGTTGTGAAACATAATTGTTGTACTATACCGGAGACCTGTGTAAAGTTTCATCAAAATCGAAGATTATTTGCGCATGATATCGGCTTTCCTCCATGCTGAGTGAACCCCCACACAACGTGACTGTCTCGCGCAGACAGCAGCAGGCGGCAGCTGGCAGTGCTGCTAAAAAAAAGAATAATGAGTAGTTCGTTTGGTTAGCAATCAGTAATGGCTAAATAACTTTTTCCACAAGCGTCGGATCGTTTTGCGGTGTTGAAAGAAAAGTTTCCTTGTAAAATTTCCTAGGGATTACATGGGTTGATTTATTTTTAGAGGAAAATAGGTGACCTCACTAGATTTTTATTTGAAAAAGTAAGTTTTCCCATAGAAAATCCTATATAAAATTAAAACCACTGGAGCTAAAATATAGTTCCACCGACCGACCTGAAATTTTACACAGTTATTCTAGGACCCAGAAGGCCCCCGAAAATCATACTGGAACTGGAATTTGAATTTTCTCCCACCCTAATACTTATATCCTAACACGGCCTAATTTTTTTTGGTACCACCCTCTATATGAATTTTGGTATGTTGTCCCGATGATGGTCTTATGCTGCCTAACTAAAGCATGTTACGATATTGCTGTCTGATAGTTTTTTGTTAAACATCGATCGGGGGAACATTTTTCTAGAATATTTAAAAACGATATATCGCCGTATTACTCCCCGTTTGGGTGTTTTTTTTTTTAAATTGGGCACCCTTCCTCAAAAATATAAAATCCATATAAATTCACAGTACAACTATAACACATAATATTATTCCTCATTTTGGTGATTTTTCTAATAAAGTACTCACGCAGAGATGTAAAGCTATGGGAAATGTTCAATATAGAGAGAGAGAGTTTATAAGGATGTGTTCAGATTTCTGGTTATTGGCAATTTCTTTAGCTTTAAAGAATGGAAAGATAAGTTCCTTTCATGCTTTTTTGTTTCATTATTACGAGATGAACCAAAATTGCAACTATTAAATTTTCGGCTTCAATTACGTTCCAGAATAATTCTGTCAACAGAGATACCATTTTTTTCCTGCATACCAAGCTTCAAATGGTGCAGCAATCTGATGGAATCTTTCACCGTTTTCATCGGTTGCGGTGCTCAATTGTTTTTCGAGTTAATCGAGATGGTAATGCAGGAAATGTATTTTCAGGGACATGTGCGCATTTATATCGTTGAACGTGATTATCATACTCTCAATAATTGATCGGAATCTTGGACACCGATTTGTTCCAAGACAATTATGAATCCAGTGCCATTTCCTTAACCTCAATCTACCTGTGCACCAACTCTCAAAACATAAATAATTATCAAAATATTGCTTGCAATGGATAGATATCGTGTAAACTAGAAGATTAAGGGTATTTTTCAACCGATTCGAGTATGAATATGGCATTAAATCTGGTTTTGAAAGTTGGTACACAGGTAAAAAGTGAGGTTACGGGACGCCAGTGTTTTTTTTTTTTTTTTAACAGTTAAATGATCTTTATTTCTTGTGTTTGTGTGGTTAACATGTATGAATTTTTCAAGTGACACAGATGCGTCTTTTCAACTTTAGTACAGTGAGATTTTAATTATTATTTACAGTTTCTAGTCCTATCAGGCCTATTTTAAAGTATGACCACCTTGGTGGGATTGGTATGATTTGAATTGGAAAAAGGAGTCTACTTATAACTACTATTTACAACTACCACTAACCTACAACTACTATATACACCTAACCTACTATATACAAATTGCTTATCAAAGCATGCTCTGATAAATTACATTTTTGTGCAAATTTAGTCTTAATTTCGTTAATTTTGGAATGTATTTTGGCAATGCCTGCCTCTTCGTGTAAATTTGTTATTCTAGTGTCGAAAGGGCGATCAAGAACCAGCCTCAGCACTCTATTCTGAGCGACCTGAATTTTGTTCCTGTGAGTCTGTGCACATGATTCCCACACCGGAGCTGCGTAGAGGATCGCAGGTGCTATGATTTGTTTGTAGACGGCCAGTTTGTTCACCCTTGAGAGGCGGGATCTGCGGCAAATCAGCGGATACAGACACCTAACCAAGGTAGAACACTTGACTACGGTTTTCTCTACATGCGAACGGAAGAGGAGCTTTTCATCGATCAACATCCCGAGATAGGTTACTTCGGCGGACCACTCAACCCTTGTGCCATCCATGATTACAGTACAAGATGGAGCCGGTTTCAGTTTGGGCGATTGCCGATGTAGGAACATGATCGCTTGTGTTTTGGAGGGATTGATTTTAATTTTCCACGTGGTGGCATAATCAGCAAAGGCGTTAAGGCATCGTTGAAGTTTGTTCGTTATTTCGCGAGGCATCCTTCCTTTGACGGCTATTGCGGTATCATCTGCGAACAGGAAGAACACGCAACCGTCTCCAAGGGGAGGAATGTCGGAAGTATAAATGCTATAAAGCAAGGGGCCCAGCAGACTGCCTTGCGGGACTCCTGGTGGGATGGAAAACGTGTCGGAAAGACAACCATTCAACGATACATTAAACGACCTTTGTTGAAGGTAGTTACGGGTTATTTTAACCAGATGTAATGGGAAGTTGAAGTTACAAAGCTTGTACACAAGTGTGTCATGCCAAACATTGTCAAACGCCTTTTCAACGTCTAACAAGGCCATGGCTGTGGACTTTGATACAGCTTTGTTACTTCGGATGTTATTCATCACCCGTACTAGCTGATGATTGGTGGAGTGCCCCTTTCTGAATCCAAACTGTTCCGGAAGGAGAATGTTATTTTCCTCGACAAACTTGAGCAAACGATTGAGAATGAGTTTCTCGAACAATTTGCTCAGCGCTGAAAGGAGGCTGATTGGTCTGTAGCTTGAAGGCAATGTTGGATCCTTACCGGGTTTGCGGATTGGTATGATTTTTGCTACTTTCCAGATACTTGGAAAGTAGTGCAGTTCCAAACATCTGTTGAAGATAGCGGTTAGAAGAGACTGCACTTTCATGCTGAGTCTCTTCAAGATCAAGTTGAATATACCGTCAAACCCGGGAGCCTTCATGTTCTTGGTGCATTTCAACGCTGAGCAAATCTGTTGTACTGTAATCATATCCGCCGGAGGGACGACACAAGGGGAGACATCTAGGTTTTGAACGCATTGCGCAACCTGATCTTCGAGCGGACTTTGGATATTCGAGCCAAGCAAATGCGATGAAGCGACATGCTCGCCGATCGCATTTGCTTTCTCCTGTGGGGTGATTAAAAGCCGATCGTCATCATTTTCGACTCTGAGAGGTGGAATGGGTTTGGGATGAGTTTTCAGGACCTTGGCTACCTTCCAGAATGGTCTGGAGCGGTCGTCCAGATTCTGGACAACACGCCCGAAACTTTCATTTCGGAGTGAGTCCATTCTGGAAGCAATCTGTCTGTTCAGATCAGCCATTTCACGTTTTTTGCCCAGATCTCCAGTCCTCTGAAACTGGCGTCTACGAACATTTCTCAGGCGAATCAAAAGTTGGATGTGGGAATCAATGGCAATAAACTTACCCCTCACAGGAACTCGTCGGACGCACGCCTCGTCAGCCACGGTTATGGCTTGGTGGAGTCCCTCCAACGCTCGGTCGATGTCCTCCACGGTGTCAAGCGGCGGGTTGTCGATGATGTGCCTGTCTACCACGCGTCCAAACTGGGCCCAGTTAACGCGATGGTAGTCCTTGTGCAGGCTTGAAGCAGGAGCCACGTTGCAGCCCAGTTCAGCCACCACCGGTTGGTGGTCGGAGCTGAGTTCGTTCAAGGCTACCGGCTTGGACAAGCCGATATTTGTCAGGAACAGGTCTAGCGTCGATGGGTTGCCCGCCGGTGAGATGAATGTTGGTTCATCCGAAAACCAAACGGAATACAGCCCATGCCGAAAACCAAACGGAATACAGCCCAGCCCGACCGTTCTGGTTCTGCCGGTAGTTCTTTCGTCCTGGTTGATTGTTGCTTGACGCCAGCTTTCGGATGCGTTTGAAGTCCTCGCGTTTGGAGCACTGTCTGTCAGAGCCTTGATGTGCACCACCACAGTTAGCGCATTTTATCGCCACGGCTCCATCCGCAGGGCAGTTGGAAGTGGCGTGTTCTTGAGCGCAGTTGCTGCAGCGTGGCTTGATGTTGAAGTTGCGGGTACCGTGTCCAAAATTGAGGCACCTCTGACACTGCGTTACGTCACGATGACCGCCACGGTATGGCTCCCACCGTACGATGCTGGAGTAGATCGATCGGATGGCTTGTAGCGCATTGAGCGTCACTGTCCCTTTCTGGAAGTGCACCAGGAAAAGACAATCCGGGTACGTCTTCACGTTTTCATCTCTTTTTGTCATTCGGAAGACAGCGATTGGGGCTAGCTTGTACCCGTTGATTTCGGCTTCGACCATCTTGCGGTCGAAGTTTGGTAGACCCCTGATGACTACCTTGAAGGGCTTCTCAACGGGGATGTCGTGCGTGAAGAATTCCGCCTTGGTATCCTTCAGATATTTCACGGCCACTTCGTACTCCGCTTTGGTTCGGAGCATCACCTTGGTGCCGATCCTGCCGAGCTTAAACTCAGCTGCAACGCCCAGCGATGAAAGATCGCCAATCAGCGTGTTGAGTGGGACTTGCCAACCAGTGGAGGAAGCTTCATTTTTGCTGCACTCGGGCTGGCAGCAGTTTCGTTGTCGACGGCGTCGCCGAAATCACCAATGACGCTGACGTTCGCCGCGGTGGCATCGTCCCGTCCACTCGCACCATCGGACTGGCCTTGATTTTTCTTCCTCTTCTTAGACCGCTTCACCGTGGCTGAGGTGGGATTCCCTACATCGGTGGGAAGAGTAGCGTACCTATTCGAAATAGGTACACTCAAGCTACCCTCACCGCTGTTCTTCTTCTCCGTTTTCTCTCGGAGCCTGCTCCGGGAGCGCTGTCTTCCCATCACACGAAGCGACCGACACTACTGACGACGCGATTAAACTGCGAATGTTTGGAACAAACTAGAAACTTTAGAACAACTCGACAGAGCGAGCAAAGACCGAACTGTACTGCTTGACGTTCAAGCAGAGAATGTTACGGGACGCCATTGTATAAATCACAACTTTAACGCATCTCTAGGCAACTTGTTCCTTTGGCAAAAGATTGTTTTCCAAGACTGTACTCTTCTTAGCTTCCTGATATCCGGGCCATTAAATATTCTTATTAAATTAAGATTATTCTATCATATAGATATTTACTTGCTACCTTATTTAAGCTTAGCTGGTCTTAGTTTCTGGAACACGTCACGCAAACATAGAAACGCTGGCATTTTCTTGTCCAATGACTCGATAAAGTTTTTAACTATCCCTAGCGGATATGAAGCGGAAGAAGCAAGATTGAGTCTCTGGGAACGAGTGGTGGGTGGATTACATTAGATTTCCTTAGCTGGTGTTGTCCACGCATTTTCCAATCAGTTTTCAGTATACGACCCACATCGGGACAACATACCAAAGTTCATAAAGATGGCGGTACCAAACAATTAGGACGTGTTAGGATATAAGTATTTTCTAGACTTTTACTCAGGGCACAACAAGAAAGTCAAATATGGTAAATTTTCTCCGTCCTAGAAAGTTGTATTATTCTTATTATCTGGAAAGGCCAACAATATTTTTAAATTGAATAAACTAACAATAAAGTATGATTAATATCACCGGATTTAGAGTGTTTTCATTCTTTTGGGTTGTTAAAATAATTACTTTATGGAAATTTCAACATACCAGCACAGGTTCTGATTATTCTAGATTATTTGAAAAATCACTTTAACGAAGAGTAAGACAACGAGATATCGTTTTAAATGTTCTAAAAAAATGTTCCTCAAGTAATTTTCTACAAAAAAACACTTGGACGGCAATGTCGTAGCATACTTTAGTTAGGCAGTATTCGACCGACATCGGAAATCGGAACAACATACCAAACTTCATAAAAGGGCGGTACCACAAAATTAGAACGTATCAGGATATAGGTATGTTCAGGACTTTTACTCAGAAGTCTACAAGAAAGTCAAAAATGGTCAACTTTCTCAGTCCTAGAAAAAAAAAAAAGATCCGATTTGTTGCACTGTGTTATTAATAACTTTTGTTCCTTACATTTTATCGAAAAGTAATTTTCAACAAAGTTTTAGCTGATAAAATTTCCTACAAGCGTAGCTAAAGCAGAGCGATATGGTGAATGGTTAGATAGATGTGAACAAAAAAAATGGTTTTGTCGTAATAATTTCCATATAAACTTTAAATGGTTTGTGCCAAATCAGTTTCTTACTGAACAAGTTCAAATTTTGGAAGGTTAATCAGGATCCAATTTGAAACCGTTTGAGCAAAGTGGAGCGAAAATTTTAATTTTTGCATCAGTCTGATGAATACTCTCCGTTCTTCTAATGTCTGAATTCCAGCCAGGAGGTAGATCTCATTATTTCGAGTCCACGGGGGACTGTTTAGGATCATCCTAAGGATCTTGTTCTGTATCCATTGCAGTTTAAGATGATGGCATTCACCCCAGCAGGCCTGGGTTCAATCCCAGTCGGTGCCGCTGCGATGTTCTGACGCACAACATCTCTGATCACAATGTGCTCCCTGATAAGAAGCTTGCCATCTTTGGACCATTCCACCACTGAGCCGTTCAAGCAGATCTTATTATTTTCAGACGGAACAAGTATTGGTGATTGGGAATGTGAAAATCTAATGGCCTGGCTCTTTGCCGCGTTAATACGGAACTTCCAGTTGTTGAAATACTCAGACAGGACATCCAACCCTCTCTGAAGTTTGGCAGTAAGAGCTCAGATCAATGTCGGAGGTGAACAAGTTGAAGAGGATGGGCCCAAGCATATACTTTCTTGCGGAACGCCCGCCCCAATGTTGAAGGCATCAGAAGTGATGCCATTGAGAGAGACTTGGAATGTGTAACAAGTGTAAGTGTTGCGTCCAAGATTGGTGAGATTAATCGCGTTTAGTTTCCGGTTATTTAGTTATAAAATTCCAAGAAAAAGTTTATATGTTCGTAAAAGGTAAAACGTCCCAGAATCCCTACGAACGCAGCCAGTAGGAGACACTTCCCTATAAATTGTATAACAATGTAACTAGCCACCACCAGAGCACGCTGTGTGCAGTCATGAATGGACGTCTATAGGGGTGGCGTAATGGGGGCCATTGCATGGAGAATTCGTGGCACGTACGACGGTTCACTGGTCACGGTTCGGGGTCATCGTTCACCAAGAGGCACAGTAATAAGCCTGGTGATCATTACACTGAAAATGTATTTTCGTTATTTCTCTGAAAACCGTTTCGTAAAAATCAATATCGTACATACAACACATCTATCATAAATGGTACGAAACATTCGTTTTCCCTGTCATCTGGCGCAATGTCAATATTACGCCTAATTCGTATAATATATAAATTCATCTTCGTACAATCAAACCAACAACTGCGCTTCTTGTCTCCTAAAGTTCTGATTGTGTGTTGGAGATGGGATACTGGTTTGACCAATACATGCAAGCTACCATTATAAATCAAAATACTGGTCACGGTGGTTTTATGTCAGAGAAAAAAAATACATGCAAGCAGCAGAAAAAAGCAAACGAAATCGAATTACCGCTCCATGATTACTTCTTATTTGCCTTTAGCCTTTCCCTTTCTCGTAGCACAGATAGAGTTATGGATAAGGTGCAGAACTGGCTATTGCAAGGTTCATGGTTCGGGTCCGGTCTGAAACCAATTTTATATTTTTGTCATGTTTATCGCTTACAATATTGAAGTTATTTTTAGCCATTCTCACTAACACACTCCACATTTTTCGGTTTCCACAACCAACACTTGTGGCCCACTGGTTGGGTGTAGCGATAGCGAGTGTGGCAGTTCTAACGAAACTAGCTTCATAAAATGTACAAATCCATTTCGTTGCAGAAAACAACGTATAAATTCGTAGAACAAACGAGCGATTTCGTTGTATAAACGAAAATTTATTTTCAGTGTAAAGACTACGGACACATAGTGAAAGTCACAGCTAAAAATCTATAGTTTGATTGTGAAAACTAAAGCTTAAATGAAGTGAGCTAAATTTAAAGTTTAAAGGAGTTGTAGAGGAAGTTGCCACGTATAATTGGACAGTCAGGTAATTAGCATCACACAAAAAAACCCCCGAACCATATCAAACCGTTGTCTAGTGAGATCATGTCAATCGATAACCGTCGTTTCAAATTCTACATCGCGCCCACAGGACCTCGTGGTTTTACCGTAACGTTTAAGTTTAGTGTGTCCGAATCGTAGATCGTTAACCTGATCCCACAGCTACAGTGTGCGCCACCAATCCAGGCAAGCCAACTTACCCTTGTAGTTCGTGAAGCCTAGAGTTCGTCACCATACTCGAGGGGCGTACGGGACAGGTAGTGGCGTCCACCCCTGGCCCAAGAAGGTGACGCGGTACCAGAGGAAGGAGATAAACGACGACGACGGCAGTGGCAGGTGAAGGGGCCCCAAAAGGAAGTGAAATTAACAAAAACGAATAAAGTGGTAGTTTGTCTTGAGCGAACTTAAAGTGTTTTCTTGGTTCGCGGAACTATCACGAGCCTGTGCCGACCCTGAGGCTTGGAGACGGGGGTCTCATCAGTGCTGGGAGTAATGTCCTATCTGAAAGTTAATTTTGAATGATCTTCACAAGGAAGATTGGAAGACCGTATCGGATGTAATTTGTACACGAGCCCATCATGCCAGATATTGTCGAACGCTTTTTAAACGTCCAACAATGCCATGGCGGATGTTTTAGATACAGACTTGTTCCGCCTGAGAAAATTGCTTACGCGAGTCAGTTGGTGAGTAGTCGACCGACTTTGTCGAAAACCAAACTGCTCCTCAAGTAAGATATTATTTTCGTCGTGATAGGTCTATAGCTGAAATTAGAGGAAGGATTCTTCCCAGGTTTACGGATGGGTATGACTTTAGCTCAGGGATGCCATTCTTCCCAGTGTAAGCAGGGTGATGAGTTGAAAAGACACCTCGCACTATGACAAAAGCAAACTCACCCGAGAGATCTTTATTTTGTTTTCACTTTCTGCCGCTTCTCCCACTTGGCAAGCAAATCAAGCTGAACATTGCATTAGGTGCTAATTAACATTGACAGATTCTCTTCGTCGACTCTCTCGTTGCATCCCCACGGCCATGTAAAGACATTCCCAGGTATTTTCAGCACACAGATCGATAAAAGAAACTTTTATCAAGCATCTAATACGACAAACACATCAAGAAACGGTTCTGTGCTCAAGTTATTAACTAAAGAGAAAGTCGACGAAGAAAATCGATCAATGTTACTTAGGACCTAATGCAATATTCAGCTTGAAATACAGTTTCTGACCTCGCACCTCCACCAGTCCAACATACCGGTGCGTATGAGTGATCACTAGGGAGCACCGTAGAGAATTCGTTTGCTTCACCGGGGAGAATCACCCCGGTGAAGACTTTGGTTGTTAGTTTGTTGCATACAAAGATTTGTTAAAGGTTACTTCTTCTATTAACGTACAGTATGTAGTCAATTATTTTAAAATTTGGTGAAATAAAAACGTACACCTTTTGGAAATGCGAATACGGGAAGTGCATCAGCGCACCATTATTGAAATTTGCTTCAGTTTAGTCGGTAGACAGACATGGGATAGAGATCGATTAGGATCACAGCGGGAGTTCCACAAGGCTCTATCCTTGGTCCTACGCTCTGGACCGGGATGTACAACAGCGTGCTAACGCTGCCCAAAGGAGTCGTCTTGACGGTAACAGGCGAAACGCTGGAAGAGGTGGAAGTGTTGGCGACCGAGGCGATCGACATGATTGGTAACTGGATGCAAGGAGCGCAGCATATAGTACTTCCATCACAAAACGGAAGTGCTATTGGTCAGTAACTGTAAAGCGGTACAGCGGGCAGATATCACCGTCGGAGGCATGCCATAACCTCAAAGTGGCATCGCCCTGGCGGAGGACAGCGAGTGCTACAGGTGGAGAGAAGCCGGAAGAGTACGGAAAGTTGTGAGAGCGGAGTCGTTGGCTAAGTGGCACCAGAAGTAGACCTGTGCGCCGCCACGCCACGCCGCCGCCGCCGACGATTTTCATACGCCGCCGCCGCCGATGAAATTTAGCCGGCGCGCCGCCGCAGTAAAATGGCTCACGCCGCCGAATAAATTTATGTCACGCCGATGAAAATTCCGTAACATCTTTTCGGTAAAATGCATCTTGAACGCACGCTCGTTCGTGGCTACTTAAAATTGAGTGAAAAACCACTCAATTTAATTAAAACCAGACCTACTCTAAATTGAGTAACACAGCCAGAACTGTTATTTCTTCTCATTCCCATAAATAAATAAAATTTGGAAATGAGTCAAAAATACACAAATGGGCAAACATTTCGTTTCCTTTGGGATTAATAAACCAAAAACTATATCAAGCATTTTATTTTAAAGCAAACATAATGCAAAACAATACAATTACCTCTCAATACAAATGATTTGTTTTCCGTCAATCTTGTTTCCATGCTGAGCACCAATGCCACCGACGCCAGGGAGGCAGCTTCCACACCTGGACCCTACCTATCGACCCATCAACTCCTGAACCGGAAACCAACGGCCAGGGTGGCCAGCAAACCGGGAAAACCGGGAAATATCCGGGAATTTGAAAAGTAACCGGGAAAACCCGGAAAAACCCGGGAATTCGACGAGAGATCCGGGAAAAATAAATTAACCATACCATAGGAACAAATTTTTACACCAGAATTTCAGAATAAACCATTAAAATAGAGTGATCCTTTACCAAATGAATGTCTTGCTCTATTTGCCGTATATTTTTTTTCTGTTTCCCGTCTTATTGTTTTTAGAATTTAATCACTCAGCAATATTGCAAATTGATTTTCGTCGTTTTATTTTCAGATGTTCTTAAAAAATATTGAAAATGCTGGACTTTGGAAACAAATATTTGTAAAAACCGAAACTGAAATATTCTTTTCCAAGGTTTGAATTTTTCGTTGTTCAAAATGCTCATGGTATGAATTCCAGAATTAACTTGGAACCCTGCTCTAAATTATCATGTAATTTACGGCAGTTAACCAGAAAACACTCCACGTAATAATTACCGTTAAATTCTTTTTGGAATTTCCTTGAAACTCCTTCTAAGAATTGAAATTAAATCCTTCTTAGAATTCCCTTGAACCTATTCGGAGACTTTGATTCCTTTGGAAATCTTTTCAAACAGTTATTTTAACTTTTTTATTCAAAACAGAAGAAATCTTTCGAAATTTTATTTAGAAACCGTTTGGAGTATTTTAAAGAACTTTTTTTCTAATTTTCAGCAAATTATTGCCAGAACACTCTTAGAACTCTGTTTCTTGTTGAATTCTGATCACAATTTCCTTGGAATTCTTTTTAAAATTCATCTGTCACGATCTCCATTCAAGTCTCATCGGAATCACGTAGGTTATTTTTTAACAACTCCTTTTGAAATCTTCTAAAATTACCTTCAATTTAATTTAGAACTTGCATTCTTCTCCACAGAAATCCCTCCAAATTCATCTAACAATTTCTAAGGACTTCATGTCTGAATAATTGTGGAATTCTGCTCAGAACTTGTCCTTTTAAAAATTTGTTTGAAATCAACACTTTGATTCTTTTAAATTTAACTAAAAAATCCAGGACATGTCCGCAAGATACTATAGATGGTTCTGTAATTTGTTATAACCACTTTTTTCAAATCTGTGGTCTTGAAATATTTCAAAATCTCACATTTTAATCATGTTTTTACAAAGATTGTTATTAATCACAAATTTTGAAGAAAAGTTTCTTCTTATATCACTTTTTTTTTCCTTTAGGTAATTTCCTTCAGCACGTGTTTTTTTAAACACTTTCAATTTCGTTATTTGTTGAAAATTAACAACCGGGAAAACCGGGAAAAAACCGGGAATTTCAAAATGAAAATTCACTGGCCACTCTGAACGGTTTTACTTCCCTTGCGAAGGAAGACGTGATCAGAGATGGTATGCCTCAGAACATCCCAGCGGCGCCGACTGGGATTGAACCCAGGCCTGCTGGGGTGAGAGGCAATCACGTTTACCACTACACCACCGGCACCGCTACCCAAACAACGTTGTAGGTGGAGATATTCTATGCTTTTGGAAAATTAAAAAGCTGCAGTATCCTTGCATGAAATCCAACAAGGCTCCAGGGGTCGATCGCATATCAGCAGAGATGCTTAAAGCTGACTCCATGCTATGCGCTCAAATGTTGTATCAATTATTCTGTAATATCTGGGACACCGCGACTTTTCCGGCCGACTGGATGCAGGGCGTCTTAGTGAAGGTCCCAAAGAAGAGGGATCTGACTGTGTGCGACAATTGACGAGGCATCATGTTACTGTGTATTGTTCTCAAAGTTCTGTGCACAGTTATCCTGAATCGGATACAGGAGCAGATCGACGTGACTCTCTGGCGGTAGCAAGCAGAATTCTGATGATCTTGTGTAGACCATATTGTCACGCTCCGTATCATCCTGGAGCAGGTCAATGAATTCCAAGAGTCCCTTTATTTGGTATTCATTGACTACGAAAATGATTTCGACCGACTCAATCACGAGAATCTGTGGGGCGCCCTGAGATGCAAGGGAGTCCCGGATAAAATCGTCAACCAAATCGAAGCGCAGTATCAGGCTTTCACGTGCAGAGTTCTGCATAACGGAGCCTTGTCTGACCCTAGCCGGGCAGTCGCTGGTGTGATACAAGGATGTATACTATCACCGCTACTGTTCCTCAACGCAATCGACGAGATCGTGGTGGGTGCAATTGCGGCGGGTTTCACCATCAACGTCAACAAGACCAAATCGTTGGATGTGTTACCAACAACTTGGGAACAATAGTCTGGTTCAAGGCAAGGCTTACAAGGAGATTAGTTGAGGTTAGGGTTAGGTCCTTTTTTTCATTAGTTTAGATTTGTTAGTATATATATATATATATAGAAATAATTATTTGAAATCAATATTTTCCCTTGGCACATTTTCATTTGTAAATAAATTATACCTAACATAAATATAAACCGTTCAATTAGTTACCCAGCCCACTATATTAATGTTTGTAAATCTTTGCATGCAGATAACTGTGAATAAATAAATAAATAAATAAAAACAATAAAAATGTAAATAAAAAAACAAAAGACGGCAAAGTCCGCATTAATATTACCTAGTTTAAAATCTACTAACCCCTCGAAAACGGCTCACATCTTATCCGTTCGATTACATGTCATTTATGCATCTCCAATGTTGGCATCACGGATCACCGGTAAATTAGAAGAGGAGAGTAAGAAAGAGAGAGAGAAAGGAAGAAAAGGGAGAGAGAGAGGGGAGATGATGAAGGAGTTTTGCTAAAGCCGGCAGAAAGTAGTAGACCGTCCAAGAGTTTGGATCGAGAGTATAGAAAGAAAAACGAAGAACGAAGTAGAAAAGTGGTTTGAGAAGAGTGCTTGTCCACCTGAGGCCGAAAGGAAAGTATTGGAAGACCGAAGCCTGGGTTCAATTCCTCCAGCAGAGACCTCCGACGAGTGTTGGCCTTGGAGAAACCGTGTGGAAAGTGGTACCAAGGAGCCCCCCACATATAAATACCCGCAAACGGAGACGGTGACCATAGTTCCCATGTGCGCTCTAACCACGATCCAGGAAGAAGTGAGTTGGGGATCGGCGAGTCCCGCGCTGGTGTCTAGCGAGTATCCGCCATTGCTACGACACACGCAACGGGCGAGCAGTAGCCAAAGCTGTGGCGGTGAGGGTCTGGTAAGGTCTGGCGGGTCCGCCCCCGCTTGCCAGTGCCCAAAATCCAATGTGCTACTGCCCCGTCTGCGAGCGCGTGGAACGTCGGTTATTCAAACCTTACTCTGTCGAAGCATCGAGAAGGTACGCCGAGCCACGGATCTACGCAACGACCTCGGTAACATATCGGCGGAGTTCCCCCCATGGAGACCAGGATCATGGGTGCTGATTGGAGTAGCTGACCACCCTATCATCAGAGGTAACCAAACTACAAAATCCCTTTCTCTCTCTCTCTCTACGCATGGGCCCCACCGTTTCCTGATCGGCCGCAACGACCCCCCCCCCCTTATGATGTATCTTTTAAATTGAAAATTATATAATGAAGAAGCTTATTTTCTGTGTTGGTGCCTTTTTTTCTTGAGAGACTGTCTTGGTGTCCTGTATTGTTCCGCCTATTATTCTCATGTTGATTGGTTGTATGTGTGATGTCCTCCCGAAGCAAGTGAATGTAGCCGACCCTGAAAAGAAACCCATTATGCTGAGCTAGCCGTAAATTACAGATGTCAACACGGGCAACCCTTCCAACTTTACGGTAGCGGGGCAAACAGTGGAGAAAGTCGAAAGCTTTCAATATCTTGGCAGCCAAGTAGCGTCGGACGGCGGGACCAAGAGCGACATAGGTGCACGAATCAAGAAGGCTAGGGCTGCCTTTTTGAGTTTACGAAACGTATGGAGATCAAACCAGATAAGTCCAAATTTTAAACTCGAACGTGAAATCTGTGTTGTTATACGCCAGCGAGACGTGGTGTGTATCAGCGGAGAACACTCAGAAGCTGCAGGTCTTCATCAACCGATGCCTGCGGTATATAATTTTTAGCCTTGAGGCCTCACAACTTGATCTCGAATGCCGAGCTCCATGCTCGATGTCATCTGAAGCCGATAGCAACAGAAATTCGAGAGCGAAAGTGGAGGATGGTCGGCCACACACTTCAACAAGGCGGGAACGAAATCTGAAAGCAAGCGCTGGATTGGAATCCGACAGGACATCGCAGCAGAGGCAGACCCAGGGGCTCATGGCGGCGGAGCCTCAACAAGGAAATAAAGCTAGTCGATAGGTATCTGACCAGGGCCTAGGTCAAGACAAACGCGAGCAGTCGCCCAGGATGGTAGTCTTTCGCGTTGACCCTTTGCACCTCCGGTGGTGTAAAGGACCCTTAAGTAAATATCCTTGGTTGGCAGCCTTGGTTCGCAAGGTTGTGTGTGTGCTCACCACCAGCACGCCAAGTGAACGAGTTTTTAACACAGCTGGGCTGACCGTATCTGCATGTCGGTCGGTTGCATTAGATTGCTATTATATACTATCCACCCCTACATAACGTACTTTTCTTATACTTGACAAAAGGCTTGTAACACCGTATGATTCCATCCCCTGCAATTTTAACAAGCACTTGACATACTTTTATAAACAAATTCCACATGCTCGGCCAATGAAAACGCTCAAAATTGAGTAAGAGTTACTCAAATTTGTGAAAACGTAGGTCACTCATAGAATAAGTCAATTTCCCCACACTTTTCCGATGAAAACTTCTCGAATACGAGGAAAACTGATTGTGGTTTTAGTCTGTCTACTAGTACACTTTTTTTTTCCTTTGGTTTGTTTTTTCCGTCGATCTTGTTTTCCGTGCTGAGCACCAATGCTACCGACGTGCCAGGAAGGCAGCTCCCACACCTGGACCCTACCTATCGACCCATCAACTCATGAACCGGGGACCAACGGCTTTACTTCCCATCCGAAGGAAGGCGTGATCAGAGATGTTATGCGCCTCAGAACATCCCGGCGGCGCCGACTGGGATTGAACCCAGGCCTGCTGGGGTGAAAGGTAATCACGTTTACCACTACACCACCGGCGCCGTTTACTAGTACACTTCTAACCTGTGTGTAATTTTCTTACATTTTCCCCATATTCGAGAAGTTTTCCCCGGGAAGTGTCAGATAATTTACTCATACCATGAGTGACCTAAGTTTTAGCAATGTTGAGTAATCTGAACTCAAATGTGGGTAGCATTTTTTGTTCATGTGCAATTGGTTTGGAAAGTATTATTTTTTTTCTAAATCATTAAAAATAAACTCACGCCGAGCAACGCCGCCACGCCGCCGCCGCCGAAAGCAAACGGCGTGACGCCGCCACGCCGCCGCCGCCGGCAGAAAACAACATATCACGCCGCCGCCGAAAATATTTTGATCGGCGCACAGGTCTAACCAGAAGTGGAACACGGCGGAGAACGGTAGATGAACACGTAGACTAATACAGATTTTTTCAACCTGGGTGAACATAAAACACGGAGACGTCAACTTCCACCTAACGCAATTCCTGTCTGGCCACGGCTGCTTTAGGAAGTACCTGCATCGGTTTGGACAGGCAGTGTCACCCCTCTGTTCGGAGTGTGGCAACGTGGATGAAACGCCGGAGCACAAACAAATGTGTCGAGAGGAAGGCACTTGGAATGCCGTCAGCAGCTGCAGCGAAATTGTAGAGAGTAGCAGCGATATAGATGCCGCTTCAAGTTGAATACCGTGACCACTTTGAATGTTTTTCCATTTGCCCTGCAAAGCACAACATTCACAACCACCTTTTCGGTACCGTCCTCAAACCGCACATTTTCCTTCGTGAAAAAGCATTGCACTTGTAAATATACGTTTTTTAGCCATTTTTATTGATGTTTTCACTCACTCACGTCAAGCCCTGCCCTGCCGGAATCTTTGGAGAAACAATAACGCATTTACACCGCCATCTTTCTCATGGAAGTGAGTGTATAAACAGACAAACAATGAACTGTTAACATTCTCACTCTCTCGTGCTGTGTCTAACAATCTCTCCAGTGGTGCCGGGAAAAATCTCCAAGGAGACAAGCAGAGATTCACCCCATAGAATGATATCTCTTGCACTCGGGTGATTCTCCCCAGAGAATTTTCAACCCTGTGTTTAGCTAACTTCCAGCACGAGGGGAAGTAACCAAGCTAACCATAGAATCTAGAACTCATATGTTTGAGCTCTAGATTTAAGAAGTTATCGAAACCTGGAGCCTTCATATTTTTGGAAGATTCGATATAGACCAACAGATCGTCAGCTGAAATCTCTGAAACTTCAGGGAAGTTGTTGGGAATCAAATGGAGGTTGGCTGCATTTTCAGCAACAGCAGCCCCATGTGGACTAATCATGTTTTGTCCGAGATTTTGGGAGCTGACGAAGTGTTGGACAGCCCCGTAACGTGGGTAGATCACCTTTTCGTGGTATGTTACGGAATGTAAGATCTACCACCGATTCCTAGTCCTGACTACTTCAAACTAGGGGAACAGTATTTTTCAGTAATCCAAGGGACACATCTTAGTCCTAGTTACTTTTTATGCCTTGTTGATAGTGACAAGACTCGGCTTTGTCCACCGAGGATGATCTTGAAACAAGGAAAAAATGAGTTAGTTAGTCTTCATCTATGTGATCTTCCATTCATTGTTCCTAGTTTGAAGTAGTTAAGACTAGGGTTCTGATGCATGGTCATTATCGGTGGCATATCTTGTTTTTTTGCTAAGGATTCCAATTTTGACTGACAAAAGGGCGCGCCTTTGGAGGGTGTTTCAACACTCCGAAGGGTATAAATAGCGGGACCTTTCAATTAGAATCGATTCCTTGCGATGAAGGCAAGAATGACAACTGTATCAAAACCGAATACTTCATCATTTCTCAATAGTGATGGAGTAATACGACATGCACTTAACTAAGGACACGGGATATACTACAATAGATCACATTACTGGTCACAGTGGTGTTAGGTCCCGCACAGAGGAAAAAAATAAATGTTGGACAATTACAGCAGCCTTCTGAACAAGATTTATCAGATGAACCACTGAATCATTTGGAACGATTCAGTAGAACCAGTGCTGGAATGAGTCCGGGCTTATTTTTTAAGACTCTGGTTAGCTTCCAGAAAGCCTTTGCACAATCTGGGAGTGAACGGATCTTATTGGCAAATTCGTTATTTTTGAGATCTACCATCCAGAACCAGAACGCTGGTTCTGCCTAAGAATGGTGTTGCGGAGTTTAATGAGGTCTTTAGTACAGCAGTCAAGGTTCAGAGTGTTACTCACCTGTCTGCATACTGGCATGTGTTGTTCCCTGGCCCATGAAATCGCCTCCTGGATGGTATGTAGACACCGGTCAACGTCTTCGGATATCTCCGGTTGCAGATCGTAGTCGATGGTTGTGTCAACGCAGTGTTGACATTGAGCCCAGTTGACACGATGGTAGTTGCGCCGGGTAGCTTCGAATCGGTTCACAGAGGAACCAACTTCGGCCACCACCGGATAGTGGTCCGAGCTGAGTTCTTGGTAGACAACCAGTTGTGAGATGTAGACCATGTTGCTGATGTAGATGTCGATGGTGGCGTGAGCAGGCATACCAAAAGTACCGCCTCATGACAGTATTCCAACGGCTCTCGCTTTCTTTTTCCTTTTTTGAGATTGAGCTATAAAGCTGGGTTAAGAATAGGCAAGTCAAATGATCAACTCAGTTGAATTCAATTGGCTTGAAAAGTTTAGCCTGGTTCAACTTTTTTTCAATTTAAGTGAGTTGATCAAGTCAGTTGAAAGGCATGGTTTACACGATCAATTCGCGTTCAAGTTAGTTGAATTCAACTGACTTGATCAATTGACTTGCTCTGTCTAAACCCAGCTTTAAGCAAACAAAGTAACAGTCAATTCAGGTATAAACCAACTTTCGCGAGAAGGTTGTACTATTGGAAGCCTGGGTGTGAGAACTGGACCGACTCAACCGGGTGGGAGTTTCTGGGCTCAAGATGATGTATTGCGTTTCCTACAGGTCGTTGTTCAGGATGGTGCCGTTTTGATTGCGCTTATTGTTGCCCAAGCTTGATTTTGGTGTTCAGGTCGCCAGCAAGGATGGAGTTGTCCCGCCGTCGTGTTAGCTTGACAATATCTCGTCGCAGCTCTGGTGCCGACCCGTCCCTGATGTTAACTTGTTTGGGGCAGTAAACCGCAACGATGGTGAAACTGCCACCCCTACGGCTTCGATGATCATCAGCTGAAAGCTTGGCAGCAGTCGACAGCAGATGTTTCTCCCTAGCGTAATAGCCACTCCTCCTACTCCAAAGTTGGTTCGACCAAGTCTCACGAGCTGCAAATCGGGAAGGTAGACCTTAATGTCGGGCTTCAGGTGGGTTTCACTTATGATGGCAATGACGATGTTTCGTTCATTGAGAAACTCAACGAACTCGATGTTCTTGCTCTTGAGCGAGCAAGCGTTCCAGTTGACTAGCTTCAACACTTCAGAGGCCATACTCGATGACGAAAAGGCCCAGAGTGTAAATCTGGTCGTAACGGGTTTTGCAACTGCGCAAACTTGCCACACGCAACTTGCTGGGTGAATACGGGGATCAGTTGCTCCGCTGTGAGCAGAGCATCTGTGTTTCCGTTCGGTGGTGGTGCATCATCGTGACGCCTTGATAGTCCCAGGGGGGCTGAAGCGGTTGCTGCATACGTTTGACGACTCGAATTTGACAAAGGGTTGGGTACCCCAGCGCTTAACGAAACCGATGCAACAGCAGCAGCCAGTCGGTTGTTGAGTGGGAGTGGCGGAAGCACCGGAATCGGTCGCCGTTGGACAATGGCAGGGAAGTTCTGAACGTTGTTTTCTGGTGCCCTTCTGTGGCCTGGTTGGTTGCTTGTGGAAGCCTTTTTGTGGATTGCGACGAACCCCGCTTGTTTCGGTCAGCTCTTGTTTGTGGCCCGGTGTGCTGCCCACAGTTGGCACATATGGGATCAGCTTCCTGCATCATCTCGCAAGCGCCGGAGTTGTGTTTTCTGTCACATTTGTTGCAGCGACTGGCCATGTGGCAATGCACAGTGGTCCAGAATGCAGATTTAGGTGGAATGATATGTTTTGAGCCTGAAATTGAAACTTTAGACTAAAAGTCTTTTCTACAAAGTTGTTTCTTATAGTTAGGCCCTTATTTTTATGACAATGAATTCTAGGGTGGTTCCTATTATCATTAAAATCAAAAATCTAACTTTTTTGTTTGAATAAATTAAGGCATACATTTTTTGGTAAAGTTATAGCTGAGCTAATTTTAAGCAACTTTGTTGAATATAACTTTTTTGTATCTCTTAAATTGGCCGATTTAGAGCTATTTTCTTGAATTGAGTTAGGGTGGCTCTTAAAAAACAATTGTTTTGCTCTAGTTTTCTTATTTCGAATTTCTCAGCAAAGGTGGCTTGAAATAACTTTTAGATCTTAGGAAGGCGCAAATTTTTGCTGCAGAAAGCTTGTCAATATCTTTCGCCGATCAAGAGTTATTGACGTTTTTATACTAAAAATATGCACTTTTCAAATGTTAATATCTCTGGTTGGGGCAAAAAAAAAATTTACGGCATTTGAAAGGGCGTATGTTATTATCAGTAATATGAATAAAATGGAGGTATGTTATATTTTAAACTCGTATAAAATCAATTTAAATTTATTCATATTTTTACTTATTTTTAGCCACTGTGCAATGGATTGTACAATTCCTATTCACCACGATGTGGAATAGGCCATCTTGAAAATTAGCACCAGTGTTAGGCCGTTTGCCTTCAATTCATCCTTCAGTATGTCGGTATCCATGTCCAGGAGGCCACGCAGCACCACCTTGAGTGACTTGTTGGCTTCGATATCGTGGGAGAAATATTCCACCTTCAGTTTGTCCAGCATGGCTTGAACTGCCTTGCAGTGTTTCATCGCCGGGATCACCAGCTTGTAGCCTTCCGTGCACAAACGGGTGGTAATTTGGAGACCTTTACTGAGGTAATCGTCTATAGTCTCCCGCAAGCCATCCAGGAATCCCTTAATGAAAAACGGCGGAAGTTTCTCCTTTCTTTCCAACTTCGGTTCATCGTCATTTTCCAATACGGCGTAACGGTTGTTTGCCAGGAGTTTCTTCGATGCCAACTGAGCGTCGGCGGCATCTGATCGGGTTCGTTTCCCGGTCTGAGTTGTAGTCGCGTCACCACGCGGTGGTTTCCCCATGCTGAGGTCGCGAAAGACAGAACGTGAACGCTATCGCAACGAACTTGCCGAACAACTCGAGAGAGTAACCCAACTAACATTTTCAGCTTTGTAAGCCAACTTTTCTAGCGTTGTGCTGTAAAGTAGCTGAAAAGAAGCTGCAGATACAGCTACAAGCAAAAGCTAGCAAAATAGTTTTGGAGAGCGTTTACTCAACTTTCTCACAACCATTATTTAATTTGTCAGTCGCACTGAATAACATCAGCCAATAAACGCTCATGTCACTTCTATACACACACTAATCAACTTTCCACTTGTAGCTGCAAAACAAAGCTAACAAAGTGAATATATTCCTCATTTGATGGCTTCTACACAACCAACAACTCCTGCTGAATAACATAAACATCAAAAGTGCTTTTTCAACAACTAAACAACCTTTACTCAGCTTATAAACTGTGTTAGAGCAACTTCGGAAGCATTTTCACAGTCAACTAGATTTATTTTTAGACGTGTGCAGTTTTACAGCTTTTACTCTGCTCTTTTATAACTAGTCGAGAAAAGTTATTCATGTACACTATTATAAAGCCTCTACTTAGCGATTTTGTTGTAGAAGGGAATGTTGATTTGTTTACATAAGTTCAAAGTGTTGGCGTAGCACAGTTGGTAGTGTCAAGGTTTGCCAATGAGGTCGTCTCGAGTTCGATTCCAGGTTCCGGTGCAGGGTAAATAATTTGGTGATGATTTGTAACTAATTTCGATTAATTTGATTCACAGCAAAATAAACTCAATAAATTCCTTCATAAAAAAGCGTAAACAGTATTTAACCCGGCTTCAAGAGAAAGCTGTGTAGTGATTATTGGACAACCGGGAAAAGGTTGAATAAGCGCCTTTCAAGTTTACACACTACTAAACAGCAGGATAACAGCTGTATAGAAACGTTAATGGATATGCAATAAGAGCTTCTCCCGACCGTTCCAACAGCCATAAGTAGCTGACTAAGTTCGCCAGATTTGCTTGTATAGAGGTTGAGTAAAGGTTTCCTCATATCGTATAACGTTTGAATACAGCTTGCGACTGTATAAATGAAATGAGTAAAGCGTTTACATTGTGAAAATTGTTAGTTGGGAAGCTACACTCATATAATAAATTACATAACCAGTGGAAAATATCCATGTGAATTTCACATAACTTTAATCTGATCCCATAATTGGAAATTGCACCATTAAATCACATGAACTTTATGTGTCCAATGAAATCTATATGATTTCTCATGTAGAATTTCTTATGCTATGTGATATTCAGATGAAAATCATTTTTTTTTGTAATTGGAAAAATACTATGTGTGTTCCTAATAGAAATTAAGTGATTTTTTTTTCAGTGTAAGACCAAACTGAGCTGCTTTACGGTCAATCTAGGATTGGGCGATCTTGGATCGATCTTTAGAAGATCGATCTTTTTCATCCCGATTTTTGATTTTTCGGTTCGATTCTTTGTCCGCGAAAAGATCAAAAAAATCGATCTCTTCTTTCGATCTTTTCGATCTTCAAAAAAAAAAAGGTGTTAAATTTTGGTATTATATTAACATCGAAAAAACGATTTACTCTCACCCCAGACTGCATGGTAAATTTTTCGAACATAACGTCAACATCAGCATCGCTCCCTACTACGACGTCACTATTTGCTTTTCCGGTATTTACGAATACAGCAACATTTGAAGATTTTATCTACCTCTCTCCTGTGTTCATTGCTCCTTACCGTCACGACAACATTATTTCAATACCTATTATAAAGAAGAGAATTTCTTGGCGTACCAACGTAAACAAGCGTATAGTCCATTCTATATGCAAGAGTTTTGATGGTCCGAAAGTGAGGATAACAATAACAAACTAACATTTTTGACTAGAGCGAAAGTGAGGATAGCAAACTAAGCACTTGAAAATGGGATTACACAAGTGTGCGAGCTATCAACGTCAGAAAGGTCAATTAAAATAAAAACAATAAGATCGATTCTTTGGTACCGATTTAATCAGTGGATCAATTCTAGAGCCAAATATAAGATCGATCCGTCAAGATCGATCTTTTTCTCAAGATCGTCCAATCCTAGATCAATCAGAGAATGATGATAACGGTTCCAATAACCAGAAGACTACTTTTTTATATCGTTTCTTCAACCAATGAAATTAAAGGGGGCAAAGGTTCTAGACTCTTCCAAGAATCTAGACTATACTTTTACATAACTAGTTGCATGGGTCAAGCAAAATTGTGGTCCCTAGAAATGCAAATGGCAAAAAATAGGTTTTCCCATACTAATTTCCATCCAAATTTCAAAAGGAAAGCCGGGACCCCTGGAACAAAAAAAAACAATGTTCTGAAAAAAATATCATGATGACGCACCCTAGTGTACACGGGACCATGCAGGGCGAATCAATTTGCGAATAAGTGGAATCAATTTGCTATCTTCACTTTGTTATGTCCATTTTTTCCAATCTTGTTGTTGAAATTTTGAAAATCCCCCAAGTTCTTCCACAAATCTAGATCATAACCAAATCGTTCGCATTCGGTACAGTTGTTGTGGACCTCAATACAGATCGAAAGAGCAGTGAGGGAGCAGGAGATTGTGAACTGCCATACAAACTTGACTCACCCTTGTACACATATTGAAAATCATATATAAATTCCACATCAAATTAATGAATTTCAAATTGCAAAGCATCATTTCCCAGTCCAAATAGAATGGTGAATCCGTATGAACTTGATTTCATCCATTATCTATATGTGCGAAGCTCCTACATTTGTATAGGAATGGTGTATGCAAATGTTTGCATTCAGCCCAAAATTCCATTAGCATTCTCTTCCATTTTTGGTGAATATTAATACACTGAAAGCAGACAGACCGGATGTATGCTTTTCCGAGAAGAAGCTAACTTGATTTTCGAATGTGAATGAAAAATGAAATAAGGCATCTTGATGGCCGTTTCCCTTGAATTTTTCGGGTCCGGATTATGTTTGGCAAATTTGGAAATATTTCGTTTGAATCTTGTTCTCATAAAAACCTAATGATGCTGATGGAATCAGGCAGATTAGGCTTCGAAATGGAGTTTTAGGAAACTAATATCAAATTCAGCTCAGTTGAGCTTGATTTCCAGAACTACTGCAAAGGGAAAAATCTCTTTCCTTATCGTCAACCACCATCAGCCATCACTACCGACAGAGAATGGGTACTTTTCTTGGGAGTCCATTTCGCACCCCGTTCAGATAGCATCTAATTGTAGTTCTTTTCATTCGCTTCACTCATTGTGGCACCAACCCGGTATTGATCCCACCCATTCGCCACATTTTCCCGTTAACAGCCGTCAGTGATGGTTGCTTTTTTGGTCGGTGGTGGTAAGTAGGGTAGGATGGTCCAAAATGCACCCCAGGGGGAAAATGGTCCCACGCTAGGTTTCCGGCTGTCACTACTTGAACTAGAATTCTGGCAGATAAAATCTAAGAATCAGTAATGGGAAAGCATCGTGGGGCCTTTTTACCCCAGGGTGTTCTCCCCCTAAATGGTGCTGAAATGTTTACAGAGAATGAAGCAGCACAAACTGTCAATACCCGAAGCACATAAATACAGGAATTAAGGCTGTTGTTTGTTTATCTTTTACTGAAACTCAACCACAACCAGGGAGCGAGAGAGGGGGAAATCTGCACAAACCGACTCAGCGTTGGCGGAATGGAAACCTTGCGGTTCTGCAGCGCTTAGTGGTGTTCGATTTTCATTCAGTTGATTGAATCTTCTTTTATCTTTTAACTTCTACGTGTTCACAATATTAATAACTATAGGATAGTAGGATAACCTGGCCGTCAGTATGATGCTCGGTTGGCTGATGTACGATGGGGCTGGTGGTGAAATACACTGGAAATTACAAATAATTGCGGTAAACAGCGTACAACTCACACGAACGGAACAAGTGTTGGGAAAATATAAAAAAATTCAAATCTCACCAAAGAACAAGATCACGCTTGATTTTCTTATGCAAAAATCAACAAGCAAACAACTGCGGTTGATATTGCAAGCTGTGATTTCGCAGCTCGAAATATCAAGCTTACGAAACTCACCAACTGCAAATCTCTTCAAACTGTGGTGAGATTGAGTTTCATGATATTAACTTTACACCCGAACGCAACCGAGACTTGTTGTTGCAACAAGATAAAAGTTTTTTTTCGATTTTTTTTTTCTCTTTGATTTGCTTGTACGGGCAAAAAAATTATTTACTAGTAATTAAAATTAATCAATTGGTGAAGGTTTTTTTAATTTTTTTCCCTTCTTAAGCGGTTGCGCACCGCTTTTGCGCAACACTTATGGCATCTTCCGATGCTTACGTTGCACGAACCAGGTATTACCAATCACTTTCGAAAGGACCAAGGGTTGTCTTTTTTTGCCCTAAAAATAAACCTATGAAAACTCTCGACATTTCGAGAGACTTGCTTCGTAAATATCCGGGAATCTTGGTATATAAGGAGCGATTCAACAAACTGCATGTAGAAATACCGAATTATGATGTAGCAAATAAAATTGCTGATCACGAACTGTTTAGTGTTGAGAACAACATCTACATACCTTCTCGAGATGTGGAGATAGAAGGCGTGGTCCCCGACGCGAGTCTGTCTGTCAAGCACTTGAAACGTGCCTCGGGTTGTTTTAAAAACAGAAAAGCCACAAGCGAGCTTGTAAAGACACTGGATGTTAGGCAACTGCATTCAGTATCTTTACAAGATGGCAAGAAATTTTTTTTTTTTTTTTTAATATCTTTATTAAGGAGACTTTCAGCCGTTGGCTGGCTCGTCTCCGAAAGATGGCAAGAAAGTTTATCAACATTCAGACTCGTTTTCGGAGACTTTCGTTGGTTCAGTTCTCCCAAACTTTGTCAAAGTTGATGGTGCTTTTTCCGGTGCGGTTGTTTGTACATAGGGTTTATAAGGGGACTGGGACACTCGCCAGCCATTGCGGCAACAAAACTCGTTGTGGCAAATGTTGTGAAAACCACAAATAGAATTCTTGCCACAAAGAATTAGTATTAACAGGTCTCTGAGGTCCACCGCCTGGCAGGTCTTCAGACACTGGAGTTACGGAGAGCTGACTCCATTGAAAGGTCCAGAGATTGTTTTTTGTTTGTTTATTAATTTATTTGATAAGGCTCAACCGAATTAACTTTACAGAGCCGAGGATTCTTGGTCACTATACAATACATCTTAAAACTATAGTCAAAAGGTACAACACAATAAACATCCAATCTTCCGCTATCCAAAAAGCCTCCTCCATCAGAACTGGAGCCGCTTCCAGTAGTTTCATTGTATGGCAAATTGTTGTACGCCAACGAGGGTCAGAGTGCGTCCATTGCAGCAATGGACGCAAAACGTGGTCAGCACTCACACACTCATCACGAAACGGTTGCTTTCCAAAGTCGACGACGCATCGACCGAAAGAACTGCTGATGAAGAACAACGAGGAGGACCACAAAATGGTTGCTGCCGAGAAAACAGACGATCGCGTAGCACACATCGAGAGTGGCCTGCTTTTGTCGACAGCCGAGTGAACACTGTCCAGAGATTGTTGTAGGCGATCCGATCAACAGATCGTCAGGGATCTGGCACGTTAGGTTAAGTTAGGTTAAGTAGGTAGAATAACAAATTAATACATTCGAACAACATACTTCACAAGAAGAAAATTGAAAAACATTACACAGTAAAAAACAATATGTACAACACAAAATCAAAAAGTCCACCAAAGATGAAGAGTCCTTCTGGCTAACCTCTTGCCCTGTATTAGCAATTGTAAACCCAATAACAAATCAAAATAAAGAAAAAAATTACTAAAGAATTAGTAAAATGCGCTTACTGTGGCGAGAATCCTCACCCCTTGCAGGAGTGCCCGATGTACAAGCAGCACTCCGATAAAGTGCAGCGTTCAATCTCTGGACGCTCCAAGCACCTTTGAAAACGAACGGATCCTCAAAACGAAAATGCTCCTCCCCGAAAGTGCGGCCTAAGAAAACTAAAGTCACTCCCAGAGGATGCAAAATTCCCAGGGTAATGGGAATGAAAACATTAAATCGAAGGCTCCTACTGCTCCACTTCTTGGCTGCAATAAGGATTTTCCGCCATTACCCAACAACGATAAGAAAAACAAAAGAGCTGCTCCTAAAACTTCTCAAAAGAAATCCAAGTCCGAACGAGGTTTGTTAGCTTTTTCGGACATTGTGGAATTCATATTAAACATGTTCAACATACAAGACCCTTTAAAAAGCTTACTTTCTGCCTTGCTTCCAACGTTAGAATCATATCCTAAGCAATTGACTGTTTCATGACCCCTCCTTGCATCAATCATATCTTTCGATGGATAATTCGTCGAACGAGGTTGAAGATATGATCACTGTGCTACAGTGGAACTGCCGTAGTCTAGTGCCTAAACTAGACTCGTTCAAATTTTTACTTCACAATTCTGATTGTGATATATTTGCTCTCTGTGAAACATGGCTTTCTTCCGATAAAGAACTCAACTTCCACGATTTTAACATTACACGCCTGCATAGAGACGATTCTTATGGACGAGTACTTTCTACAAAATGTCCCTTCCTGCTCTATCAGGCATCGAAATCGTCGCTTGCCAAATAAATGTGAAGAACAAAGACCTTTGCATAGCTTCAGTATACGTTCCACCAAGAACCTCCATTAGCCGTAGTCAACTCTGGAATCTAGTTTCGATTCTGCCATCTCCAATATTGATTCTGGTTGATATGAACTCCCATGGTACTGGGTGGGGCGATCGATATGCCGACAATATAGCAGCTATTTTTTACGATTTATGTGACGATTTCAACTTGACTATTTTGAACACTGGTGAAGCGACACGTATAGCAAAACCTCCGGCTCGAGAACGCCTACTCGACCTATCTTTGTGTTCGAGATCGCTATCATTGGATTGTCTGTGGTAGGTTTTCAATGATCCCCATGGTAGCGATCATTTGCCAATCATCATTTCAAATATGTGTGGCCCTCACTCTGCAGAACCATCTCGAGTTCCATTTGATCTTAAAAGGAACATCGACTGGCAGAAATTCGCAACCTTCCACCATTGAAAAAATAATAATTCCCCGCCGATTTGATGTACAAAAGCTCACTGGAAGCACAAAAAATGGATGGGACGAAGAATGCACAAAATTGTATGTAGAAAAATCTGATGCTTTCAAAGCTTTCCGTAGACACAAAATCTCCACATACTTCGAGGAATATTCAAAGCTTGAGAAAAAGCTGAAACAATTAATCAAAGGAAAAAAACGCGGTTATTGGCGCAATTTAGTCGAGGGACTCTCACGAGAAACCTCAATGAACACCTTGTGGAGGGTGGCTCGCAACATGCGTAACCACTCATCTTCTAATGAGAATGAAGAATACTCCAACGATGGATATTAGATTTCGCTAAAAGCGTCTCCGACCGGCGGCTCTCTGGATAGACCATTCACAATGACATTTGACATTTGACCGAACTCCTCACCGGGAAGCGATATGATTAAATTCAAACATCTGAAAAATCTCCCAGATATTGATAAAAGACGCTTGCTAGACTTATTCAATTCTTTACTAGAAAACAACATTGTACCGCCTGAATGGAGACAGGTCAAAGTAATAGCCAGGCAAACCAGCGTCTGACCATAACTCATACCGTCCGATTGCTATGCTTTCGAGCATTAGGAAATTGTTGGAGAAAATGATCCTTCGGAGACTCGATCACTGGGTCGAATCAAATAACTTGCTATCAAATACACAGTCCACAAGAGCAAAGGAACAAACGATTGTCTAACGCTGCTTTCCACAGATATTCAATTGGCCTTTGTACACAAGGAGCAGTTGGCTTCAGTATTCTTGGACATTAAGGTTCAGTTTCCATTGAAATTCTGTCAGACAATCTGCACAGATGTGGACTTTCTGGAATTTTAAATAATTTCTTGTATTTTCTTGGTCTCAGCCCTCTTCTTTATAACTTTTATGTCAAAGATATCGACAACTGTTTGGCAAAACAATGCACGCTAAGACAACTTGCAGATGACGGTGTGGTTTCCGTAAGAGGTCCACATGTCGTGGACTTGCAAGAACCATTGCAAAGATCCTTAGATAACTTGTCTTCTTGGGCTAGGAATCAAGGGATCGAATTCTCGCCGCAGAAAACTGAACTGGTAGTGTTTACTCGAAAGCCGTACCCAGCCCAAAATGCAGCTTAATCTTTTAGGCAGAAACATTACTCAATCATTGTCTTTCAAGTACCTTGGGGTCTGGTTTGATTCAAAGTGCACTTGGAATACCCATATTACGTATTTGAAGCAAAAATGTCAACAGAGGATCAACTTTCTCCGTTCAATTTGCGGCACATCGGGGAGACCTCACAACACTTTATAAAACAACAATTCTCTCTGTTCTAGAGTATGGCTCTTTCTGCTTTCTCTCGGCAAGAAAATGTCACCTACACACCAAATAATTATGAATTTTAATAGTGATGTAAATATCCATGCATGCTAAAATTGAAGCATGTAAACTTCCTTTTAACGTAAACTAGCAACTTGCAAGAAATATTGCTTACAAAGATGGATGGTTGCATACAATATTTAGAATATTTCATTAAATGACTCATAAATTTACACGATCTGTAATGTGAATTTGTATTATATGTGACGCTCCATTTATGTGCATCATAGTATCAGAAATTTCCACTACTTTTTCGAACTGTGTAGTGCAAATATCTGTTCAATATGATGCACATAAACGGAGCTCACATATCATATACGTTTAAATTATATATCATGTAAAGTTCTGACACATTTCATGCATTGCAGCAAATATTGTATACAAAAGCCCATCTTTGTAAACAACATTGTTTACAAGTTGCTCAGTTGCGTGAAATGAAATACAAGTTTACTTGAATGAATGTATACATCACAATTGAAATTCAGAATTTTTATCTGTGTAATAAAATTGGAACGAATTCAATATCGTTGTCTGCGTATTGCTCTTGGCTGTATGCCCTCAAAGCATAACATGAGTCTCAAGGTTCTGGTAGGAGCAGGGGTTGAAACTGTTGACGTTTTGATGTAGGACTACGTCTTTCGGGAAGATGAGGGTACAATTTATGAAAAGCGAAAAATGAAATTATGAAAGATTTTGAACGTTAATAACTTAGCTGCCCCTGGACCAATTTCAATTGTTTTATCACCAATCGATCAGAAACATTTTTACGCATGGATAACAATGCTCTTGACTGTTGATTTTTAAATTGAAACTATTGAAAAAGTGGTAAATGTCAAGCATTGTCCAAAAGTTTCTAAATAACTAACAAATCCACCAATTACGTACATGCATGTGCTGCTTCCCCAACACAGTCATCAGAGAATGGTTCCTAGATGAAACAAGTCGAAGTGACATTCACCTCCGATCTTCGGGCGTGTACGAATAGGGAGGATACAATTGCGGAACATTTTGTTGCCAATTCAGAACCACACGCCCCCAACGATCACACAAAATGCTGTTTTTTTTTCCTTGGATTTGTTTTCCATGCACCAATGCTACCCACATCCATGCTTGGCATACATAACTAATAACTATGCACACAGTTAACGGAACATAGTTCTTTTTGAAGCCTAATCTATCAATTACTTAAAAGAAAAATAAATTTCAACATCTGAGTGAAAAGTTATTACCAAATGAGCAGTTGCATGTCCACATCTGGACCCTACCTATCGACCCATCAACTCATGAACCGGGAATCCCGAAGGAAGGCGTGATCAGAGATGTTATGCCTCAGAACTTCCTGGCAGCGTTGACTGGGATTGAACCCAGGCCTGCTGGGACGCTTTCCACTACACCACGGGCGCCGCTGCTCTCTAGATTTGTAATCTTGTAACCAAACTTGGAAGCAGGGGATACTCTATATAAATTCTATTCCAACTCTTTTCTGAAATGAACTTGGTGGTCCTGAAGAGGGCCCTTTTGTTACATTGGTGATAAGTTTAAACCTCCGAAACCGCACAGAATGCGTCCCTGTCGCTTCAGAGCGTAGACGACATCCATGGCCGTGACGGTTTTGCGCTTGGCAAAAATGGTTTCCAAAATCAAAAAATTTGTTAGGGAAATAAATTATGTTCTATCTTATCGGTGGGTTAATTTTTTTCCGTTTCACTTTCATTAACTGAAAAACCTTCATCGTATGCATTCTCCTGCTGCGCGGCATCTTCGAAAACGTCCGAACCGTAAACAAATTCGTAGTCCTACGTCAACAATTCGGTTGTGTCTTGTACACCACCCTCTAACTTTTTTACTACACTCACTTCGTTATCGTGCGCGACAGTCTGTTTGTATTCGTACTCTCATGCTATACCGTCGTCTCTCTTATACAACACGAACGGTAGAACATTATTCGAGCAAAACGAAAATTATCAAATAACTATCATATGACATGTGTGATTTTGTTCTAATTTCTCAATTTGGTGTAAATTAAAGCATTTCTGATCAGAAATGTTATTACTAGGACATCGTTGTTTGCTATTTTCAGAATTCACACAAGCACAACATCAGCAGCTCTTATTATGAGAAAAACTAAAATACATACATTCGTGACGGTCTTCTGCAAAAATGTCGTATGACAGAGCCGGTCATATGACATTTTAGTTTGGTACTGTTATTTGATATCTTGTTTTGAAAATGTCGGAAGCAAAGGCAGAAAATGTGTCGACTACGGTGACCGCTTACAAGACTGGGTAGGAGTAACAACCCTCCAGAAACGTTTCTGGGAGCTCTCTATCAAAATACTAATCAAATGCGGAGTGACGAACACACTTATAATTGCAAATGTTGAAGAAATTCTTGGGCTGACCAAACAATCTCGATTTATGAGAATCTACCACCACTATATACCATCCTTGTTGCACTCCAAACCATGCTCACTTCACCAATCGCAGTTCCTCAATTTAATATGATTTGCCCATGATACAAGCATGGAATTCCCGATCAACTTTGACCTATTGTTATCTCGCGTATTTTTACTGAAAAGTACCAACAATTCAATTGCATGAAAACATATTTTACAGACGGGTCCCGTCTCAATGGATCCACTGCACGGTTCAATATGATGCATATAAAAGAAGCGTCACATCTCAGCTAAGTTTACATTCTAAATTGTGTAAAGTTCTGAGACATTCCATGAAATGTGGCAAATATTGTATACAGAAGCCCATATTTGTCAACAACATTGCTTACAAGTTGCTCGTTTGCGTTAAATGAAATACAAGTTTACGTGAATGTTTGCATCACAATTATAATTCAGATTTTTTTGCTGTGTGGCTTCGGTGTCTTCAATGAAATTTCTAGCACCTTCCGCAAGCTTCCGTATTTGTTGCTGAGCTAGCAGTAATCAACTTTGCATTGGGGATGATTTCCAATATGCCCACAGACCATTACTTCATCTTCTCGGATAGTCTCAGTTCGATCGGTCGATGAAACCAGGTAGGTACTCATCTTATTTCCTTTCAAAGGTAAGGGAGCAGATGAGTGTGCTGGTCGAAAGATCATATATGATTACCTTTGTATGGGTCCCCTCACATTACTCAATCCCAGGCAATGAGAAGGCGGACTCTCTTGCAAAGGGGGGAAGGCGAATTTTATGACAGGCAAATTTCACACGAGGAATTTTACCATTTACTGCGTCAGAGTACCATTTCAAGTTGGCAAACCGTTTGGGATACTGGAAATCTTGGATGGTGGTTACATTCAATTATTCCTTAAATTTTTCTTCGAGAGCGTGGTTTAACGGCTTGGCCTCAATTCGTGACTTCATTCGCGTGATGAGTGGACTTATGTCCAACCACTACTCGCTAGATGCTCATCTCAATAGAATAAACCTCGTGGACAGCAACATATGTCGGTGTGGAAACGGTTACGATGACATTGATCACATTGATTCTATGCTTCGACAATGTACCTCTCTAACCTCGAGTAAGCCACGAGAATTTGGCCCAACTTCTACTAGACATAGAATTTAGTGAATTTTGTTACAAAAAAAGAACAATGAACTATCGGCTCCGTAAAGCTAACCCGAGTGTACCTTCCAAATAAACGAACATCAATATCAAGCATGTTATTTTGCTCCAATTGGCGAATCAAAGAAAAGCCAAAACTAGTCATATCCCAAGTAACAAATCTAGAGCTGCTTGGCTATATTCAAAATTTATAAAGGTTTGATTGCAGCTGCTACCATTACCTACAGCTTTATGATGGTCATATGCAATGCAAGTCATGGAACATTTTATAGCTATCTACAAAACCCCTATAAAGCTTATTAAAAAACCAACTGATGCTTATGCTATTTTCACTTATTAAAGGTTTTATGATTGCCTTGAAGTATAAAAAAGCAATATGAATTGCCGTTATAAGACCCAAAAATAAATCCTTATATAGCTATATAAGTAAGTGCAATAAAGCTAGTTGGCCATGAAACAGTTATTTTAAAACAATTAGCATTCAGTTGCAACTTATCAGAAGTGTAAAGTGCGGTTTATTTCTACAACATATAAAAGAATCAGAACTTTCCGGTATTTCCAAGCGGAATGCAAAGAAAATCAACAAAATTCTTAGCATGAGCCCGTTTATTTGCTACAGTCAGCCGCAAACCTTCGTGAAAAACTCCAACCAAGAAAAAAATGCCGCTGCATATTCTGCGGCTATCACAAGCTGTAAGGAGTGTGCTTCCTCACCATTCCATTGGTCGATATACATGGAATGGTGACAGTTCTAGGACAAAAAAGTTGAAATCACGCATAACTTTTCATAAAGGTTAATGTACCATTCAAAACTTTTCCAAATGTTTGTAAAATTCATCGGTTGCACCCGTAGAATAGAAGTATACATTTGCCCTGAAATTAAAAAATGAATTACTCTTGTAAAAAGAAAATAGTGCTCGTAATAAAATCATGCATTATGCTTTTCTGTTCTGCTTTGATTCAAGGCACACTGGCACTGGGTCAGGAATGCAACCTAGCGGAGCAAAATTAATAATTCCGAAACGAAGCATTTCCGCGACTTGGCGCCACAATCTAACTTCTTTCTCTGACGTTTTGGAGACTTGATGTTCTGGGCAAAGTTGTTTATCTTGACAAAATGAACAAACAGAAAGAAAAACCATATTTTCGACATTTTTTTTAACTCCATATAACTTGGAACCAGTAGGCTGTGGAAATTTCACGTCTTTTAAAGAGCTGTTCATTTTGTCAAGATAAACAACTTTGCCGAAAACACCAAGTCTCCAGAACGTCAGAGAAAGAAGTTAGATTGTGTCGTCATCTTTGCGGAAGAGTTTTGAACTATTTGTTTATGTCAATAGATGGTCCTTATTATGATGAGAAACTTTGACGAAGGCACCAAGTCGCGGAAATGCTTCGTTTCGGAGTTATTAATTTTGCTCCGCTAGGTTGCATTCCTGACCCAGTGTGCAATGTAAGTATAAGACATTTTAAGAAATTGCGCTTGGTGTTTTTCTTGCCTGCTGTCCTCTGTCGCCATATTGTCATTATGAAAATGCCATTAGCCTTGGAATAAAATCCAAGAAAATTTAATAAAATAATGGCTAAATTAGATATCCGAAATGATTTCCAGTGTGCATTGGTATGAATTTATTTATTGAGATCTATTTTTTTTTTTAAATTAAGATGATTCCATCAAATTACTTTGATTTCTGAAACAATCTTTTTTGTTAACTTGAATTATTTGGAGGCGCATTTATTTAACGCTCGTATTATCCCAATATACACAATAAAATTTCAAGCGCATATGTTTTGGAACTTCCAATATTTTCTTTAATATTTTCACTAATGTCGCCATAAAACAAAATTGATTACATGGTGTGATCTTGACAAGATTTCCATATGGAAAAAAAGTTTCAGCAGAACAGAACAACAACAAGCTAATTTATGGCGGTTGCTTTTAAGCCAATTAAAATTAAATTGGCTTTATAACTAATTTTCACCAAAGCGTAATAAAACTGCTTGGATACAATATTACTCTTATAGAGGCTATGAGAACCTTTTGTAGAGTATGAGGCTTTCTGACAAAAGGTTTTAAGACAGCTTTATTGTGATTCTCAAACATGCTTTATAAACCTTATCAAGAGTGGTCTAGCTGTATGACGATCTTATAGTGGTTAATTTTATTGGCGGTTTTATAAAATTGATCTCAAAAACCACTAATACCGTGCAATAAAACAAGAAATGCTACTTGGGATGACACCTAGTTCTCAGGTCCGCAATTACAAAAATGATGATGTACTTAAAAAATGTAATGCAGTAATAACAGATATCAAAACGTCTTACCATTTTCACCCACTCTCCATCTGTGAGCCAATCGCCACTTTGATTCTTCAATATCACGCGTGACATTGAGAGCGTATGAGAGCGGAAAAATATCAATTTTCTAATGATCATGCCATCACTGAACGAAACTATGCATCGATGTAAGGATTATTCGGACTTCCTATAGCCTTAACACAACACAGTAAAACACATATTTACTGGAAACACAAACTAAACATTGCACTACATTTATTTTTACTTAAGCACTACACATAATTTAATATTTCCGAGGTCTCGCAGGACCGTTCTCTTCTGCCTAGTTACTCGACTACACTCAACAACCGATCCGAGGTTGGATGAATTTCCCTACTTACTAGCGGCGCCGGTGGTGTAGTGGTAAGCGTGATTACCTCTCACCCCAGCAGGCCTGGGTTCAATCCCAGTCAGCACCTCCGGGATTTTCTGAGGCATAACATCTCTGATCACGCCTTCCTTCGGAAGGGAAGTAAAGCCGTTGGTCCCCGGTTCATGAGTTGATGGTTCGATAAGGTAGGGTCCAGGTGTGGGAGCTGCCTCTCTGGCATCAGTCATGCTTGGCATACACAGTTTTGCACTCGAACTGCTCATTTGATAATAACTTTGCACACAGTTGACGAAACATAGTTCTGTTTGAAGCAGTTGATAGAATAGAGTTTAAACTTGTTATAAATACGTAAAAAAGTAGAGTTTAATTCTAGAAATAAATTGTGTATGTTTTTGCGTTGCGAAAACGAAGTGAGAAATGCTCGCACATCTCGGACTTCTAGTGTAAAAAATCATTGGTGTTGATTCAAATGTTAAAATTTACCTACTCTTTGCATATCTTTAGTAAACTATGATCCTAATCTATCAATTACTTAAATAAAAACAAATTTCAACAACTGAGTGAAAATTTATTAACAAATGAGCAGTTGATGTGTACAACTGTGCATGCCAAGCATGGCGTCAGTAGCATTGGTGCTCAGCACGGAAAACAAAATCGACGGAAAACAAATCAAGGAAAAATAAACAGAAGGTTGCAGTCTTTAACAAAATTCTAAAAATTGACAAGAACTTTCGTCTGTTATTGAAAATGTGTGATAGCGTAAAAATCTAATGTAAATTTTTTGTTATCTTCGAAACAAAAAAAAAAATCAATTATTCGAGTCGATAAATCGAATCATGTAATGGAATGTTTAATCGGAAAATAATAAAGAGGACATCACTAGCTATGCTGAACTGTTCTACTGGCTTACAAAGGGAGGGAGCACAACAGCCGGGTTTCCGTTCGTTGATGAGTTAAAACTGAGCCCACGTTTCCCTTTAAACTCCAGTTGATTTTAAAAAAGGATCAAAAATAAAATAATTTTGCTTCAAATCGTTATTGCTTAAATAGTAGTTTAATGTATTATGGACATGATTTCCACTTGCGACTCCTACCTACATACAATATTGATGAAAAATATTCCCTATTAATCTGAAGTTCATTCAATCGAAATTTATCTGGAGCAGCTTGTCACCACTGCTGTTGTTATTTCAACCCGTCAACCAACCAGTTCCGGGAATGACTGCAGCGCTACCACAACTCAGTGCCCAGCTGTATTTACGTTCGAGACACTGACTGCATGGAACCGATGCTGCGTTTATGCTTTCCATCACTTCCTCTTTGATTCAATAACAACTGTTACTGTGGGGGAAAAGAGCATCATTTGTTGATTCAAGACCAGCACAATATACACAACTACTTCAGCAAACGATACCGTCATCGAGCGCAAAGTGTTATTTGCAAAATCAGAAGAAAAAATCCAGTAGTTATCCTTAGTGTGCTAGCGTCGTAAAATGTAAGCTGGTCTAAGCTGATGACGATTGCAGAATGATAGAGACTTCTCATTAAAGAAAATTAGCTCCAATTTAGGTGAAAATACACGCATGCTCCAATCTCATCAAGATCGGGAATCGAAGCCATCGACATCTCCGACCGTTTACCTTAAAACCGAGAACCGACACGGATGGCGCGGTACTAACCAATACCCCCGGTAACGGTAATGAAACTTTAATGTTTTGACGAAACCAATATAATGCCAAAGCGCACAGAGCACCAACAAAGAAAAAAAAAAAAACAAAAGCTCAGTCTCCGCCGAGTGCACGTCTCGTCGAAAGCAAACATAAAGTCGAGATTTACGATCGAATTAAGCTGCAGCATAGTAAAGGTCCAATGGTTCCCCGAGCTGGGTGGAAGAGATGGTTTTTGCTCCTGTTTGCCACCCCATTTCTACTGCATTCCCATCGCCTGGGGTTGTTGAAATTGTATTGAAAAAAAAGTAGTTGTTGAAGGGACGGAACGCGTTGACCATCGTGCTTAATTATTTGTACAAGTGCACCTGAAAAAGTATCGGAACCGAACACATTAAAAGTGCAACAGTGCAACCCTACTCCCTGGGGAAAAGTTCGAATGACTGCCAATAAGGTGCCTTGTGGCTAGTGGAATCCCGAGCGCAGCCAGAAGAATACCCAACATTCCTCACACCACAGCACCCCCCATCAACCAACCGGGAAAATGACTCTTTCTTGCTCTCTTCGGTCTTCTCAATTGACTTTTTCACCGAACTGAAGTGGAACGGTATCGGACAAGCGCTCGCTCAGCCGAATCAGATGAAGTCCTGCACCTGCATCATACAGTGCCTCTGGGTTGGACGTTCTCAGTGGGAATGAGATATTGAAGATTCTTATCGCATCTTATCGCCCGGGGCACGAGAGAAAAACAAAAAGAGCATTGCGTTGTGCGTTCGGGTGAGGGGAAGGGGACACCCTTTGATGTTCCTTGGTATATGGACTTATGACAACGTTTTTGCTGCTGGTGACGGTGAAAATGCACCTCAACGATAAGCTGAAGATAATCCTGATGATTGAGATCCTTTCTGGAGTGGAATCAGTTACTTAGTGCAGCCATGAACTTTTGCACTGAAGTTGGTTCGTTGACTGAGGTTGGTTAGATTTTAGTTGCAGAAAAGCTTATACATACAAAAAATAGCTGCATAAAGGCGCACACGGTTCCAGTGAGTTGAACCAATTCACTCCCGATCTGTATATAGGAATTCTAGATGACTAGAAATCGAATGGAGCATGTATAGGGTGTCTCAGAATGTCTAAGCACTACTTTGGAACACCCCAGCTTGTTTCAGATGACGTTTGAACAGCGGATTATCACGCTGAATCATTGTTTACATTTCGACCAACAGTTTCGTGTATCGCAAGTGTCGGTTCTTTACATTTCGGTGACAATGCGAAGCATTTCTCCGCAAAAGCGCAAACACATCGTGCACAAGTGGTGTACTATCCCCAACATTTCTCTGGGTCAATTAGCGGAATTGGAAGGAGTAAGCGTCGGAGCCTCCCTTAGCTCAGTCGGTAAAGGTGCAGCTACAACGCAAGACCATGCTGGAGATGGCTGGGTTCAATTCCCGGTCCGGTCTAGGAATTTTTCGGGTTGGGAAATTTCGCGACTTCCCTGGGCATAGAAGTATGATTGGACTTGCCACACAATTATACCAATTCAAAAATGGTACAGGCATCGAAAGCTCTAAATTAATAACTGTGGAAGTGCATCTAGAACATTAATTTGAGAGCACGAAATAAGCTAATATGTGATATACAATAAATTTGAAATGCGAGGAAGATGAAGAAAAAGCATCGGAGCCGTTCGAAACGCGATTCGGAAGTATGGTGATGAAGCAACTTTCCAGGACAAGCAAAAATCTAGACGTAAACTGAACCCTGTTGACCGAAATCTGGACCGGAAAATCGTGCAAGTTTTCTCTCACAAGAAAAGTGCTTCGGTTCGAGACGTGGCTAAAAAGTGGGATGCTCGAAGAGTAACGTCCAGCGGTCTAAGGCAAGAATGGGTCTAAAGACGTATAAGAAGCAGAAGAAGCCAAAGTGGAGAGAAAATCAAGCCGCATCCGTCAAACCGAGGGCTCGGAAGTTATACGACCATTGCACAGTGGTTTGAATGCTCACTATCACGAACTTTTTTATTTGCGCCTTCAATGTCGGTTTTTTCACTATGATGTCTTTAAGAGAGTTTTTGTATAAAATAAGGCGCAAAGACTAATGATAAGTTTTAGTTCGGAACTCCACCACAGGCGGCGCTGCAAAATCTAACTTTTTACATTTACAAGATAGGTATGTGATGTCTTGAGCAAAGTTGTAGATAATTTTACTTCAAAAATCTTTGATTAGTGTCCTCTACGTTCCTTAGTTTTTGAGATACGTAGCGTTTTAAATGACTGTTCAACAAAATTTAGTTTTTTTCAGTTTTTAAAACATATTTCAAAAACTATAGGTTTTGAAATAATTAAAATAATGTTCCACAAATATTTGTATTTTATTAAAATACAAACTTTGTTTAAGACATTTAAAAGGTATCGATTACACAGGCTGAGTTATTCACAAATTTAGTTAAAAAAATTACATACTTTGTGCCCTCACAGACAAAAATCCGGCAAAATCCGGCAAGTGAATCTTGAATAGGATGAAAGCTTGTTCAAAAGTGATCTCAATTTCCATTGAAACATTTGTCCCTTTTAGTATCCTCGTTGATTGTTTTGTATTTTTAAAAGGTCGTTCCATAGTTCAGTGACAGCGCGCATTTGTCAAAGACTGAATCAAAGTAGGCTCAGTGATAATATAGCAAAGTTTGATCACTCATTGAGCGGTTTTGCTGCATTAAACGCATTTTACTTAGAAAATAATCCTTTTATAGTGAAGTGAAGGTTATTTTTTCAACATTTCCGTAGCAGATCCGAAAAGTGAGAAAAGCATGTCTTTCAACAATGAAGGTAAGTGCAACCATGTAGTTAATAAGGTATTCAGTGTTAATTTCCAATTCATGATATAAATGAGTTATTATGGAAGTTATTTGTTTGTGACAATTTCAAAAATAGTTTAAATTATAAGTTATCAAATAAAATTTCAGTTGAAATCGACAGGCGAAAGCTTTTTAAACTGTGGAAAGAATTTAAGGGAAACGACATTGATAAATCAAACGTTGTGTCCAGAGAAGTTTTTGATTGTTACGGCATTGATTATGTTTCAATGCCAGAAGTGGCAGCTGAAGTCAATAATTTTGTGAAGGCGACATGCAAATATTTTAAAAAACTGTGGGAAAACCACAACCGGACCATGTCATACATGCTTGAAAGCAGTCGTGGTTATTTCGATAGCCCCTTCAAACTGCCACAGAAAGTTGTTGATCGTTTCCCTTGTACTTCTGGATCTTCCAGCCATGGAAGAAAATCTTTGGCGTTCGAAGAAAGTAGCGAGGTTGTTAAGAGACGCAAGGCATCTGCAATGCGGTCTAACTACCCAACAGATGAACTTACATTTGCAACCCAAATGAAATTACGTGAGGATGGTAAAGAAGATGCAGCGTTCATTGTTAAACAGGCAACGCAAACAACTCCGACAAGAGCCGTGAAAATAGTTTCGGCTATGCAATCATCCAAAAATGGCTTTGTACCCTATTCGGAGTCGGAAGCTCTTGCGTTAATATTGGATCTTAATTTATCAAAAGACCAATACGAAAAGCTTCGTAATGGAGCTCTGGATCGGAATGTGCCTTTGTATCCGTCCTACTACAAAGTGCTGCAAGCTAAAAAGTGCTGTTATCCCAATACAGGGTTAGTAGTTTCGGAAACATCTGCAGAAGTGAAACTAAAGGATCTCTTGGAGCACACGGCAATGAGGATTGTTGATGCGAATGAGTGTATGCTGGAAAAGTTTAGTGATGACGAATTGGACAAAATGTCTTTAACGATTAAGTGGGGATTTGATGGCACAACTGGATTAAGCGAACACAAGCAAGCATTTGGCGATGATGACGGAACTAAATCCGATGCAAATATGTTTGTTACATCCATTGTGCCGATCAAACTGGAATCAAATGGGAACATTTTTTTTCCAGAACACACGTCCCTCCTCAACTCGGTACTGCCGACCGCTGCGAATACAGTATGTTTCTGAAACAACTGAAGTTACGTTGTTCGAAAAGGAGTACATCGATTACCAAATCGACAAGATGCAACCCATCCTCATTAAGAAAAGGGCGGTCGCTGAAAATTTCCTGCAACATGCTATTAACTATGCTCGACGGCAAAGCTATAAATGCCCTAACTGAAACGAAATCCTCACAAACTTGCTATCTGTGCGGTGCAACTCCCATGCAAATGAACGAGATTGACCGTGTAAGAACAAGAGCTGTGGACAATGACCGGTGCCAATATGGTTTATGCACACTCCATGCTTGGATACGATTTTTCGAATACTTCTTACATCTATCGTACAAACTTGAAGTTAAAAAATGGCAAGTTCGTGGAGATGCAGTAGAATCGGTAAAACAAAGAAAGAAACTCATTCAGCAGAAATTTAAAGTCGAAATGGGAATACTGGTTGATAAACCACGTTCTGGAGGAGCAGGTAAATCATGAAATTATTTAAATTATTTATTTTTAACGTCTTATACGGCATTCATTTTTGACAGGTAACTCGAACGATGGCAACACGGCTAGAAGATTTTACCAAAACTCTGAAAAAGCTCCTAAAATTACTGGACTCGACGAAGTTTTAATAAAACGATGTGGGGCAATACTGTCAGTAATGTCATCGGGGATGCAGGTGCATGTACATAAGTTTGAGAAGTACTGTTTAGAGACGGCTAGACTGCTCACATCAAAATATCCGTGGTACTACATGCCAGTAACGGTCGACAAGGTGCTTATTCATGGATCGAGGGTTATACAACATTTTCTTGTACCTATTGGACAGCTATCTGAGGAAGCACAAGAAAGCCGTAACAAGGACCTCAAAAGGTACGATGAATTTGATAAAGAATATCAGTGTTAATAATTATTATTTTCATAGATATAGATCGGACCACACTAGAAAAATTTCAAGAACAGCAGTAAACACAGATCTACTGCACCGTTTCCTGGAATCGTCTGATCCCCTCATCAGCAGCCTTAGAGCATCTCGAGACAAGCCGATTAATGACCTCTGTAGCGATGCGAAATACATGCTTGATGTGGAAGAGAAAGATGAAAATGTTTTTGATAACAATATTGTGTAACCTTTGTTTATATTTTTGAAATATTTATATATACATACATACAATAATGTATAACGTAATACAATAAATCATTTAATTATACTTTATAATAATAGCTAACTCAAAATTATATATTACTTTCAAGTAGACTACTGTGATGAGTATTATGGCAATTACTCTGATGTCCGTGGTCAAGACCTTTTTGAAATGCAAAATAATCAACGAGGATACTAAAAGGGACAAATGTTTCAATGGAAATTGAGATCACTTTTGAACAAGCTTTCATCCTATTCAAGATTCACCTGCCGGATTTTGCCGGATTTTTGTCTGTGAGGGCACAAAGTATGTAATTTTTTTTACTAAATTTGTGAATAACTCAGCCTGTGCAATCGATATCTTTTGGACGTCATGAACAAAGTTTTGTATTTTGATAAAATACAAATATTTGTCGAACATTATAGTCTTCTAAAACCTATAGTTTTTGAAATATGTTTTAAAAACTGAAAAAAAAACTAAATTTTGTTGAACAGTCATTTAAAACGCTACGTATCTCAAAAACTAAGGAATGTTGAGGATTAGTGTGTTCAGCAAAGATTTTTAAAGTATAATTATCTACAACTTTGCTCAAGACACCACATACCTATCTTGTAAATGTAAAAAGTTAGATTTTGCAGCGACGCCTGTGGTGGAGTTCCGAACTAAAACTTATCACTAGTCCTTGCGCCTTATTTTATACAAAAACTCTCTTAAAGACATCATAGTGAAAAAACCGACATTGAAGGCGCAAATAAAAAAGTTCGTGATATTGAGCATTCAAACCACTGTGCATTGCTGTGTGGAAAATCGGCGTGCGTGATTATGTTCGATGAATCATCGGTTACATTTACATTTACAACTCTTCCTGGTGTTCAGTACTACACCGTTCGTGATGGTCGAAGTATTGACGACGCGGATAAGTCGATTTTTACCGAAAAATTCGGTTAAAAGGCTATGGTTTGGCAAGCTATTTGTGAGTCTGGAATGCTTTCCAAATCGTTTGTGACAACGGAGACAATGACGCGTGTGAGTGTTTAAACAAGCGTATGTTACCCATGATCCGCAAGCACGACGCCTCAGTACTGTTTTGGCCAGATTTGGCGTCGGTTAATTACTCCAACGACACGGTAGCCTGGTATAAAGCCAACAAGGTCCAATTCGTACCCGAGAAGATGAATCTGCAAAACTGTCCCCAGGCCAGGCCAATGGAATATTTTTGGGCCCTGACCAAAGCATATTTCCGGAAACATGTAAAGGCAGCGAATTCCGTTACAATGTTTGCAAAAGACTGGGAAAAAGTATCCAACATTGTTGGAAAGGTATCTGTGCTGAAGCTAATGAGTAGCATGAGATCAAAAATCAGCTCCTTGGCTTACGACTGATCGGATCTCGGATTTTGTATGTTAAACTGTAAGACAATACTATAGAGAACATGAATACGAAATAAAAATAGAATTAGCTGTTAACAGAGTTCCTTTTTGGTTTTCTTTTAATCGTGCTTAGACATTCTGGGACGCCCTATAAGTTGAACGTCAAATTGAATCATCAAAACCGGACTCATTCCACATCGCTCTCTCTTGCCGTGTGGTTCTATTTGCTTTTTGCTGAAGGAAGTGTTTTTTTTTTCCACCGTGACCATAACTTTGATCTATTGTGGTGTATCCTCTTTTGATTTTGCCGTAACGCAATGGCAAGATGCTATTTAAATATATGAGCAACCACCACTACTGTTGTTGGCAATTATCCCAAACAGGTAATGCATTCCTTATGAAATGTATAACTTGATTGGGAGAAGCAGCCCAGATTTCCCAGGGTTTCATAGGCCCCTTATCTAGATATATACGTCGTTTGTGAAATAGTGCAACGCAGTCACACAGCAAATGTTTAGAGCTCTCACTCTCTAGTTTACAAAAACGGCATCTGTCTTCATCAACTTTTCCGATAAGTTTAAGGTGATATTTACTAGGAAAGTGTCCTGTAATCAAACCAGTATATGTACTCAAATCGTGTTTCGATAAGGTCAGCAGTTTTTGTGTGTGCAAAGCGTTGGGCTCTATGAAACGTTTTAATTGCCGGGTATTTAAGGTATTATTCCAGTTGCACTGTATCTTTATTCTTTCAGAGTTATTGAACGCCATTTTAAGAGCACAAAAAGATAATCCTAAAAATGGTTCAGGTCCAATAAATTGCATTGATGATACCACTTTAGCCAATTGATCAGCTTTTTCGTGCCCTTCAATTCCGCAATGACCAGAAACCCAGTATAGGTTAACCTTATTACAGTAGGACAAATGCTGCAATAGCTTAGTGCATTCCAAAAACAAGTTTTGAAGTGCAAGTTTTGGACTTTAGAGCATTCAACGCTGCTTGGCTATCTGAACAAATACATGTGTTTGCATTTTTATAATTTCTTTTTAAGCAAATCGTGGCACATTCTAGGATGGCACTTGTTTCAGCTTGAAATACTGTTGGCCATTTTCCCATCGGCACCGATAGGCTGATCCCAGGACCACTTATTCCAGCCCCAACCATATTATCTTGTTTCGATCCATCCGTATAGAATACTATTGACCCAGGACGAAAAGATGGCCCTCCTGTATTCCAATCATAACGAGTCACTTCAGGAACTTTGAATTGGTGATTGAAGTTGTTACGCTTTAACATCCAGTCTTCATTCATTAAAATTAGTGAACTTATTTGAAACTATTTTAAAATGCTCAGATGTCCAATAAGATCTTCATCAAAGAAATTCATGGACCGTTTGAGCCTCAGAGCACTTTTCATTGTATCCATTTGAATAAATTGACGTAAAGGAAGAATATTGAGTAGAGCATCTAATACCTTCGAAGGAGTACTACGCATTGCTCCAGTAATGGAAAGAGTAGCAAGTCTTTGCAACTTGTTCAATTTAACTTGTGCCGTTTGTTGTCTGGTTTTCGGCCACCAGATTAGTGATGCATAAGTGATTCTGGGTTTAACAATAGCCAAGTAGATCCAATGTATAATCTTCGGCTTTAGACCCCATTTTTTACCAAATGATCTTTTACAGACCCAAAAAGCATTTGTTGTTTTTTTCTATTTGTTGTTTCATATGTCTGTTCCAGCAGAGTTTACTATCTAGGATTACTCCCAAATACTTAACTTCTGACGACAGTGATAATTTAACATCTCCTAGTTTAAGATCAGTGGTAGAGACTCTACGTCTTTTGGTAAAGGGTACAATTGATGAAGTAATGAAATTGGGTTGTTAGCGGAATGCTAAATAAAACAGCAAAAAAGGTTATCTTCCATTTAATTCCACTTAATTAATTTTGGTATCCATGACAGATACGTATTTCGACTACAATGTGCAGTCTTCATCAGTGTCATTCCCACTAAAGAACTTATCAAAATCTAACCCCAGATACCAAAATTAATTAAGTGGAATTAAATGGAAGATAACCTTTTTTGCTGTTTTATTTAGCATTCCGCTAACAACCCAATTTCATTACTTCATTATGATGGCTACCAAGCCTTTGGGGATTTTCCTTATTAGAGAGTTGTATAGATTTTTCTCCTTTAGCTTACTTAAATCTTTGGTTTTTATTAGTTAGGTAGGTTCCGATTCAACACATTGTAGTTTCATTTTTATACCTATGATCTTGACTTTTTTACCTAGGGGATGAGTACTTAAGGGGGTTAGATTTTGATAAGTTCTTTAGTGGGAATGACACTGATGAAGACTGCACATTGTAGTCGAAATACGTATCTGTCATGGATACCAAAATTAATTAAGTGGAATTAAATGGAAGATAACCTTTTTTTGCTGTTTTATGTACAATTGATGTTTTAGTAGGATTTATGTTCAGTCCTTCTTGTGTGCACCATGATAGTGTGAATTTTAATGCTTTTTGCATTCTATCAAACACAATTTTATCAAATTTTCCTCGAACTATAATAACAATGTCGTCAGCAAATCCGATTACTTAAAATTCTTGATGCTTTAACTTTAAAAGAAGATCATCAACTACCAGAGACCACAGAAGTGGAGAAAGAACTCCTCCTTGAGGACAGCCTTTTACAGCTGTTACTTTTACTAGTGCATCTCCAAGATGAGCTGATATTTCTCTTTTGGATAGCATCTCCACAATCCATTTAATTATGTTTTCATTAAAGCCATGATTTCTCATGGCATTAATCATTGACGAAAAAGACGCATTGTCAAATGCACCTTCAATATCCAGAAACGCTGCTAATAGAATTTCCTTTGCTGTGAAGGGTTTTTTTTTCTATTTTAGCAACTAGCATATGAAGAGCTGTTATGGTGGATTTGTCTGACTGATAGGCGAATTGGGCTCTACATAGTGGGTTACCATTAAGAACATCTGATTTGACATATTCATCTATAAGTTTTTCTATTAACTTCAAAAATATTGATGAAAGACTTATTGGTCTAAATGATTTCGGTGAAGTTTTGTCTTTTTTTGTTTGCCTTAGGTATGAACACCACCCGGACTTGCCTCCATATTTTTGGTATGTACCCTAGAAGAAAGCTTGATTTGAAGAGCTTGATTAAAATAGGAATTATTAAAGTTTTGCACTTTTGGATATGTGCTGGAAAATTCCATCTACACCTGGGGATTTGAATGGGCTGAAAGAGCCTATTGCCCATTCAATTCTAGAGTCTGTAAATAGAATGTTTGCTAGATTGACAGCCTCCTTGTTGAACACTACTAGTTCACAAGAGTTATTCATTCTAGTATTACCAATTTGTTCTTCGCATCTTAGAGATGTATCTTGTATGCAGTCAGTAGTAGGACTAGACCCTGGAAAATGAGAATGCATCATCATTTCCAAAGTTTCTGTTGCATTTACAGTAAAAGAGCCATCAGCTTTTTTAAGAGCTCCCAGGCCGTTAGAATGGTCCTTTGAGAGAACTTTATGAAGCCTTGCAGTTTCAGGAGTGCTTTCTATGTTTTCACACATGTGCCTCCAGTCTTTTCGCTTGGATCTTCTTATTTCTCTGTTATACTCACTTAGAAGTGTAACTGCTACCTGTAACTACAACAAATTTAAACAGCACTTATCAGTGCTCAATATACCTGCAAATGTTCTACATTGTTCGATTCTTGTTCCTCTGCGATCCTTGTTTGGACCCTACCGAGGTAATCCTGCTTGGACATCGACTTGAAAAATTCCTCTTCGATCCTGTGGATTCTTACAGCAATCGGCTTGGAAGTCGATTTGGAGAAACATTCTTTTGCCGCCACCGAAACGCAAAAGAAAACGGCAATCTCATGATCCCTCTTATGATGAAATTTAATGAGCATCCAGTCAAAATTCCACTAAACATTCCCGGCTAAGTACCAAAAAGAAAAAGGTCCCCCTATTGAGATAACCGCTTTCGATTTCCATGCTCTTCGCACGGAACTTTTGAACTTCGTTCAATTCAAGACTTCACTTCAAAATGGCCGTCGGGGTGAATGCCGCATATTGACAGAAACCTTGGACGGATTCAAGCGTCTACTCATGAATCTTACTGAGAAGCAGCAACCAATTTGTTCACTTACGACACCAAAACTGAACGTCTGTTAAAGGTTGTCTTGAAAGGTCTGTCCAGTTGTAAATCTTTGGATCAGATCAAAGATGAATTGAAAAAAAAAATACTTTTTGGGCATGTAAGACTCGTAAAGCGTTCATACAATCTCGTTCTAAGTGACAGGTAGGAAACGCTCCAATGCACTAATTCCTCTGCTGTTTTCAACGGTCAGCGAGGAACCAATTTCGATTTCGTACCCGTAGGTACAAACAGCTCACAAGCATCAAATTCTTCATATTTACCTGCTGCTGACAATATTCAGCAAGTAAATGGAGCTACATATGCTGCTACTTCGTTTGATAGTAATCGAAATCAATATTGTAGCCATTATAATTCTAACGGATATGTTGATGATTTTGATTTTTAAAACGAATTTAGTACAGAAATCATTAAACGACATGATTACTGATATTTTCCCAACACTGGAAGGGACCATCGAGGTAGGGAGATATCGACATTCAGAACATTAATTTTTTAGCCTACTGCAAGGTTACTGATAATAGCGGCGCCAGTGGTGTAGTGGTAAGCGTGATTGTCTCTCACCCCAAAAGGCCTGGGTTCAATCCCAGTTGGCGCCGCCGGGATTCTGAGGCATAAAATCTCTGATCACGTCTTGGTGGGTCGATAGGTAGGGTCAAGATGTGGGAGCTGCCTCCCTGGCGTCGGTAGCATTGGTATGCAGTACGGAAAACAAGATAGACGGAAAACAAATCAAGGAAAAAAGAAGAAGGTTACTGATAAACGCATAATTTTGCCCCCATTCGCTCATCACCTCGTTCTTCGCTAGATGAATAATCCTCTTCGTTCTTGGCATAATTTTATCTTCATGAAGATGAAGAGTGTTTGTTTTATTATTCAGCGCGAATTCGACATAATAATTCGCTGTTATGAGCCTAGGAGACGCGCACGCGGTATCAATCAATAATATGATGCACTGCATCCTCAAGGATTCAGTATGTAAGCTTTGAGTCTTCTGCAAAGTTGATCCCTAGCATCTGATACCCCGTTCACATTACAGCGTATATCACGTGATATACGTTGTCTTGCAATGAGCACTCATACATCTAGTTTTCACTGGAAATCCTATATATGAGTGCTCATTGCAAGACATCCTATATTACGTGATATAGGCTGTAATGTGAACGGGGTATGAGCCTTCATTTTGCGAACTCAAATTATTAAGAAATTCTCCTCCTAAGGCGGCACTGCTAATAACTTTTTAATAAAGCATTATAGATGGTGTCATCGGCATGTCTTTAAAGAATGTCATTTTGATGAACTCTTCTGAAGATAAAGAGTGTATTCTATTGGAGATTGCCGTAAAAGCTCGATGCAGATGTCGCCACTGCATGATGATGATAATGTTGACAGACTGCATATAAAATTCGTGAAAATTAGCATTAAATCATAATTTTCATCAAGTTTGCGTAAAATCCTTCCAATATAACATTCGAATTGAAGAAGGAAATGTTTTCACGATCAGACTGATGAGCATCTTTGACTTTTCCAGATGAACTTTCATAAGATATATTCATTTCATTTCACAGCTCCATCAATGCTGCATCGTACATATGATGTAAACAGAAGTAAATTGCTCAATTACTCAAAATAAAGATGATTTGTTATCTTGTTATCATTTTATAAACCATCGAGCACCATTTTATAGTATGGTGCGTGTTGAGTAAATCAAGTTCCGTTGAGTTTTCCGTCGAAAATTGTGAGTATCAATATGTTTACCTAAAAAGGCCAAAATGGACATTTATTGAATATTGGTGTCCTATATAACCATTTCTCCTTTATCACCAGCATGATACAATCTTTCCTAAGTAAATTCACTTAATTTCCACTTTCATCCTAGTGGAAATCGCACATATTCACCATTTTCCGAAAAATGCAGCTGCGCAGGAGGTAACCTCTACCTGTGGGTGCAAACTTGTTATGCATAATTTTCCATGAAAACATCTCCATACTCCATAACGATCCATACCGAAATAATAACAGTTAGTTTGCATACACGATTCAAGTAAAAGTTTCCGCTGGAAATTATTAGTTTTTCTTTATGTACCGATTTGCCCCAAAAATCGTCTGTTCTACTTGGAGAATTATGAAACTATCCTCCTTCTAGTAGTTGTCACTTCGAAATGTAGGTGGCGAAAGCTTGGAAAAGTTTCACTGCAAGACGCCAATAAAAAAGGCACACACATATTCACGCACCTAAATTAATCAGATTATCGATCTTTCTTGAAATTTTCAGGGAATGAAAAACTACTTATGAGGTAAGATCTACAAAATTTGTTTTATTCAATTTCGTCTCCCATCCCGAATGCCCGAACCTTCCTTTTCACTCCACCCATCAAATTTTGTACATCAGATTTTCCCAGTGTTTTTGTTGTTTTTACCCAAATTTTCTTCAACTCCAGCTATGTTTTATAGTTTTGGGATGTTTGCGAAGTCCCGTCTTCATAATTGCCCAGAATTATTCAATTGGGAGAAGCTCCGTGAATTTGGTGGGTTCATATTTTTTGGCACAAAATTGACTCCGTTGGCTCGGTACCACTCCATCTCCAAGTGGCAGGATGCTAGATCAGGCAAAACAGCGTTGATCATTTGTGCTTCCTTATGAATGTCAAGAGACGCTTCTTAAGGCACTCTTCCGCGTAAATCTCACAGTTGATTGTTTCGGAAGTGATGAAGGGACCACTTATTTCACCACATCCGCAAATTGCCTGCCAGATCAGGAACTTCTTTGTAAATTTCGATAATTTTTTATTTCGAACATCCTGCGGAACATCGAACTTAGACTTGGAAACGAAATAGTCGGCCTTGACGTAAGTTTCGTCATCCATCACGATGCAACACGATTTGGTGAGCAACTTCGTGTAAACTTACCGGGCGCTGGTTTTCGCAGTGATGTTTTGCTTTTCAATCTGGTTTGGGGCTTTTTGCACCTTGTAAACATGTAACCCAGCACGCTTCATGATTTTTTTTTCCACAAAACCGACTGACACTTTTAAGCGACATCTAGAATTGACATGGTTCTTGGGCGGTTCTTGAACTGTTGCACCGCTTTTCTGGTCATTTTACTGTCCATTGGACCACTTTTACGACCACTCCATTACTTCATTTGGGCATTCAGACGGTTCTTGAAGGTTCTTATCACACGAGACACAGTTGTATTTGCAATTCCAAGCTTTTTAGCGATCCATCAGTGGGACGCCTCTGGGTTTTGATTGTAAGTGCACACAATATTTTCACGGACTATTTTTTGTTTCGACGACGTGACTGGAACTACTGTATGAATAACTTCGAATCTGGACTGTTGAAAACAATACACTATGAAAAACATTCACAAACATATTTCAGGTTTTTTCATACAAAAGTTACAGAAAATTTTCGGTGTGCCATTTTTATCGAATACATACTTACAGTTCTTAAGATTGTAACCGTTCACGGATTTTCGTTGAACTCGGTTAGGAAAGACCACTGGTCGTGTTTGGAATTTGCCCGATTAATGAGACCTTATCTCAGGGTACCTCTTGAACGGTTTCCGATTACTGGCGCAACAAGCTAAGGTAAAACGCCAAGTCCTGTAGAATCGCAAGTATTAATGGAACGAAAGAATTACTCTGACTTACCCAAAACTTGAACGAAACGGAAAGAGAAAGAAGGAATGCTTACTCAACTGAGCGAAAACCGAAGGAAAAACTGAACGCAAGATAGCGAGTGTCTTTTATTCCAGGGTAAAACATTCTAAAGCATAAAAACTAATCTTCAATCTTCTTTAAAATCTATTATTGAGGTCGTTTATTTTGGTTGGACTTCTGGATTGGTGTACAGAAAAGAGCAAAAGAGCAGGCCATGAATAAAAACATGCTCTAAAATACCTGCGAAGGTTTTTCGATGCGAAGAACGACGGCTCGATGAAGGCTGACGGTGGGGACTCGACGACTCGATGGTGGTGACGAAAAACGATCTTCCTGTTAGCGTGGCGATGGCGGCGAGGTGTGATGGCGCCGCCCAAGAGCTGCAATATGGCGAGCAGCGATGGAAGGTGACCCGTGCGCAGAATGGCCGAACTAGAGTTGCGGAGGGAGTGGCGGCTGGACGAAAGACTTCCGATGTGTAAACCAGATTCCACGGATTTCCCGGAACCGATGCCAATGTGCCCATATGTCATCAGAAACAGTACAACCTGATTTCTTGTTCATAGCTTGTCATTTTGGCATAATATGATATCACAACCTCAATGTAATATTCCAACAAACCGTTTGCCGGAGTCTAGACTACCTCTGCAGGAGTAGTTACTTCCTGGGTCCTGGGCTACGAGACAGACACGGGGCAGAAATCGCTTAGAATCACGGCGGGAGTTCCACAAGGCTCCATTCTAGATCCCACGCTGCACAACGGAATGTACAATGGCGTGCTGATGCTCAAGCTGCGTTATGGAATTATCTAAATTCAGTCTTACAGTCAGACAACCGATTCGCGAGAAAATTTAAAACATTTGGTCAAACTGGTGAAAAAGGTACCAAAAAACACAGACCTATTGACATCTCCCAAGAACGATGAAGGTTCTAAGGGGGTGGTTCTTACGACAAAGTTTATTTCAACTATTCCCCTTGCATGAAAATCCAAGTTTATGAAAATCGGATGAGGCATTGCTGAGAATTTGTTGAAAAAATTCGTTCGTCCTGGTACTTTACGGGTTAACTGATAATTTTATGTCGTTTTCGTTTTTGCAGTGTAGCTACACCGGTGCCACACCACCGAAAACCGAAAAAAATTCCTACCTAAATACCTATCGGTTGCACCTTAATTTACAAACCAATGATGATGAGCTGTCAATGACTCGCACTTATTGCTGGTTACACTACACTAGTGTAGCAACGACATTAGAGAAATAATCAGTACATTTTTCATGCTGACCAAATCGTGATCCAGAAATCGACGAATTACTCATAATTACTGGGCACTCATTACTGCAAATTTTTCGTAAACATATTGTGAAAACCTTGCTGTTAAACGCTACACTAACTATTTGTGTAAAAACTTTATATAATATCCACAACAAGTCTGCAGAAAAAGTGAAAGTTGGTGCGCGTTTTGTTTATATCCAACTTCACGTACACGAGCTGTCAAAAAAGACTGTCGTCTTCTTCTTCTTTCCTTTATTTAACATCGGTCTCTGTTCTTGTGGTCTCCTAAATTCATCAAAAGAGTATCGTAGGAGACGGACCAGCAGCACAGCAACTAAAGAAGCAGCAGCATTGGAAGCAGCTGCAGCCGTGGGAGCTGAATCGCTAAATCGTGCTGCCGTGGCCGAGGCTGGAATCCTCGGTCCGGTGACGACACCACTGTCAGATGTTCTTTGTCTTCTGTTCATCTAATGAACGGATAGAGCCCGGATAGGAAGAAATTAAGACGGGACTTCCATCACGGGAGTCTGTGTAATGAATTTGATAACGGAGCTGGAGGATATCATGAACCCGGGAGGGATGACAACTTTGGGTGATAAAGATGAGCACTTTTCCCCGTTATGTTGGAATTGTGGAGTGTTGCTATGCAAGCGATTGCCCTGATTTCTTCATTCTGGGTGGTCGGAATGATTGTACGTAGCCCAGCGCAAATGATGTACCAACTTCTTCGGGCAGAAATCAGGATGTGCACTGACAATTCGATTTAGGAGAATCCATGGCGTGACTTGGTGCTGACTCACGGTTGTGGTTTGAAAAAATGGATTGTTGTGGCAATTTCAAATCAATAACAAATTTTGACACATGCACACTGCACAGGCGCAGAAAAAGTTCAGTGTTGGCAGTAACTGTAAATATCAGACAAATTGTAACCATGGGTGCCAAATAGTGCCAATGACTGTGCTCAGGTGTGCCCAAGCTAGGTTTTATTATGTTTACCCTTGAATTTAAATACTATCAAACATGGAAAAGAACATTTTTAAATATCTTTAAGTATACAGAATCATTCTCGACAGAACCAATGAATCTCAACTTTATATAGATGAGATGAATAATTTTCAATGGAAAATCACGTTTTTATGATGATTTAAAATTAAACGTAGTTACGTGAAAATATCATGACGTGCTGAGGATTAAATCTCCTTAAAATATTCTCATAAGTTCCAGAAACAATCTGCATGGGTTGGTTGATGATGTTATTTATTTCCTTGGATTTTTTTTTGCGTGATCAAATTTCTTGATAATGTATAGTCAATCAAACTTTTATGTAAAATGATTTATTTTTTTTTAATATGTACTGTTCTTTTTTTATTTTCTTAGAATAAATGTTGTTGATAATTAATTAATGTTTTTTTATTAAAATAGTATAGAAAACTAAGGTTCCGTGGTAAGCAATATATTTGTAGCAAACAACATTTCAAGACTAATAATTCCTTGTAAGATAACAGGGAGTAAATTCTAATCTTTCAAATTCTATAAACGTAAATTAATTTAAAGGTAAAAAGTACCAGTGCGTTGAATTAATTGTTATTACATTATTTTTTTTCCTTGATTTGTTTTCCGTCGATCTTGTTTTCCATGCTGAGCACCAATGCTACCGACGCCAGGAGGGCAGCTCCCACACCTGGACCCTACCTATCGACCCATCAACTCATGAACCAGGGACCAACGGCTTTACTTCCCTTGCGAAGGAAGGCGTGAACAGAGATGTTATGCCTCAGAACATCCCGGTGGCGTCGACTGAGATTGAACCTAGGCTTGCTGGGGTGTGAGGTAATTACGCTTACCACTACACCAACGGTGCCACTGATTGTTATTTAAATGAATTAACATCTCAAATCATCCATTGTTAATTTTATCCTGTATATCCATTTTACCTCCACTTTCCCGAACAATCACATTTCTGCGAAGGGTAAAAATAAGATTATTCAGATCGAAAAGATTGAGAATTCAGGTTTAAAAACTGAAAAATTTAGTAAAATCTGCAGGTTGACAAAATTGGGAAAAAAAGCTGACCCAAACGGGGGTACAACAAATCGGGAGCTGACAAAATCGGGAAAGTACTGCAGTTACAACTTCTTCTCAGGCGTCATTTTGTACATAGAGGAAATGGCTCTAATGTTGGCCTATGGATCTAAGATTATGATCAAGATGAAAATTATCAATTTTATTTAGATAAATGGTCATTGGGACGGTACGAATGGATATTTTTTAATCGCTGTTGAAAATTTGGTTTATTGCTGAATTCATGTATAGGCCTAAATTAGGGGCATTTATGTCGGCTTTACATTCATTTCCAGCTTATCCGTTTTCAAGCTATGATTTTTTGAAAAACAATAAAACCTAGTTGAAGATGCAAATTTCAAATAACAGACTAAAATGGCAATTTTTATTATTTTATAATTTTTATAGGAGTATAGAGTATAGAGTTGATAGTTCCGTCAGAGTACGGCAGTGTCAAAATTTTAGAGAGCAGAAAGCAAGCAAGGACAACTTTTTTAGGAAGGTACAAATCGATTGATTGATTGATTTCTTTATTATAGAGACGTTCAGCCGGGTACACATCGGTTTGAACATCTCTCTTTACTAAACTCCCCCGTTAGAGAGGGATGGTAACGGGCTTCTCCACCCCTCTGCCACCACTGACAAATAGAGATGATCACCGACTCGCTCATGTACCGACGATGTGTTTGAAACAGTTCTACCGATTGTACCACACTCAAGTTGTTATCTGAAGGAAGGCATCTAGGTTTGGAAATTGCAGCTATTGTCACCTCTACACGGTATGTGCTCGTGTCATCGTCGAATTGACAATCGCAAGAGGACAGGAGTAGGGTAGGTGCTGCTACTGTACCTTTTAATTGATGGTAAGCTCCCATACTGAGCTAAGTACTTTATGACTGGATGCCTTCCTTCAGCTAACAACTTGAGTGCGATACAATCGATAGAACTCCCAAGTAACCAAAAGTTTCGCATTCAACGATTAAAATCACTTCCAAATTCCATAAAGTTCCGACAGAACTTTTAAGTTCCATAAAGTTCAAATAAAGTTCCGACAGAACTTTAAAGCCACATGAAGCAATCCGCACAAGTCTTTATTACTAACAAAATTTAATGTACGTAAATATGAAATGATCAGTGGCCCGAATTAATCATAATTCTTATATTTATGCAGTGCATCAACATTCTATCCAAACATAAAATAATAAAATAAGAGAGTAATTTCCTGGATTCGAATCCGTGTATTCGGCATGTCCTCTATGATTGCTAACCACTGCGCCACAAGTGTGTTGGAATACCATGCGGGCAAACACCAATTTAAAATTCATCAAGGTGTTGTGTTTCATATTCAAGACAGTCACCTGGCACTGGAAACTCCAACAGTAGGCGGGACAACAGCTCACTTTAATATATCTCAGATGACGTAGCGGTTCGTGCTGGGGCTCTCACGTAGAAAGACTGGGTTTCATTCTTCAAACAGCTCCAATACTACTACTAATGCTGATAAGTCAATACACGTTCATACTTGCCTTAAGAAATAACTCTCATAAATACCTGACTTTTAGCATTAACCTTCATAAAAGGGCGAACTTCAATAAAAAATTGTTGTAGATGACAAAACCATTTTTAAACTTTTTTTCTAAAAGTTTCGTTCAAGTTCCGCCAGAAGCTGCTTAGAATGCTCTTCAATTATGGTACCGAAACTTTCAAGTTCTTATAACGACTTAAAATGAGGCTGCTTAGAATTCTATAGACCACTTTCAACCAAGCTGCTTAAGCCACAAATAGCCTTTTATCAGAACATTTGGTTACTTTGGCTGTTTCAAACACATCGTCGGTACATGAGCAAGTCGGTGATCATCTCTTTTTGCCAGTGGTGACGGGGGTGGGGGATACCCCTCACCATTCCACTCCAACGGGGGAGTTTGGTAAAGATAGATGATCAAACCTGTAAACCAAATGTACCTTCCGAAAAAAGTTGTGCTTGCTCGCTTTTTACTCCCTAAATACAATTTTCACACTGCCCCGTACTCTAACGGAACTGTCAACTCTTTACTTTCATCTCCTCATCTATCGTATAAAAATTGCCACTTTAGTCTGTTATTTGAAATTAGCATCTTCAACTATGTAAAGTATTAACTTCACGCAGAAGTAATACAAACAAATAGCTGAAGTAATAAAACCAATTTTTTACACAAGCCCTTGCAAAATGTAAGTCCGGAAAAATTGTCAACATTACAATGCAAAATGTCATCTTGGGTAGCAACCAACATATGTGCAAAGTTTTATTCAAATCTGAAAGTGTCAAGGGAAAACTGGCTTTATTTTTGACGTTTTGAGCTGCAAATACTTTAAGTTCCACTCGCGTCCTGGAGTGTGGCCCGTGCAAGTGGGACCTGGCCTTCATAATACCCCCTTATGAAGAAAAACGACAAGTGTTTCATCCACTCACCCTGTTACTCCATCCCATGCTTTCCAACGAATCCTATCTTATCTTCCTCCCCTCATTAAATTGGCAGGGATATACAAATGAAAAACGTTAGGAAACGAATCAAGGCAAAGTCGATGGATGTTTTATTTTTACGTTGCTTCTATGTATATTATGCAGATTATGGAACCCTCCCCCCGGGGATGGTCATCGTAGTTATCACTCCAAGCCGAATTCATATAAAAAAGTCATTTTCTTTATTTGATACGTTCAAAAAGTACAGAATGAACGAGCAACCCTAATCCGAACAACTCGTTTCTTCGATCGCCCGAATATAATAAACTCTTTCAACTATGTTAACACTTGCACTCCCACACACAAACAACACTCACGCACTTTTCTATTCGTATATCGTATGAATATGAATCTCGTTTTTTCGCATGAAATCACTTTCCACCGCCGTCCAGCCCCAAGTTCCAACACCGGCTGTGAGGAGGCTGTGATGACGATGACTCATTAATCTTGTGCTTTCCTACCTCCTAGCGTTTAATAGACTCTTCCGACCGTTTCGCACACTCATTCTCGCTCATCGTTATGCCACCGACCGGGGATAAACATTTTCATTCCACTACACAACACTACGCGACTAAAAACACTAAATCCGAGATTCGGTGATGGGGCGATGGAACGGGGGGGAAGGACTCTCCCCCCCTTATGTATGTGTACTACTAAAAACGGATTCCCGTTTCGCCTGCCGTCTGTTTTTGCTGTGATTCCTTCCGGGGCGGGGGTTCTGTTGCTTGTATTTACAAGTTGTCTCACTTAAGAAATCATTAGTCATTCTGCTTCGCACACGATGATGGTGTCGACAAAACACTCATTAGTGACTAATTACAATTAATTTGTCGAGATTCACTGGTCAATTTGCGTTCTCCTTTTCTGCGCGTCAAATCCATTTGAAGTTTTGGGACTTTTTAGCAAGTACAATGCGCCCTACCAAAGTAATTTGATTCCATGGAGGCGCATGGTCGTTCTCGCAAAATCATTTACAAACTAGCATACGTTCTAATGTAGATGCTTAAATACAAACTCTCACAGGCTCTTTTATGTACACTGGTGACCGACTGGTGCTTAACTCTTAGAACACATCCTTGCTTTTCCTTAGAATACCACGAAGGGGAACAGCGGTGGCAGCAGGTACTGCCGAAGTTGCCGCCGATCCACCTCCCACACAAGTACTGCTACCGCCCAAACTGCTGCTGGTCGTGATGGCACTGGACGAGGTTCCGATGCCCATGATCGATGCCGACGTCGACGAATCGTCCCCGATAATGGCCACCGTGGTGATGGTAATAGCTCCAGATGGGCCGCTGCCACCATCCTCAATGGAAATGCCATCATCGCCGGTCGTCGGCGACTCCGTTCGTTAATCGAACCGCTCGATGACGTTTGCCGGCAGTTTGCCCGGTGGCGGAGGAGGCGGCGGGATGCACATTTCATCGATGGTACAGACCCGGTCGGTGTACGGGAACTTGAAGTTGATTTCACTACCGGCGGCCGTCAGGATCGAGGTCTCCGTGCCATTCTTCTCCATCATGGTATCTGTAATGTCACAATTATTTCATTTGAATAAATTTCTTTAATTGTCGTCAAATCGACGATAAATAAAACAGACCTCGCTTCTCTTCGTGCGTGTAGTACCGTGCCCGGTGACGGGAGAAGCAAATCGCCGTTGAAACCACGATTATCGCCAGAACGATGAACAGCATCAGACCACAAAAAGCAAGCAAACTAACGCTCCCGGCTGTAATTAGGCAAATTAAATAACAGAATTAACACGAATCTGGCTCAAGCCATCGTCGTTTTATTGCAGAGCTACCTTGTTCCAGAAAATTATGCGATGTGCTGGCGGCGTCATGGTCCTCGTCGACAATCACCTCCATGCAGACTTCGACGCTCGCCGGTTGCAGGTCATCAATCGGTATGCCCCGCAAACGTTCCGGCAGAAAGCAGACGGGTTTCTCCGGCCATGGCAGCTGCATTTGATGATGGAATGACACATAAAATCAAATCAAAGATTCGTCCCCGGTTCAACGTTATTACTGACAGGCGGATAAATGAAATCGAAAAAAAAAAAATAGAAAGAAGTGCAACCATACGTACCTCGGTGGCCGCCATGTCGATGAGCGCTCCCATGTGGCATCGGTCGCATATCAGGGGATTATTGTCCATTCGCAGGTCGGCGATCCGGGCCAGCTGCGATGCATGGTGAACCTCAACCCCGGACAGCTGGTTGCGGGACAGGTCCAGAAGCTTTTGGCAAACGGTGGATGGAGGGAGAACGAGAGGTTAACAAAACTTTTCAATGGAAGGTAATATTAGTTTCCCGAGAATGGCGTGCACTCCAGGAGAGGTTCTCCACGTTGATGGGTTTCTTAGGAAAGAGAGCGAAATGTAGCTAGTAGGGGAAATGGCTCTCATGTTGGCCTATGGATCTAAGATTGGGCCCATCGCTAAAAATCTGCTATTTATCAATTTTATCCAGATTAACGGGTCATTGAGATGTTACTAATGGATATTTTTGATAGCTATTAAAAATTTAGTCGATTGTTGAAGTTATGTATGGGCCCAAATTAGAGACATTTAGGCCGACATTACATCCTTTTCCCCTATGTACACAGTCTAACAGGATGTATTATTGAATTGCTTTGACTTGTCTTTCCAATGTTCATTTTTTGTTTAGTTCTGGCTGGCTTTTCTATATGATATGGGTAAAGGCTAAAATCAAGGGGTTTCAGATCGTTATCCTCCGTACCTGAGTAAAGACTAGTTGGTCTTGAGTAGTGTTTGCTACCCGGGAAAACCATACTTAACATTAATTTTAAATAAGAATGATCACACACCAGAGGATTTACTTGGGTAAAATCAAAGAAATCATATCAAGAAGACTGGCAACTTTGCCCGGATTCAAGCGACAGATACCGTAGCGCTGCACTTGAGCGAAGGTGGAAGCAACGCATAGAAAAATGAGCAAATACACAAACCTTTCTTCGGAGGATGTAATCTATGCTATCAAATTCGTTCGAAGCATTTCCCTTTGAGCGATAGATGACGCAATTGTACCTGTCTCATAGCGGTCGTATGAGAAAATGGAAGAGTTGCCAGTCTTTTTGAGATGTTGTCTTCGGTTAAATTCAAGAACCAATGTAGAGGAGCCAGTAGACAGTTCTTGGGGACTCTGGAGGATGCTGCCGGGAAAAGTCGACAGCAATTTCCATGGGATCACTGAAAATACTTCCCGTAGAAAGTGGAAGCCACTTTCAGACGAAGCAAGAAGGAATTCGTAAGAGTCTTCTTGGGAAGTCAGAAGAAACTTCCGGGGGAAAAAAGTAAAACAAATCTGGGGAAATCAAAAAGCTGACAGAAACTTCCGGAGAAAGTTGGAAACACTTTTGGGTAAGGTTGAAAGAAGTTTCCCGAAAAAGTTTGACGAATCTTTTGTGCAAAGATAGAAAAGCTACCAGATGAAACCAGTAGACGCTTCTGGGGCAAGCTGTGAGAACTTTACAGGTGAAATTGGAAGAGATTTCTTGGAAATGTGAAATGGAATTTCTTGTAGTCATGCAGATTTAGACAGCAAGAAGAAACATTCAGAAGAATTCAGAAGAGTATTCTGTGGGAAGTCAGAAGGAACTTTTGAAATCGCAAGGAAAATCAGGAAACACCATTATCAGTTGAAGATGCTAATTTCAAATAACAGACTGTAGTGGTAATTTTTATACGATAGATGGAGTAGATGAAAGCATAGAGTTGATAGTTCCGTTAGAGTACGGCAGTGTGAAGATTGTATATAGGTATTAGAATAGCGAACTAGGACAACTACCATCAATTACTGTCAATGGTCGAAAGGTACAGTAGCAACACCTACCCCACCCGTGTCCCCTCGAGATCGTCAAGTCGACGATGACAGGAGCACATATCGTGGTAGGGGTAAACAATAGTTGCAATTTCCAAACCTACGACTGGATGCCTTCTTTCAAATAACAATTGAAGTGCGGTAAAAATCGGTAGAACTGTTTCAAACACACAGTTGGTACTTGAACGGGTCGGTTTTCATCTCTTTTTGTCAGTGGTGGCGGGGGGGACACCCCTCACCATCCCTCTCCAAAGGGGGAGTTTGGTAAATTTTTGGTAAATTTGGTAAATTTAATGTCTTAAATCTAGAGTTAAAGGAATTGAACCGATTACTCGCGGTCGTCTCGAGGTTAGTGGAGATTTACAATTTTTTGGATGGGGAAAGGGAGAAGGAGGTTTGAAATATGATTTATTATACAAATATTTAATTAATCCTAAAACATGAACTTATTTCTATTCATCTTGAAGACAAACATTAAAAAAAACCTACACGCACAATACACAAACTAAACACAAGGTTAATCAAACTTACAATCTAAGGTTAGTATTCTTAAAGTAAACATGTATGAGTTTCATAAACTCCAGATCGCGTCTAGCCAAAATATCCCGAACTGGAACATTAGGTTGTCTACCTCGAGCCCGAAGGGAATCGCACAGCTCAGATCTGACTCCACGATGCTCAGCACAAGACCAAAGGATGTGATCGGCGTCTTGGTAACCTTGTCCATATTCACAGAGATTGCTGTCTCCCAGCCCAACACGAAACAAGTGAGCGTTTAACGAATAGTGATTGGACATGAGGCGAGACATCAGACGAATGAAGTCTCGACCCACATCCAACCCCTTGAACCAAGGACTCTTCGACACCTTAGGGATGATCGAGAATAGCCATCGTCCCAAACTTCCTTCACTCCATTTATTTTGCCAGCTGGTGAGCGACTGTTGACGATAAATGAAGAAAAATTCATTGCAGGCGATTTGTCGATCGTAAATATCGCCTTGCATAGCGCCCACCTTAGCAAGTGAGTCAGCCGTCTCATTGCCCGGAATCGAGCAATGAGATGGGACCCATGCAAAGGTGATGACAAAAGATCTTAAAGATAAAGCACTTAAAAGCTCTCGTATTTTCATGAGAAAATAAGAGGAGTGCTTTACCGGCCTCATAGAGCGAATAGCCTCGACAGAACTGAGACTATCCGTAAAAATAAAATAATGATCTGGTGCAAGTGAGGCGATCTTTTCTAGCGTATAATATATTGCCGCCAGTTCAGCAACATATACGGAACAAGGAGCTTGAAGCATTCGAGAGGTGCTATGAAATTCGTTAAAAATACCAAAACCAGCGGACGACTCTATTAGTGATCCATCTGTGAAGAACGATCTTGCGGAATCAACTTGGCCAAACTTTGCAGCGAAAATTGACGGAACAATCATGGAACGATGATGTTCTGGGATTCCACGAATCTCCCGCGTCATAGATAAATCAAAACTAACTGAATTGCCGAAGTCGGAGAAGCATACACGATGGGGATTATGCTGTGAAGGGCTGATATCCTGAGTTATGTACACGTAGTACAATGACATAAAACGAGTTTGAGGGTTTAGCTCAAGAAGCTTCTCAAAGTTTTCGATTACCAGTGGGTTCATAACTTCACAACGGGTGAGGAGCCTAAGGGACAATTCCGAAAACCGATCCGATAGTGGCAACATGCCCGCCAACACTTCGAGACTCATCGTATGAGTCGAGTGCATGCATCCTAACGCGATACGAAGACAACGATACTGGATACGTTCCAGTTTGATGATGTGAGTTTTAGCCGCCGACTGGAAGCAAAAACTACCGTACTCTAAAACCGATAAAATCGTTGTCCGGTACAACGTTAGAAGATCTTGCGGATGAGCTCCCCACCACGTTCCGGTAATTGTTCGGAGAAAATTGATCCTTTGTTGGCATTTTCGTCTCAGATACTCAATGTGAGATCTCCAGGTGCATTTGGAATCGAACCAGACCCCAAGATATTTGAAAGACATGGAATGAGTGATCGGCTTACCCAAAAGTTGAAGCTTCGGTTGTGCTGGGATTCGATATCGAATTCGATACCTAGCTGGATAGCCCAAGTAGACAAATTGTCTAAGCTGTCCTGTAAGGGTCCTTGCAGGTCGACCCCTTTGGGCCCTGTCATAGACACTACGCCATCATCTGCAAGTTGTCTCAACGTGCAGTTGTCACTTAGACAATTGTCAATTTCTCTGACATAGAAATTGTACAAAAGGGGGCTTAAACATGAGCCCTGGGGGAGACCCATGTAACTAAATCGAGAAGCTGTAGAGTTTCCATGAGAAAAGCTCATATGTTTCTCTGACAGCAAATTGTACAAAAAGTTATTAATTAATGGGGAAAGGCCACAAGCGTGGAGTTTGTCTGAAAGGACTTCAACCGATACTGAATCAAAAGCCCCCTTAATATCCAAGAACACAGAAGCCATTTGCTCTTTTTTAGCAAAAGCCAACTGGATTTCTGTGGAAAGCAACGCGAGACAGTCGTTCGTTCCCTTACCCCTACGGAAACCAAATTGAGTATCTGAGAGTAGGTGGTTCGTCTCAACCCATTTGTCGAGGCGAAAAAGGATCATTTTCTCCAACAATTTTCGAATGCACGATAACATCGCGATGGGACGATACGAGTTATGATCTGACGCGGGTTTTCCAGGCTTTTTAATGGCTATAACTCTCACTCGCCTCCAATCATCTGGAACAATATTGAACTCCAGGAACTGACAAAACAAGTTCAACATGCGCCTCTTAGTGACGTCTGGGAGGTTCTTCAACAAGTCGAACTTGATCCTATCAGCCCCCGGAGCCGAATTGCGACACGAAAGGAGCGCGAGTGAGAGCTCCAGCATTGAAAAAGGCTGGCTGATCTCGTCTACCGGATTCGTCGTATCGCGAGGAATCATCTGTGCCGGCACGGAAACAGGACATACTTTTCGTGCGAACTTGAGAATCCACCGATCCGAGTACTCCTCGCTCTCGTTGTTTGAAGACCGGTTACGCATCCTTCGCGCCGTGTTCCAAAGCGTATTCATCGACGTTTCGCGCGATAAACCGTCCACGAATTGCCGCCAGTATCCGCGTTTCTTGGCTTTGATGAGGCTCTTGAGTTCGTGTTCAAGAGTCGAGTACGCTTCGAAATACTCGGGTGTTCCGCGTTTCCGGAAAAGCTTAAACGCGTCGGACTTTTTACGATAAACCTCAGTGCATTGCTGGTCCCACCAAGGGGTAGGAGGTTTCCTACGAAAAGACGTTCCTGGAACCGGCCGAGTTTGAGCTCGAAGCGCGCTGTCCAAGATCAGATTGGAGAGGAAGTTATATCCCTCCAACGGTGGAAGCTCTTCTACGGACGACACGGCTTCATCTATCGCGGTCTTGAACGTTGTCCAATCGATATTACGGGTGAGGTCGTACGCGACGTTAACGGATTCCGACGAATTGAACCCACTGGCAATCGAAATGCCGATCGGCAAGTGATCACTACCGTGGGGATCCTGAATCACATTCCACGTGCAATCCAACGATAATGAATTAGAGCAAAGTGTGAGGTCTAATCTACTTCCATTTGAGGATGGACCAGCCAGACGTGTTACTTCTCCATTGTTAAGAATTGTCATATTGAAGTTATCACAGAGGTCATATATCAAAGTAGAACGGTTGTCATCATACAGTTCCCCCCAGCCTGTACCGTGGGAATTAAAATCTCCCATAATCAACCGTGGAGCAGGAAGAACTGAACAGGTATCTGAAAGTTGTTTTTGACTAATCGAAACTCGGGGAGGAATATACACAGAAGCAATACAAAGGCTCTTGCCTTTAACAAAAGCCTGACATGCGACAACTTCAATACCTGGAAATTGTGGAAGATTCACTCTATAGAAGGAATGGCACTTTTTGATCCCCAAAAGTACTCCTCCTCCACGCGAATCCTCACGATCCAGTCGAATAATGTTAAAATCATGAAAAGGAAGATCGATATCTGAAGAGAGCCAAGTTTCACACAGAGCAAATGCATCACAATCATTATTGTGAACCAAAAACTTAAACGATTCTATCTTAGGAATAAGACTTCGACAATTCCACTGTAGAACAGTGATCAAATCCCCGACCTCGTTTGGAAAATTATCCATCGAAGGAGATGATTGCTGCAAGGAGGGGCCACTTCAATGTCAACTGCTTCAAGAGGGTTTTCACAGTAGGAAGCATTGCCAGAACAATGCTTTTCAGAGGATCAGAATTGTCGAGGTAATTGAGGATACTGTCCACAATGTTATCAAATGAGAACAACCCAGATGAAGAAGGGGCTTGTGTTCTGAAAATTGGGGCATCGGGGGTTTAGGATGTCCCCGGGAGAGGTGGAAAATCCTGGGTATAATCAGTTCTGCGGAATCCAGGAGGAGTAGAAGTCTCCTTTTTTCCACCACTCCTTGATTTGGGCAAGCTGATTTGGGGTTCTTGATCTGCAACTTTCCGCGAACGGATGCGTTTTCGTTTCCGGGCAGAACCTTCCGGAAAACTGAAAGAAACTCCCTCTTCAGCCAAGTCAGAGCCAGACTCGTCATCTGACAAAAGAGCGAAGGGATTTGTTTCGTTGGTCGATGGCTTGGCTGTCTTAAGCATTTCTGCAAAAGACCGCCTGGAACGTTCTTTAAGAGAGCGCTCTAGTTTTTCCCCGCGTTGTTTATACACCGGACACGACGAGAGACCATGAGAAGGAGATCCTTTGCAGTACACGCATTTTGGTGCCGTGACTGTGCAGGCGCCATCCTCGTGCTTCTCCCCGCATTTGGAACAGCGTGCCTTGCTGCCACAGTGAGAGGCCGTATGTCCCAACTGTTTGCAGTTTTGGCAGATCATGACCCGAGGAACAAACAAGCGCACAGGTAGCCGAAGTTTTCCCAACTCGATGTACTGAGGAAGGGCTGAACCAGAAAAGGTCACGCGAAACGAGTCTGTGGGGGTAAAACTCTTTTTACCCTCGCTGACAGATACTGAGCCCAGTTTTTGGACATCCAGTATCTTCACCGGGGGGAGCAAGGGGTTCTTGAAACGGTCAACCGCCTGCTTCTCCAAGATCTCGGGGGTCAGACTCGCTTCGGTGACCACACCTTCGATCTCCACATCACGAGCTGGTATGTAAACCCTGTACTCAATCGTAAAGAGCTGGGAGGCAGCAATCTCGTTAGCCTGCTTCAGGTTAGAAACGACAACACGAAGTTTATTATGCCTAACCTTCGTGATCTCGGTCACGGCCGAGTATCGCTTCGTCAGATCAGTGGAAATTTGCATCAAGTTCAAAGGTTTGTTTTTGGGCTGAAAGTAGACAACCCATGGCCCAGTCGAGTCATCTGGATAGGCTCGCGATCGGGGGCTTTTCTGAGACGAACCATGAATGACAGGACGTTTTCGACTTTTCTTGTCATCTTCCGACAAAATGTCCATATCGTCTTCTGACGAGACGTCCATTTTGCCGTACTAGTGGGAGCGGTAAACGCTCTACCACTGAAACGATGCTTAAAACCACACAGACACAATAAACAGAAAAAAAACTACAAACACAGAAACACAAAATTAAATTTAACTGATGGGCGAGAGAAAGAAACAGGAAAAAAAAACTACTACCACCGAGTGATTACACAGCAGCAGCGGAGCGACGCGCAGCGTGGGTGACCTTCGTTGCGCGTTTGCGGGCGATCTTTGTAGTGGTGTGCTTGTATGAGGTTCGGCACTCAGCTGGACACACGATGATGGATGACCGGTATAAATGCGGAGGCAGATGCTGACACTCGATGACGATGATCTGTGTGCAGGTATGCGTGATCACGCACCGATGAAGCGCAAATTGGTTTGCGAATATCCAATTGCAAGTGAACAATTTTCTTTCCGATGACGCCGAAAACCACTTTCTTCTCAGAAAAACTCACTTTCAGATAATTGTTTAGCCGGTAACTATGCCAGTAATCACTAAGCGAGAAAAAACTGATAATTTAAACCAACCGAATACCGAGAAAACTTCCGAAATATCGGAGCGCGAAACAAGTCGACTGTACTTCTTGCTAGGTCGCAGTGGGATGACATCTACTCCATCTATCGTATAAAAATTACCACTACAGTCTGTTATTTGAAATTAGCATCTTCAACTATGTAAATCGTTGACTTCACGTAGAAGTAATACTAAAAACATATAGTCAAAGTACCATTATCAGGTTAATTTATTTGAATAACTGCTTTTAAAATATACTACGATAAGTTTTGAATTTTCAAATTACGTGATGTCCGGGAAAATCCAAAAACTTCAACTAAAATGTTCCAGGAAAGTTAACTACCCCGTTTTTTTTATTATTTTGTTTTCGTGAATATAATCATAATCTCTAATTGTGAGCAAAATTGTATGCATTTTAGATACCCTTCGGCCCAAACAAACAAAAAATTTCGCTAGAGACAATGATCCAAGCTTGTGGATTTGCGGCCACATTGTCTCTCGCCTAATTTACTGGATGAAGTATATGATAATTTTCAATAAATCATAGCACGAAAACGGATAATTTAATCTAAATGAAAAAGTTTTTTTTTTTTAAATTCAATCCAATTTACAACAACTTTGTCCCCGACGTCATTTCGATTAGATAAGCCGTTTTCGTGCTATGACTTATTGAAAAGTATCCAATAAGCCATTTTGGATAATTAGGCGAGATTTCCAGTACAAAATTGGTTCATTGTCCTTAGCAAACAATTCGAAGTTTTATGGAATTTCGAGAGGTGAAATTTGAATTTCGAATTTCGATTTGGCGTGCATTTGCTCTTCTACGAAGCTCTCTGACCTTTGACGAATTTGGTTGATTTTTTTGCGAGGCTTCCTAAAGTTCTACAAAATTCCTTGAACTATTCTAAAACAATTTTATTTTAACGATGTGCCCTGAAGTTAAACGAAGGTCTCGGAACTATTAATTTTTTTTTTTCTGAAACTAAATAAAGTTCCCCAGACTTCAACAATGTTCCTACTTCAGCGAAGTTTTCGAGAGTTTTTACAAAACTCTCTGAATTTCTACGAAGTGTTCTGAGGTCATACGATGTTTATCAAATTACTATTACATTTTCTGAATATCTACGACACATTTTCAATGTTCCTGATGTTTTACGAAATTCAATGAAGTTAAAGTGAAATGCATGAATTTCAACGAAGTTCCCCAAATTTCTACAAAATTTGTAAAATTTATCTAAAGTTCGCTTAATTTCTGCAATGTTTGATAAAGCTCTGCTAACTTCTCTGAACTTTCACAAAATTTGTTGAAGTTCTACAAAACGCTCTATACTTCAAGGAAGTTCACTGAAATTGTACGAAGTTCGCTGAGCATCTACAATATTTTCTGGGCTTTTGCAAACTACTACAAAGTTATCTACAGCAAGTGGTGAAGGTGGCATGTACCACCAATAAATTCCTGAGGGGTGTAAACATTGTTTCAATGTTCCTTGCATATCTATAAAGTTCCCTTTTCTTTCTCAATTTTCTCAACTTATACAAAATTCAATGAACTTCATCATAGTTCCAAGATTTTATTTTTAAAACTCTCTCAATTCGACAAAAAACTAAGGACATCCATGATCATTTCTATATGTTAGGAAATATCTTGAACCTTTTCTACGGATCTTCCTTAACATCTGGGTGAAACGAAGTTTCCAAAACTTCCAGAAAGTTTCAAAATCAAACCCTGAAGTTCTAAGAAGCATGTTGAACTTTTTCAACACTGCCTGAGCTTCTATAAAATACCCTGAACTCTCACGAAGTTCACTGAGCTACTTTAAGTTTGACTGATCTTCAACAAAGTTCTTCAAAGCTTGAAAAAAATCCCCAGTACTTATATGAAGTCTACGTGATTCGGATATCTTCTAAGAAGATCTCAGAATTTCTAAGAAGTTTACTGCACTCCTTCAAAGTTCCCCGAACTTTTTAGACTTTCGTCGGTTTCCTGCAATTTCTATTGAATTTCCTGTTCTCAGAGTTGCGACCTATCACAATAACGATCGCCAAACAGTTGATGGTAGTAACGCTTTGTACATTCCTATCAATGTGCTCGTCGAAGCTCTCTCCATGACCATCCATCAAGTTGACGAATGAAGTAAAAAGCAACTGGTGAATGTCGTCTTCTGTTGTGATCCATCACCGATCTGGTCATTCCTGACAATCACGACACTCATCTGTGCTCGTTTTGAAGCAGTTGCTGCTTTGATTGCTTATGTGAGTGTGTTGGTGAGTGAGCCCAACAGCTTCGGTTTAATGTTGCCTGTTTTATTTGTAACTCACACACTCGCGCCTGCCGAGACGAACTTGGAATGCGTAGGTATTGTTTTCATTTTCTTCTGTCGTTTCGCTTTTTCTTATGATCGTACTGCAGAAGTCTTCACTGTTTTCGTTGTGCTTTTCATTATCAGCAGCGAGTGTAACTTTTTGCTTGTGAGCAGTGACCATTACTGGTGATTGTTGTTTGCCATGGCTCTAACTCTCACTGCGTGACAAAACGATCTGTCAGCGATAGTCGGTTGATGTGAAGACGAGTTTCACGTGAGTGTTATGATATTTTGCATCACTGCCTGTTCTATGTTAATTCCATTAAACTTTTATGAAATGTTCAGAAGCTAAAAGATGCACCGGTATAAAGTTTCTTAAAATTAAAAAAAAAGGTCTCATAATTTCAACGAACTTCAATTGTACGAAGTATTCTCGAAATTTTACAAAGCATTCTGAATTTATTCTAAATCCTCCAATGTTCTACAAAGATTGACGAATTTATATTAAATTTACTGACCACGATGTACTCTGAACAACTACAAAGTCCTTGGAAATTTAATTTTTTTTAATGAAGTTTAAAAATTCTCAGAACTTCAATAAAGTTCCCCGATTTGCTACAAAATTTGCTAAATTTATATGAAGTTCGCTAATTTTCATCAATGTTCTACAAAGTTCTCTGACATTGACAAAAATTGTTAAAGTTCTACAAAATTCTCTAAAAATATATGAAGCTATACGAAATCTGCTGAGCTTTTACAAAGTTGCTGCCCTTCTAGAATGTTTTCCAGATCTTCTACTCAGTTGAATGAATGACAATGAAGTATTTGAAAGTTCTACGATGTTCTGAAAAGTTCCTTGCAACTCTCCAACGTTTCTTTTACTTTTAACAAATTCTCCGACTAGGAAGTTGGTTACATTCACTTGTTCCTAATGTTTCTTCGAGAGCGTGGTTTAAAGGCTTGGGATTAAATCGTGACTTCATTCGCGTGTTGAGTAGACTTATGTCCAATAGGGTGTTTCATTTTGAAAAAAGTGATGAATTTTTGATAGGCCACCCTCCAGTTCGATTCATAGCCCCAAAATATGAACCTGTGCAAAAAATGGTAAAGATTGATGAAGGTTTAGAGGTCGCGCCAATGATTTGGATTTTGTATGGAGATTTTGGTGAATTAGTATGGGAAATTATTGATTTTCGTTTACATTGCTCTAACTTTGGTTGTAGTTGTCCAAACGTTGAAAAAAAAAATATGTGGTTGTCATGACAATGATCAACAAGCCTGTTGTTGTTGCGATGAAATTGGCGTTGTTGCCTTGTACATATTCATCTGTCAATTTACCCTATTTTGCCATTTTTTCACATTTTTATAATTCTTGATACGCTGCAAAACTGAGCGTAGCAACTGTAGGCTTTTTGTTTATTGCCATAGCAATAACATACTAAATTTTTTCGACATTTGGACAAGTAGAAGCAAAGTTATAGCGATATAAGCGATTTTTTAAATTCTTCCATAGTAATTCCCATACAAATTTCAAATCATTGGCGCGACCTCTAAACCTTCATCAATCTTTACCAATTTTTGCACAGTTTCATATTTTGGGGCTATGAATCGAACTGGAGGGTGGCCCATCAGAAATTCATCACTTTTTTCAGAATGAAGCACCCTAATGTCCAACCACTACTCGCTAGATGCGCATCTCCATAGAATAAACCTCGTGGACAGCAACATCTGTCGGTGTGGAAACGATTACGATGACATCGATCGCGCAGTTTGGCAATGTATGGATAATGACGCCGCCAGAGAGCGACTTTTGAATACCTTTGAGGCCCAAGTAAGACAACCCTATATCCCTATCAGAGACGTATTGAAAACCCGCAATCTCTACTGTATGCAGTCAATTTATGTGTTCCTGCAAATGTCTAGTGTAAGAATTTAATTCCTCTGTCTTTTGTCTCTATTGAATAGTTTTTGTTTGTCTTGTCCCCGATGAATCTCATCGTCACCCAATGGTCACCATAGCCGGTTGAAGTCCAGACGAAGCTAGAACCACACTACCGTTCATACTGGTGAAAACGCTCTGATGAGACAACAACACCCCATCTCAAGTTCCTTCCGTCATCCTATGCTTCAACAATGTACCACTCTAACCACAGGTAAGCCACAAATATTCGACTCAACTCCTGCTAGTCATTTAAATTAGTAAATTTTGTTATAATCAATGAACGATGCATTATCGGCTCCGTAAAGCTAACACGATTGAGCCTTCAAAATAAACGAACTAGATAAAATTAAGAAATTCTCCGAGCTTCTATGAAGTTCGCTGAACTCCAATGGTGTCATCTTAACTTATAAGAATTGCCCTTGATTGCTGAGAAGATCCTGGACTCATGGAAGTTGTGAAAGAAGAGCTGCAAAATGAAGTGATGCTTTTTAAGGAAATATCCGGAGATACTGTCTATTTTACACACTGGTGTTACGGTTTTTTAAGACGCAACTAGGAACTTAAGATCATCATACAACGATAATGGAACATACTTCACAAGAAGAAAATTGAAAAACATTACACAGTAAAAAACAACATGTACAACACAATATCAAAAAGTCCACCAAAGATGAAGAGCCCTTCTGGCAAACCTCTTGCTCTGTATTAGCAATTGTAAACCACATAACAAAACAAAATAAAAAAGAATTTTACTACTACTTCAACGATAATGGACGTCGAAATGTCGTAGAACACATCAGAAATAACATGGGAGACTTTTGGAAGACTAGTAGCGACTAGCAGTGATGCAGAGAAAGACAACGAGTTCACCTTTCTATCCGATTTGCATGCCTAGATATATATACAAAACAATGCTGAGATTGGGCGGGTCAGATTGAAGCGATTTGGACAGGGAGAGTGGGAATGTCAACTACCTGTTGATAGCATTTCGTGGATAGAGGGCGGATTCTTCTCCCCACTAATTGGGGCATATTCCTGTTTGGGGGCTCGTCTTTCTGACCAATTGTACGATCATGTTGCTGGAAGGAAATTCTTCACTGTCCCATAGATGCGTACAGGCGACTTTGCTTATCGATCCACCCAATCCGTTCTTGGCCCTTCCTACAGTGACATGTTGAGGACAATCAGAGGTTATTAAACTTGATCAAGACAAACAGAGCAGAGAGCCTACTGCTAACGGACTTAGTTTCCATGCTACAATGGGTGGTATACCACTATCATGGATCATCATGCATGATTGCTAAGAAGGTCCTGGAACTTCTGATAAGACTCAGTTTTATAAAGTTGAAAAATTGAACACCATGCTTTTAGATCAGCAATGTAGGTCCCTCCTACATGAATGATTTTGCTAAAGAACGGCTTGTTATGTCCCGCTCCAATCAGCAAAAAATCCGGGATATTTTAACAAAGGCGCAGCATAGCAAGCCGTTCCATTGAATTTTTCCTCAAGTAGAAGAGACTTCCAATGCAAATATTAAAGCATGGCGGCGCCGGTTGTGTAGTGGTGAGCGTGATTGCCTCTCACCCCAGCAGGCCTGGGTTCAATCCCAGTCGGCGCCGCCGGGATGTTCTGAGGCATAACATCTCTGAGCACGTCTTCCTTCGGAAGGGAAGTAAAGTCAATGGTCCCCGGTTCATAAGTTGATGGGTCGATATGTAGGGTCCATTTGTAGGAGCTGCCTCCCTGGCGTCGGTAGCATTCACTCATAAAAAAATCACATTTCCAATGGAAAATATCCATTAGAATTTCACATAACTTTCATGGGATCTCATAATTGGGAAGCGCACCAGCAAATCACATGAACCTTATGTTTCCAATGAAGTTTATTTGATTTATCACATAGAATTCATGTAATCATATGAATAATATGTGAATTTTAGATAAAAATAAATAATTTTGATATTGGAAAAATATCACGTGCGTTCCCAATGGAAACTATATGAGAACTTTTTTCAGTGTTGGTGCTCAGCACGGAAAACAAGATCGACGGAAAATAAATCAAGGAAAAAAATAATACCGTCCGATAATTTCAGTGCTTGGTACTGAAATTTGAAATCTGTGGTAGGGAAATATCTTTGTTTTTCCACCACAAAAGCACCCCTTTTTCTTATACAAAATAATGGATATGCGTTGATAAAACGCACGAAACCTTTTAAAAAAGTAATATTTAGTTATTTCTTTATGCTTAATCCGTAGATAAGAAATGTTCCGAGAATCGATTGGAGAGATTTCAAGCTAATATCTTCTGATCGTGAAAATTCACATGAAATAGTTGCAAAAATGTACACCCCGTTTTGTGTGTTCTATTTTTAGTGTTTTGAAGAAATCCCTACCTTAGCTACATTGAACATTTACTCAAAACTGTTTACAAGATTTTATTAGAATATTCTCATGAATTTCATTTGGAATCATTTCCCTTCATAGAGATGAACTAGCTTTCGGCTAAAAATCTCTATAATGAAAAAAAAAAAAAAAAAACATTTCATGTCATAGATAGTATATAAGAATTCTTCTCAAATAAATTTGAGATTTTCTCCCTAAGCAAATTAATAGTAAAGAAATTATTTGTAGATCTATGCAAAAAAGCTTGAAAGCATCCTTAGATTGTCTTCGAAGCTTCCTTCAATATTGCATTTTATTTTATATTCACATCATCATTGTCTAGAATTTTCTTTAAATTCTCTAGAAATTCCTTTGAAATTCCTTTAAAAATATCATCAGGATTCCTCTGGAATTTTCCCCTCAAAATTCGACCCCTTGGACTTGGAATATTCCACAGAGCTACTTAAAAATTCTACTCTGAATCTAAACTCACACAAGTGACTTCAGGTGTCAAAGTCTATAATCACCAAGAGTTCTAAAACTCTTTTTAATTATTCTTGAAATACCTTGGTGTTGTCCCTGTCATTTATTTTAAAATGTCTTTTCAAAATTCTTTTGTAATTTAAAATTCTCGTCTGGTCCAAGAATCTGAAAATTTTGTATGTTTTTCTGAAAATAGAATAAATAATTGTTCATCCCGATTTGTCATCGAAATCAAAAGATTTTCCCGGTGACTTCAAATTACCGAATTTTCCGGTTCTCACTGATCATCCTGCTCATCCCACATCTGCCCAAAATCATCCGATCGACTCTCCAAAAAAGAGAGAGCGAGATATATAGAAAATAGCAAGTCGAATCGGATGATAAATGTGAATTGATCTTAAAGCAAAAACAGCTCGTTGCAGAGGTCCTGCTACCCCACCACTGGTTGTCAGGTGATATCACTTATCAAGCCGTCCACTGCGAGGATATTTTTTGCAAATGGCAGAAAGAGACGGAGCGATAATCCTGATGTTGCTATTGCTTGCTGCTGTTACCTTGAATGATCCCCTCACCATGCCATCCGATGCAAAAAATGAGCTGAAGTGCGACATTAGCGCAGTTTTATAACTTTACAGGTTCAAGCATAACAGGATCAAGCTGAACGATGCGCAACCAAGGGGTACTCGATTATAACTACTGGGTTAGGGAAAAGTTTTTTCATGAAAACAGTGATAATATTTGAAGATGCTAATTTCAAATAACAGACCAAAGTGGTAATTGTTATACGATAGATGAGGAGATGAAAGTATAGAGTTGATGGTTCCGTTAGAGTACGGCAGTGTGAAAATTGTATATAGAGAGTAGAAAGCGAGCAAGGACAATGTTTACACTACCCTACCCGTGTCTCCTCGAGATCGTCAAGTCGACGATGACAGAAGCACATACCGTGCTAGAGGTAACAATAGCTGCAATTTCCAAACCTACGACTGAATGCCTCCCTTCAGATAACAACTTGAGTGCGGTACAATCGATAGAACTGTTTTAAACACATCGCAGAACATGAGCAAGTCGGTGATCATCTCGTTTTTCCAGTGGTGGCGGGGGAGAATACCCCTCACCATCCCTCTCCAACGGTGGAGTTTGGTAAAGAGAGATGATCAACCCGATTTGTATCTTCCTAAAAGTTGTCCTTGCTCGTTTTCTATCTCGCTCGCTTCTCATCGATCGTATAAAAATTACCACTTTAGTCTGTTATTTGAAATTAGCATCTTCAACTATGTAAATCGTTAAATTCACGCAGAAGTAATACTAACAAATAGTTAAAGCAATAATTGTATTACTTTTATTTGTACGTTTTTCAATGGCCTAAAAAAAAATAATAAAAGTTTATTTCATCGGATTCAAAGAGTTATTTCCTATCGATTGGTGTATTTGGTTTTAATTTAATTTATTCATGACAAAATTATGACCGTTCAAAACTTAACACCTTTTCGTGACGGTCGCAATTTTAGATTTTAGATTTACCCCCTATACCTTCCCATAAGACGTCAAATCGTATTTTCTATAATATCTGCTGAAAATACATTTGGTACAAGGATCTAGGGAACTCAAATATAATAAGTATATCTCATAGAAAGTCACTCGAAAACCATTTGAGAGGTTTATCAATTTCACAGAATATCTATATTTTCCAATTTAAGATATCAAAATCATCCAAAAACTAAACAAAACGCTCAATATAATAAAAACGATAGAATCATCATTGCATATTGATAGTAGAAGTACCGTAAAACGGGGTAACATTGATAATTTTTAAAAGTATATTCTAAATATTTTTTGCAGCAATGAATATTTATCAATTTTTTTATTTTTAAAACAAGTACTGAGGATACAAGAGATAATTCGTTAGTAATATTTTTAACGTAAATTAAAGCATTTGCACTATTTTTTTAGTTTTCTGACCGAATATCAGTATTTTGATTTGGGGTTACTTTGATAAAGCACGATGAATGTAGAAAAAAAAAATGCGTGAAACTCAAACATTTTACTTCTTTAAATATGAAACTTTGATTGAGTATACAATCAGAAAACAACATAGGCAATAAGAATACAACATTGAATTTGTGATGGCTACATTGGAAATACATTTAATAAGTGATGGTTTGAGTGCTTTTTCAAAATGGCGAAAAATACGAAAATGGTTTTTTATATGTTTGTAAAATATGTAACACATACTTTGATGATGATGATGGTCCCACCTCTTACCCCTACAAAGGTTTGAGCTGGACGATTTATCTTTAAGATAATTGAATATGACATTTTAACCAGGTTGGCAAACAAAATCGAACTGGTTTCAGTTACAGATATAGATTCCCTCTCAAGTTTACAGTTGCTTCACAGCGATATAAATGTGGAAAAGCTCAGGCGTCCACCTCTTAGTTCGCCTTTTTGTCCACCTAAAATATTCATAAGTATTACAAGCAATCAAGAGTTAATGAACAATCAACAAAGCATCCTATTACACTAGTAACCCCGCAATCTGATGCTATCATAATTTTCAGCAATGTCAGGAATGCTCACGAACCCCTAACATTTGCCAGAAAACTTACTACTAACTCAAGGTATCTTTCAAATAAGCTTCAAAATTGCATTTTTTTTATCAAATGTTAAATTCAGTCCTCTATATCCGTAATACGCGCGCGAGGCTCAAACCTTTGTAGACTACTTTTTTTTTTAATTAATCTACTATAAAATCAAATATTAAAAATCCATCATCACCCTCGTGGCGAACAGAAATAGTTTTTGCAGTGCTACAATAATTATTAAAAAGTCGTTATGACAGCTATCCATATAAAATAATCCGTTAGAGATAACTTCGTCAAGATACATAATTTGTCAATTCATAAAAAAATCACTGGATAACTGTTCAAAAGACAGTTTTAACGTGTGAAATGCAGTGTCTTTTAAATTCTGTAAGTGTTGCTAAACGTTTGATATGTCTAGGCATCGAATTGAAAACATTTATTCCTTTATAATATAATGAATTTTGTGAAGCACAAGTCAAGAAATGTGGTGTTCTTATTTCAACCGCGTTTCTAGTATTATATCTATGAAAGTCACTTCCTCTTTCAATTCGATCACACAAATATCGAGGCAGCAAACCGTTAACTACTTTAAAAATGAACACCATAGTCAAATATACAATTCTTTGCTTCACCGACAACCATTGTAAGGCGTCTAACATCAAAGTTGAGGAAGTGAATCTATTACATTTCAAAATCAAACGCATTATTTTATTCTGCAAGCGCTGTAATCTCGATATTTGTGTTGCATTGGCCAGAAATAAAATGGAAGGGCAAAAGTCAAGATGAGGAGAGATGATTGATTTGTATAGCTGTATTTTACTGGCAATAGTTAAATCGTTTTTCAGTCGACATAGAATTCCATACTTCTTGGCAATTTTCTTGATGACATTGTCAATGTGAGAGTTGAACTTAAGTGTGTCATCAATAATCACGCCAAGATATTTAATCTCCCGAACGCGATCAAGAGTCTCATCATCAATTACGACAGAGACGTTCTCATTTACTCGATTCCGCGAAATTACCATAAATTTAGTTTTACTTGTATTCAATTTTAACTGCTTATACTTCAACCATCTACTTAGAGAACGCAAATCTTCATTCAAGTGTAAAACGGCATCATCTAAATCCTTAGCTGCAATGAATAACACAGTATCATCTGCAAAAAGATTAATGTCGCAAAATCGTAAAACACGTCGCAAGTCATTAATATACATAATAAATAACAGGGGCCCTAATACACTTCCCTGGGGCACTCCAAGGTTATTCCCCACGGGACTGGAAACAGAATCATTAAAAACAGTCCGTTGAGTTCTGTCAGACAAATAGCTTTCAAACCATTTATATGCAGTACTCGTAATTCCAAAGCGCTTGATTGATCTTAACAATAAGGGCCTAGAAATTGTTTCAAAAGCGCGTTTAAGATCCAAAAAAACAGCAACAATCGTATCTTTACACTCCAAGTTATTTTTCCACTTCGCTAATACCAAATTCAACGCGGTTTCACAAGAATGACCTTCCCGATATCCCGATTGTTCTGGTATCAACAAACTATTACTATTTAAATACTCCAACAGCTGACCTTTAACAACAAGTTCTAAAATTTTCTCTAATGTGTGCAACATGTTGATGGGACGAAACTCTTCGGCTTTAATCGTTCCAGCAACTTTTTGAATAGGGACCACTAAGGATTCCTTCCAAATTTGTGGCACATGTCCAGTTTGTAATGATTCATTAATAAGGTCCAGCAAGATGTGGCCAATGACATGAAAGCAATCTTGAATAACTCTAGCATTAACATTATCTACTCCAGCCGATTTTCCTAATGAAAAACAAATAACTCTAAGTTCATCTAATGTGATTGGGTGAAAAACTTCAAATCTACAACTACTATTAACTGGCTGTTTTATTTCGTCAGGTTCATCGACCAATTCAATAGATTGATTAATCAATGAAACGCTATCTACGAAATAATCATTAAACTTAGCTGCAATTACTTGTTCTGACTGTTCTAATGTGCCATTAAAAGTTATGGACCGCGGTTTGCAATTACTAGGTTTTAATAAAGATTTCAAAATTTTCCATAACTCTTTGCTGTTGTTTTGATGCTGATCAATCTTCCTTTGAACATATTCACAACGAGTTTTCTTTATCGATTGTGAATACTTATTACGCGCGATTGTGTACCTAGTCCAATGATTGTCATTATTAGATCTACAAAACTTTTTGTACAATTTGTCCCTTTTCCGTTTAAGACGCAAAAGATCCAAATTGTACCAGCTGTTCGAGTTTTTCAAAGAAACAAACTTTTGCTCAACTAGTTGATTGGTACACGTTTTCAAAGCGTTATTAAGAACAGCTGTAGATTCATCTAAGTTACCGGCCGCGAATGGAAAATCCAGGCTTCTCTCAACAAGATTCGAAACAGCTTGCTTCGAATATTTCCTCCAGCACTTCAATTTTACAAAATTATCGTTATCGTTAACATGGTCTAAGACATTAATCACTAAAGTCTCATGATCGGTTATTTTCAAATCAGTATCCGTAACTGAACAAATGGAATCAAAATTGGAATAAACGTGGTCAATTAAAGTTCTACTGTGCCTGGAAATACGCGTATACTCATTTACCGTTTGCTTTAAATTAAAAAACTCAGCTAAACGCTTCAAATGATTCGAATTATGGTTATCACGCCAATTAATATTAAAATCACCAGCCAATATATTTAATTTACTAGAATCAAGGAATGTCTCAAACCAGTTCTCTAAAACTTCAACAAAACGCTGGTCACTAGAACTGGGAGAATGATACAAAACACCATAATTACCCATCTTCATGCCACGTACAACTGTAATGCCCAAGAACCAGTTGCCATCAATAACTTCGTTGGTACGAAGGTTGAATTGAACTGATTCTTTGACATAAATAGCAACACCGCCAGTGTGTCTAGAATGTGATAAACAAGCAGCAACAATATATCCCGGAATAATATACTGATCAAAAGCTTCAGTTTCTACAATATGAGTTTCAGATAATAAAACTAAAAGAGGACGTTTTTCTTCAACAATCTGACGTAATGCTACGTAGTTTGTTGACAACCCCGCAATATTCAAGTATAAAAAATCGAATTGATTCACATTCCTGGAACTTGGCTGCTATTTATTGAAACGCAAGCTGCTTTTCTTCTGATCAAAAAGTCTTTTATAGAGCAAACATTCCGAGCTAAATGCGGCATGGTTGACGTCCAAGTTCATTCTTCGTTCTTTATTCGTTTTCAAACAATTAATACATTTCAATACAGTTGACGTACACTCCGACGTTTTGTGTTGTTGGCTGCACCTAGAGCATCTATCACAATTTTTGCAATCCATGCTCTTGTGCCCAAATTCTCCACATTTGAAGCATCTCAACACATTAATCGCGGGAACTATCGAGCACCGATCAAACCCTACATTTACTTTTTTCGCACATAACAAACATTTATAAGTATCGACATCGACTTCAATTACAACACTAAACTTGTTATAAGTGAAGCGTGGATTTTCAAACATGTTCACTACTTTAACATCATTTATAGCGATGTCTTCATTTTGACTTTTTAAGTAGTCAATGAAGACATCGGAGGAAAACTGATCGCTCATGCCCACTATTTTCAATCTTGGCACCGAAGTAGGAACAACAGCACTATATTGTTCACCCAGATTGCTTTCAATACCAGTTTTTACATCATTAAGATTAGCTCCTGTTGCACACTCAACAATAATAGAGCCATCTTTACCATTCCTAAAATTACTGATTTTGTGTGTTTTTGGATCCAACTGAGTTTTCAAAAACTTACGAGTATCTTCGCAAGCTTGTTTGGACTCTTTTGGTTTGATCACAATGACCGGACGAGTCTTACGATTACTCTGTTTGTTACTGTTACTGTTAATGTTACTGTTACTGTTAATGTTACTATTACTGTTACTAATATTTTTACTTTTACTTGCATGACTAGATCTTTTTACAACATCCGCAAAACTCGCATTTTCTTGAAAAACATCATCAGTCGAATCGTTGTCACTATTTTGAAATTTACGTTTTTTGCGTCTGGGATTTCGGTCCGATTCAGAATGAACCGTCCTAGATGCACCATTCGTTGCAGCTAAATTTTTTTCCGTACTAATTTCAAAACATGAACTAGTCATCGTATTCCATTTCTCACTAATTAATTTTTCAAAGCAACTTAAAGAATCGTTCATATTTTGTTGCATTTTTTCCATGCCAATTCTCAACGCGTTGTCTATCTGAGCAGCAACGTTGTTTCGTATACCAGTGATAGAGTCAGCAACAGAAGACAATTGCTTCATTGCTTCCCCCAGCATTTTGGTATCCGAAACCGATACATTCTGCTCGTCACAACTCTGATCTGACAGACAATTACTACACTTGAATAGAACATTTGCATTATCTGTGATAAGTTTTGCCTGAGTCCGCGTGAGTGTAGTGCACTTGCAATGAAATACACGAGCACACTTACCCACACAGATGACCGGCAAATCACTTACCAAAATCCCCAAATTACATATTGCACACTCAGCCATATATATCACCTATACACATAAACTTTACATGCAACACTACAGAGACACAAGTAAAAACGAACGAAAGCAAAAATTTACAATGCACTAGCTTACTAAAAGGGTACCAATTAGCTTGCCGGGCGAAGGAAAATACAAAAAATGAACGAGAACCAGCGGCAACAGCAACCGTTCTCCTACTTATCCAATAAATTATCACTACGGGGCACGCGTAGGATCAATTCTACCGCGGCACAAGCACAATTTCACACTTAATTAATTGAATATTTATCACAGCACTGCGAAATAAACTATAACGTTCGCCATTACCAGCCATTACTTTATAAAAACTAAATACGATATCAACGGAAATACCCTAAGCTACAATATGGAACCAATATTTCTTATTTAGAAAATGCACAGCGAGTAAATTTAATCTTTATATTATACTATCAAAGTTACCCGCATAATCAAAGATACCCCGTTTTACGGCACCTATGATTTGTGAACGCTGGATCGTTTCACCTTAAGAAGATTGATTTTGAAGCATTGATACCTACATTTAGCTTCAATGTTGACGTCAATGCTTCAAAATCTATCTTCTTAAGGTGTTACGATCCAGCGTCCACAAATCCTTTGCACTTGTACCATAGAGGTAACTCTAAGACCAGAAGGTCCCAAAGAAACGTGAACAACTTTTTGGCTCAGCTCTGGTACTCTCTTCGGTCCCAAGCTGATCGATGCATCCCTTGAAACATAAGAAAATCCACGAACCCCTCATTTTATGTGTCAAACTTTCATTGAAAATTAAAAAAAAATTAAAAATTAGTGTAGTACCAGAATTTCGACACGAACGGGGTACGCTTATACCGTGCCGATTCAAATTTCGGACACTTAAACTCGAATTTCGGACACTTTTAAAAGTTGATTATCTCGGTCGAATATGATCCACATGTCTTGTAAATTTAAAATTTTTTTGACTAGTGCCCTCCACGATCATCTAACATTATTACTTTGTTTCTAACTGGATGTAATATTTAATTAAAAATGAAAGTGTCCGAAATTTGAATCGTCCGAAATTTGAATCGGAACGGTAGATGTACTTGGAACCAATAGGCTAGTCAAGTAGTGAGTCAATTTTAAATCGTTAGTTTCTAACCGGTGCTTGTACTGCCACTTCGAGTTTTCTAGGGATTTAATCTCGGCAACAACTGCGATTTCAGGCATTAAATTTGCAGCACCATATTTGCTGCGCCTCAGCAAACAAGGGGAAGCAACTTTGTTATTGACGCATTTCGCGCCAAATCGTATTCGGAGCTGGCAGCACCCTCTCAGATTTCAATGAAACTTTCTGGATGTGTGGACCTTGACTAAATAAGCCACTTTACATATACTTAGTTCTTCCAAAAACCTAACCTTTGAGAAAGGCCAAACTTATTTTGTCAATTTTTTTCAAAAAAAAAAAAATATTATGGAAAAAAGACAATTCCTACAATAATGTGTTGTATGGATGACTTTTAGAAAATTGTCCAAATTATAAAAAAAATACTGAAATACATAAAAAAAAATGATTTTTAAAATTTGAAGTCGATTTAAAAAAAAATGGCCATGTTTGATTTGGATGAAACTTTGTCTAAAGATACATAATTATGTTTACAACCATCTGTCCATAGATCGCTAGATGGGCACTTTTAAGGAAAAAAATCGCTCAATTTAAATTTTATTCATACCAAATTCTTTATGGATAATTTTAGCTTAGAATAATAAGTTGCTATAGAAGTATCGGATTTTACCTCAGCAGTAGTCAATATGATCAATTATATTATTTTCCAATGATATTTCATATGAAATTATCGATTAATCCAAGTGATTAGTTGCTGATTAGACAAAATTGAATCACGAATTGAGTTTCACTGGTTTAGTTTTGTGTAAAAATGGTATGTTAAAAAAAATCTGTTCAGACATGAACAAGTTTTTGTATGAAAAACTTTTTTTCCTTAAAAGTGCCCATCTCACGAAGTATGGACGGACTGTAGTAAACATATTAACCTATCTTAAGGCAAAGTTTCATTCAAATCAAACATGGCCATTTTTTTAATCGACTTTGAATTTTAAAAATCGTTTTTTTTTATGTGTAGGTCTCAAATAGAATTTTTTTTCAGTATTTTTTTTTTTTTGAAAACTTGGACATGTTCCTAAAAGTCATCCATGCAACACAATTTTGTAGTAGTTGCTATTTTTCCATAATACACTGGAACCTCCATTTACGAACCAAAACGGGGGTTCGTAAATCGAATTAGTTCGTAAAAAAACCTCGTTATTTGGGATTTACTTCGTAAAAAGAGGTTTTTGACAATATTGTCAAATACCCCACAATATGGGTATTTTTGGAATCAGGGTGACGTCTAGGGACCGGAAATCGATGTCTGACGCCGTTTTGAAATCCAAAAAGGCCGGTTCCGGTTACAGAAAAACATGGAAATTCTGCCAAATATCCCACAATATGGGTATTTTTGGAATCGGAGTGACGTGTAGGGACCGGAAATCGATATCTGACGCCATTTTGAAATCCAAGATGGCGGCTTCCGGTAACGTAAAAACTTCGAAATTCTGTCAAATACCCCACAATATGGGTATTTTTGGAATCGGAGTGACGTGTAGGAACCAGAAATCGATGTCTGACACCATTTAGAAATCCAAGATGGCGGCTTCCAGTTACAGGGAAACATAGAATATCTGTCGAATACCACACAATATAGGTATTTTTGGAATCGGAGTGTCGTGTAGGGACTGGAAATCGATGTGTGACGCCATTTTGAAATCCAAGATGGTGGCTTCCAGTTGCATAAAAACAGAAAAATAATGTTAAATAACCCACAATATGGGTATCTTAAGAATCGGTGTGACGTGTAGGGACCGGAAATCGATGTCTGACGCCATTTTGAAATCCAAAATGGTGGCTTCCAGTTACAGGAAAACAGAAAAATACCGTTAAATACACAACAATATGAATATTTTTGGAATCGGGGTAACCTGTGAGAACCGGGAATCTATGTCTAACGCCATTTCGAAATCCAAGATGGTGACATTCGCTTACAGAAACACTGTAAAATACTGTCAAATACTCCACAATATGGGTTTTTGGAATCGGGTTGACTTATTAGGACTGAAAACCCATTTCTGACGCTTAGGGATCGGAAATTGATGTCTGACGCCATTTTGAAATCCAAGATGGCGGCTTCCGGTAACAGAAAAGCTTGGAAATTCTGTCATATACCCCACAATATGTGTTTTTTTAATTGGAGTGACGTGTAAGAACCGGAAATTTATGTCTGACGCCATTTTGAAATTCAATATGGCGACTACCGGTAACATAAAAACATAAAAATAATGTTAAATAACCTACAATATGGGTATCTTAAGAATCGGGGTGATGTGGTGGTATTTGCCAATTTTTCTGTAACCGGTGGCTTCCAGTTTTCAAAATGGCGTCAGACATAAATTTCCGGTTCTTACACGTCACTCCAATTAAAAAAAAACACATATTGTGGGGTATATGACAGAATTTCCAACTTTTCTGTTACCGGAAGCCGCCATCTAGGATTTCAAAATGGCGTCAGACATCGATTTCCGATCCCTAAACGTCACTCCAATTTCAAAAATACCCATATTCTGGTGTATTTGGCAGAATTTAGAACTTTTTATGTAACCAGAAGTTACCATCTTGGATTTAAAAATGGTATCAGACATTGATTTCCGGTCTCTACACGTCACTCCGATTCCAAAAATACCCAAATTGTGGGGTATTTGGCAGAATTTCCAAGTTTTCATGTAACCGGAAGTCGCCATCTTGGATTTCTAAATGGCGTCAGACACCGATTTCCGGTCCCTACACGTCACTCCGATTCCAACAAGACCCATATTGTGGGGTATTTCACAGTATATCCCAGTTTCCCAAAATCACAAAAAAAAATCTCGTTATTTGGAATTTACTTCGTAAAAAGAGGGACGTAAATTGAATACTGCGTAAAAAAAGAGTTCGTAAACGGAGGTTTCAGTGTATTTTTATTTTTAAATTGGCGGAAAAAGTTTGGCGCTTCTCAAATGTTAGTCTAGATAAATTTGGGAAAAACTGAGTATGCAAAAGTGCTTATTTAGTCAAAGTCTACACATCCAGAATATTTCAATGAAATCTGAGAAGGTGTTGCCAGCTTCGATTCGATTTAGCGCGAAATGCGTCTATTGTATTTTTTTTTTTTTTTTTTTTTTTTTTTTTTTTTTTTGTAACTCTTTATTTGTTCCAAATTCAAAATAAATTACATTTCATTTTAACCTAGGTGCTCCAGTTACTGCAGTAACGTACCAGCCTTAATTGTTATGATATATATCTAAGTGTTTTTACATTGTTCATGTCTTGGCAATTCAGTATTTTAAACAGGTTTTTTAACCTGCATGTCAGTATAACAATTGATATCTTAAAACTAAAAACTAAAACTAAATCTTATCTAAGTATAAAGGGAATTAATCGTTGCAATTGAGGATTGCAACGATTTTTGCCTGAAATTATTAATTATTTTGTTGGACATTTGTGCTAAAGTCTCAACATTCGAAATTCTATGTACTTCGGTTGTACTGTACCAGGGAGGCAACTTCAAAATCATTTTCAGTATTTTGTTCTGAATCCTTTGAAGTGCTTTTTTCCTGGTAGTGCAGCAACTAGACCATATTGGTACAGCGTAAAGCATGGCCGGTCTAAAAACTTGTTTAAATATTAGAAGTTTATTCGTCAGGCAAAGTTTGGATTTCCTGTTTATAAGAGGATACAAACATTTAATATATTTGTTACATTTGGCTTGAATGCCCTCAATGTGATCTTTAAAAGTTAATTTTTGGTCAAGTATTAATCCAAGATATTTCACTTGGTTTGACCAGGAAATTGGAACTCCGTTCATAGTGACTATGTGACTACTACTAGGTTTCAAAAACGAAGCTCTAGGCTTATGTGGAAATATTATAAGTTGAGTTTTGGAAGCGTTGGGAGAAATCTTCCATTTTTGTAAATAAGAAGAGAAAATATCTAAACTTTTCTGAAGTCTGCTGCAAATAACACGAAGACTTCTTCCTTTAGCGGAAATGCCTGTGTCATCAGCGAACAAAGATTTGTGGCAACCCTGAGGCAAATCAGGGAGGTCCGAAGTGAAAATGTTATACAATATAGGCCCAAGAATGCTACCCTGAGGAACTCCTGCCCTAACAGGTAGTCGATTAGATTTGGAATTTTGATAATTTACTTGAAGAGTTCTGTCAGTTAAATAATTTTGAACTAATTTCATAATATAAAGTGGAAAATTAAACTTTTTCAATTTAGCAATCAAACCTTCATGCCAAACACTGTCGAATGCTTTTTCTATGTCTAGAAGAGCAACTCCAGTTGAGTGGCCTTCAGATTTGTTTGAACGAATTAAATTGTTAACTCTTAAGAGTTGATGAGTAGTTGAATGCCCATGGCGAAATCCAAACTGCTCATCTGCAAAAATTGAGTTCGTATTGATGTGAAGCATCATTCTATTCAAAATTATCTTTTCAAAAAGTTTACTTATTGAAGAAAGCAAACTTATTGGACGGTAGCTAGAAGCTTCAGCTGGATTTTTATCCGGCTTCAAAATTGGAACAACTTTTGCATTTTTCCATTTATCAGGAAAGTATGCCAAATGGAAACATCTGTTAAATAATTTTACCAAGAAAGACAAGGTACTCTCTGGGAGTTTTTTGATGAGGATATAGAAAATTCCATCATCACCTGGAGCTTTCATATTTTGAAATTTTTTAGTTATAGACCTTACTTCGTCCAAATCAGTCCCCCAGGAATCATCAAAAATATTTTCCCGAGAGAAAATATTCAGAAAACCTCGAGCAACCTGATTCTCAATAGGACTAGTAAGACCCAAACTGAAATTATGGGAACTCTCGAATTGCTTAGCAAGTTTCTGAGCTTTTTCCAAATTTGTGATCAAAATTTTACCACCTTCTTTAAGCGCTGGAATAGGCTTTTGAGGTTTTTTCAAAATTTTTGTGAGTTTCCAAAAGGGTTTGGAACTCGGGTCTAATTTAGAAATATTATTTTCAAAAGTTTTGTTCCTCAGGGCAGAGAATCGCTTTTTAATTTGTTTTTGCAAATCCCGCCAGATAACTTTCATGGCAGGATCGCGTGTTCTTTGATATTGTCTCCTACGGACATTTTTAAGGCGGATCAAGAGCTGAAGATCATCGTCTATTATAATTGAATCGAATTTAACCTCGCATTTTGGTACTGAGGCAGCTCTTGCTTCAACTATAGAAGTAGTCAGAGATTCAAGAGCATAATTAATTTCATCTTTGGTTTGCAAAGGAATGTTTGGATCGAAGTTATATTCCATAAATGTTCGATACTGCTCCCAATCAGCTCTATGGTAATTGAAAGTAGAGCTGTTGGGATTACAAATTATTTCTTGGGATATTTCAAAAGTTACTGGAAGGTGATCAGAACCGAAGTCAGCATGGGTAACCAATTGGCTACAAAGTTGACATGAATCAGTTAAGACCAAATCAATAGTGGAGGGATTTCTTGCAGAAGAAAAGCATGTTGGACTGTTTGGATATTGAATAGTGTAATAACCTGCAGAACAATCATCAAACAGAATATTACCATTGGAATTGCTTTGAGCATTATTCCATGAGCGGTGTTTTGCATTAAAATCACCAATAATGAAGAATTTAGACCTATGACGGGTAAGTTTCTGGAGGTCACCCTTGAGAAAATTCTTTTGCTGGCCTACGCATTGGAATGGCAAATAGGCAGCTATAAACGTAAGTTGTCCAAATTTTGTTTCAACAGAAACCCCCAAAGTTTCAAAAACTTTGGTTTCAAATGAAGAAAGAATTTTATGTTTGATTCGTCTATGAATAATGATGGCAACGCCACCACAGGGTCCATCAAGACGATCATTTCTATAAATCAAGTAATTTGCGTCCTTCTTAACCTTATGGTCAGGTTTAAGGAACGTTTCAGTTATAACGGCAATATGCACGTTATGAACTCTTAAAAAGTTAAATAGCTCGTCTTCATTATCTTTAAGAGATCGAGCATTCCAATTTACAATATTTAATGCTTTAAAATCCATTACTGAATTTTAAAGTCATGACAATATTATTTGCAAATTTTACTCCAGTTTGAATAGCATCAAACATGGAGTTAGATTTAAGCATATCAGAAATCATGTCAATTAATGAATTCTGTAAAAATTCCATTTTGGGGGCAGTAATGCTTCCTAAGTCAAAATTGTCAAAATTTCCATTAGAACGTTGGTTAGTATTTTGATTTCTACCCGCTGCAATAGCAGCATAGGTAGCTCCATTAACTCGCTGAACATTGTTAGCAGCGAGGGGAGTAGGTACAGATGAAACATTTGAAGCAGGGGAGATATTTGTACCTACGGGTACGAATGTAGAATTTGTTCCTCGCTGACCGTTGTTAACAGCAGAGGAATTTGTACCTGGTCGGAAACGTGGAGCGTTTCCTACCTGACGGTTAGAACGAGATTGTAGGATCGCTTTGCGAGTCTTACATTCCCAAAAATTGGATTTGTGGTTTTCTCCACAATTTGAACATTTAAATTGCTTAGGATCTTCCTTCACAGGACAGTCGTCTTTTGCGTGAGAGGAATCACCACAATTCATGCATTTAGCTGGCATGTAGCAATTTTTAGTTCCGTGACCCCATCCCTGGCACTTACGGCACTGGGTGAGGTTTTGGAAATTTCCTCCAGTCTTCCTGAAGTGTTCCCACTTCACTCGGACATGGAGCATAAGGCTAGCTTTTTCTAAGGCCTTAAGGTTGTTTAGTTCACTAGACTTGAAGTGAACTAAATAAAAATCATTAGAAATCCCGTTGCGCGAATCGCCAGGACGGGATTTCATTTTCATTTTGATTACTTGGAGTGGCACAACTCCAAGTAATTTTGCCAGTTCATCTTTGATCTGATCCAGGGATTCACCACTGGGCAGTCCTTTCATGACAACCTTGAACACACGTTCAGTTTTGGTGTCGTAAGTAAAAAATTTGTGCTTCTTCTCAGTAAGATACTTGAGAAGACATTTAAATCCGTCCAAGGTTTCAGCCAATACACGGCATTCACCCCGACGTCCAATTTGTAGTGAAAACTTAACTTTCACGAAATTCAAAAGTTCCATGCGAAGAGCATGGAAATCGGTAGTGGTTATCACAATAGGGGGAATCTTTTCCTTCTTGGCATTAAGCCGGGAAAGTTTACTAGAATTTTTCTTGGATGATGGATCATTCTCATCATCCGTGAGCAAATCAAATTGATTACTCAAATTAATTTCATCAGAAGGGGGGTCAAGAGTTTGCCCCTTTCTTTTGCGTTTAGGGGCCATGGCGGCAGTAAATTTTTATCCAAATCGACTTCCAAGCAGATTACTATAAGAATCTGAAGGATCGAAGAGGAATTTTCCAAATCGATATCCAAGAAGGATTACCTCGGGTAGGGTCCAAACAAGGATCGAAGAGGAATAAGAGTTGAACAAGGTAGAAAATTTTTACAGGTTGAGCACTGAAAAGTGCTATTTAAATTTGTTGTAGCTTTAGGTAGTAGTAACACTTCCTTCAGCAAAAAGCAAATAGATCCGCACGGCAAGAGAGCACGATGCGGACTGCGTCTATTGTATGTTTTCCTGTTGCAGATAATTGTCCCCTGGATAATGCAAAGTGGCATCACAGCCTGGGCTTCTGGATCGTATCACTTAAGAAATATTACTTTAGATGTTCAGCAAACAAAAAGAACTCAGCCATTCATCAGTTATTGATGTCTTCAATGAATGTCTTGCAATTAATCTTTTACCTCAACTCAACAATTGGTGACCAACAAGCTCAGATATTTTGGCTGACCAACGTAAAAAAAATGAATCAGAAGTCCAGAACTAAACCTTATGATTGAACGTAACATGAAAATTATTTACATTAGCAGACAAAAAATGATAATTTAGAAATGGCTGTTGGAAAATTGCCCCCTTTGCGACAGTAGGGGACCCCTTTCTTCCCAATCCGACCCTGGCTGTACGTTCACCAAATGAGATCCCCCAACTTTATTGAAAGTAATGTAGCAACGACAGTTTTTAAATTTATTCGATTCTTTATTTTTTTCTGATTTTCCATGCACACTACTAATCTCAAAGAGACAACCGTACCTTGCAATATTGGAATGGAGTAACGAATGTATTCCAATATTTCATTCAAAAAGAACCCCCGCCATGATGGGTTTGTTAGGAATTCATCGATTGTTTGCTATATTGCACCCTTAAGAGGAAGGTATGCACGGAATTCTTCACCACCCTTCGTATAGGGTAAATGTGCCAATTATGAGAAGTTTACCAGTTATGGTACAATCCCATACACGCAATAGTACCAGCTAAGACACTACTCCATTTGAACTTCATAACTGGTACATGGCCCCTATTTCGGATTGTCTCATTTCTGAATCATAAAGTGCACACACACACACTCACGCCAAACAGCACTTGCACCTCCCCGGCATCCGATATTGATTGGGGAGCACATTGCATGCATTGATGGCTCGCACGGTGCTGATGATGCGCCGGATTACGAACAATATTATATGTACGAATAAACGGGACTAGGAAGGGACTTGATGCTGCTGCTGCTGCTGCTAGTTTCCATCAGAGCGAAATGCTCCACAAAAAAGAAGGAAACCAGGGAAAATGGATTTGCAACCGCATCGCCGTACCATTCCCGGTTGGAGGTTGTGGTGCTTTCCGCCGTCATTCGATGCTGCTGAAATGGCAGTTGCGATCGTGTGAACAGCTCACTGCTGACGTGGGATTTATTCCAGTGATAAATGAGCTATTCGTTATTTTTTGAACAGTTGCAAAATATGGGTAAATAAAGCGGTGGTTGAATTACAAATGTCCAATAATCATACTCTCATTCCACGAACGGATGCAACACATCCCATCAGCATTGGTCGGCTATCACGCTACATGTCTTTCTCGGGAAAACCTACATTAGCAAATGGATATCCTCTTGCCCAAAAGGGTGCAACCTGTTGCCGACCGGATTCCCAAAAACCTAACTAGTACACTCACCCGCAAGTGCGCCAACGGCTGTATGATTTGCAGTGTGATGTTGTCGATGTGATTTCCGGACAGATTCAGCGTGTGCAACTGTTTGAACGGACCGAATAGCTTCAACGGAAGTGGGCCCATGTCGGCCACGGCCAGGGTGGATATGTTCGGGATGACCTGTACCGACGAAACGGGAAACCATCCGATATAGACGAAACATAGACAATGCAATGGGTCAAACACCAGAGAGATAAATTACCTGGAAGGTGGGATTCACCTCCATCAGGTCCAGCTGCAGGTTGCCGCTGATGTTGAATGTTTGCAAACTTGCTGCCACCGGTTCCAGGCATTCCGGCTCGATGCGTGATAATTTATTGTACGATACGTCCAGATATGTGAGATTCGATAAATTCTCGAATGCTTTCTCCGAGATTTTGGCCAACCGGTTGAACGAGAGGTCTGCAAAAGGGAAAACAGAAAGAGAAGGTGAAATGGGTGGTATTGATGGTTATCAATTTGCGGTAGATGGGAAAAATTGTGCTACATTCATATCGAGGATTGTGGTCGGAAATTGATGGTCTGGGAAGGGTAAGGATCTAGTAATATGTCTTGATGGCATCGGAACAAAGCTGGGATGTTTAGGATTTTCAAAGATGACGATGAATTATTCATTGGGTTCGTCTTTACCTAGAAAGTTGAGTACTTTCAGATACTCGAATAGATGGTCTACGACGACCGACAGTTGGTTGCCGTCGAGACGGAGAACTCGTAAACGTTTCAGATCTTTGAATTCCGTCCGGACGAAGTAGGTGAACTGTAAGGTGAGAAACAAAAACATGAACATATTATTGAAATGTTTGAATCTAGATATTTATTTGCTTATAACTTTTCTAAATTTTTATTTATCTTCCGTCGGTCGTTGTTCAGCTAGCGAGTCCTAATCATCCGGATGACAAAACTTGGGCTCCAGATATCAAACCTATCAAAAGTACCAACGCACCATGGCCCAGGATGGGAACTTAGCAGGAAATTAGCCCTTGAAATTTATCTTTAATATTTAGACGTTTGGTGTCTTGTACGCAGGCAAAAGAACGTAAGAATTCTATAAGAAACACTTATGAATTTTAGCCATTAGAAATGAGTGTGAATTTCATTGATTTTCCTTATGAAAAATAATAAATCGGAGCAGACTGGAACCGGAAAATGAACGTTTAGGTTTGGGGGCCCATGTATTGACCACTTGTCTTTCCTTTTTTTATATAATGCGTTTATTTTTCCTGGCTCTTTTGCCGGAGCTTTGTGGAGCCGATATTCATTGTTTGGATTACAAAATTTCTTAAAACTAACGTTAGTAAACCGGGGGTTGATTACTCGCGGCTATCTCGAGGTTAGGGGTAACAAATTGTAAAAAATGGATGGCAGGGTAGGGATTGAGAACACAAGGTTTGGCGAGCAATGTGATCTTGATCTCGAACTAAGCGACCAACTGATGAAAAAGACAAACATGGGGGTACACCGATGGGCAGCCAACAACTTGGGGGAACACAAGATGACACTAGCTACTAAATCCTCAGATCGATCTGTTTTAAAAACACATAAATTTAATTGCAATAGTCGGCTGTTTTTCTCGGGCCCTAAGGGATGCGGATAACTCGGATCTAGCAACACAATGGAGGGTGCATGACCAATGAACGTGGTCGATATCGTGATAGCCACTACCACAAGCGCACAAATTGCTGCCTGCGAGCCCGATTCGGAAGAAATGCGAGTCTAATGAGTAGTGATTGGACATGAGCCTTGATATGACACGTATAAAGTCATGGCTTATGTCCAATCCTTTGAACCATGGTTTGTTCGACACCTGTGGGAGAATAGAATGTAACCATCTTCCCAGATCACTCTCATTCCATTTTTGTTGCCAGTTGGTGAAGACGTGCTGACGGGTAATTGAAAAAAAAATTCGCAAAGGCGATTTGTCGATCAAAAATATCGCCTTCCATAGCGCCCACCTAAGCTAGCGAGTCCGCTTTCTCATTACCCGGTATTGAGCAATGAGATGGGACCCAAACTAAGGTGATAGTATAGGAGCAGTTAGATAAAGTACTCAATTTTGCTCGGATTTCGGTCAGGAAATACGAGGAGTGCTTCATCGGCCTCATTGATCGAATAGCCTCCAACGAGCTAAGGCTATCCAAATAAGATAGTGATCAGATGGTAGTGAATCAGAAAAAAATAAAAATAAAATAGTGATCAGATGGTAGTGAGGCAATTTGCTCTACTGCGTAGAATATGGCTGCTAGTTCCGCAACGTATACGAAACAGGGTTTTTGCAATTGATATGAGGCGCTATGAAATTCGTTGAATACTCCAAATCCAGTGGAAGCGTTTATAGTTGACCCATCTGTGAAGAAACTCTTATTGTTACTAAAATTTGGGTAAAATATTGTTTGCAAAAATTAAGAGAACAACCATCTGGTATTCCACGGATTTCTTGCAACATGGTCAGATCAAAGTTTACAGAGGAACTTTAAAAGTCTTGTACACGAGAGAAATTGATTGAAGAAGGGTCAATCTCCAGCGTCATGTACTCGTAATAGAGACTCATTAATTTTGTTTGAGGATTTCTGTCGAGCAGCTTCTCAAACAGCAAAAAAAGGTTATCTTCCATTTAATTCCACTTAATTTTGGTATCCATGACAGATACGTATTTCGACTACAATGTGCAGTCTTCATCAGTGTAATTCCCACTAAAGAACTTATCAAAATCTAACCCCCTTAAGTACTCATCTCCTAGGTAAAAAAGTCAAGATCATAGGTATAAAAATAAAACTACAATGTGTATAATCGGAACCTACCTAACTAATAAAAACCGAAGATTTAAGTAAGCTAAAGGAGAAACATCTATACAACTCTCTAATAAGGAAAATCCCCAAAGGCTTGGTAGCCATCATAATGAAGTTTTCTATTACCAATGGGTTCATTACTTCACAACGGATAAGAAACCGGAAGGACAGTTCCGCGAAACGATCTGTCAGTGGGAGAACACCCGCGAGTACTTCGAGGCTCATCGTATGCGTCGAATGCATACAGCCAAGCGCGATTCGGAGGCAACGGTATTGAACCCATTGCAGCTTCAAGATATGTGTTTTTGCCGCGGATTGAAAGCAGAAGCTACCGTACTCTAGGACCGACAAGATGGTTGTTCGATACAACCTGATCAGATCTTCCGGGTGTGCTCCCCACCAAGTTCCGGTAATTGTACGAAGAAAATTAATTCTTTGCTGGCATTTTTGTTTCAGATACGCAATATGTTTTCTCCACGTGCTTTTGGAATCGAACCAGACACCTAAATACTTGAAAGATATACTTTGAGTGATTGTTCTACCCTTTAGTTGAAGCTGTAACTGTGCAGGATGATGCTTCCTAGAAAAAACAACCAACTCAGTTTTCTCCGGAGAGAATTCGATACCCAGCTTCATTGCCCAAGTAGACAAATTGTCTAAGGTATCTTGCAATGGTCCTTGCAGGTCCGGTGCACTTGGCCCTATAACGGACACAACCCCGTCATCTGCAAGCTGCCTTAGCGAGCAATTTTCATCAAGACAACCATCAATGTCTTTAACATAAAAATTATAAAAAAGGGGGCTTAAAGATGAACCCTGGGGGAGACCCATGTAACTAATTCGTGAAGTTGTCGAGTTTCCATGAGAAAAGTTCATATATTTCTCAAACAACAAGTTGCTCAAATAGTTGTTCATAATTGGTGAAAGCCCACTATCGTGGAGTTTATCCGAAAGGACATCGATGCGAACAGAATCAAAAGCCCCCTTAATGTCCAAGAAAACTGAACCCATTTGTTGTTTTTGCGCATAGGCCAGTTGAATTTCAGTTGAAAGCAACGCAAGACAGTCGCTCGTTCCTTTCCCTCTCCGAAATCCAAATTGCGTATCTGAAAGTAAACCATTCGACTCGACCCATTTGTCTAGACGAAAAAGAATCATTTTCTCCAACAATTTCCGTCTACAGGATGGCATCGCAATGGGACGGCACGAGTTATAATCATCTGACGCGGGTTTACTGGGTTTTCGAATGGCGATAACTCTTACTTGCCTCCAGTCATCCGGAACAATGTTGTGCTCCAGAAATTGATTGAATAAGTTCAACAAGCGTTTCTTCGTCACGTCTGGGGGATTTTTAAGCAAGTTGAACTTGATTCTATTCATTCCTGGAGCTGAACTGTTACATGAAAGGAGAGCAAGTGAGAATTCCACCATCGAAAAAGGGGAATCTATTTCGTTATTACTCGACGGACGATCACGAACGTTGGTTTAAACTGACACCGAATCCGGGCAAACATTCCGCGCGAAGCTGAAAATCCATCTGTCCGAGTACTCCTTGTCTTCATTTATCGATGATGACGCATTTCGCATTCTCCTGCCAACATTCCAGGGTGTTCTCATGGAAGTCTCTCGCGACAAACCATCGACGAACCGACGCCAGTAACCCTTAAAGGTTTTCTCGAGGTCGGTGTACCGCTCGAAATCCTCGACCTTACCGTGTTTGCGGAAGCGTTTAAATGCGGCGGACTTCTCGCTGTTCGCGTCGGCGCAATCCTTATCGAACGGAAACCCCCGGAACACGTTTCGTCTGTGCTCGCAGCGCACTATCGATGATGAGACGCGCGAGAAAGGAGTACTCGTCCAGCGGAGGAAGTACGTCAACCGATTGACTGGCATCAAGAATCGCGGTCGCGAATTTTCGCCAGTCAATGCTTTTCGTAAGATCGTACGCGATGTCGACCGAGCGAGTAGAAGATGAACCATTGGTAATAGAAATTTTGATTGGCAAATGGTCACTACCGTAGGGATCTTGGATTACTTTCCACGAGTAATCCAACGATAGTGAACTCGAGCAAAGTGAGAGGTCTAATCTGCTTATTTTTGCTGGAGTTCCCCCCTAGCCTGTACCGTGAGAGTTAAAATCTCCCAAGATCAACCGTGGCTCTGGCATAGCCGTGCAGATATCCGAGAAACTTTGACAAGAAATCGCAGTTCTCGGTGGAAGATATACTGAGGCAATACTAAGGCATTTACCTCGAATGTTAACCTGACATGCAACAACTTCAATGCCTGTCACCGAAGGCAGGTCGATTCTGTGGAAGGAATGGAGCTTGTTGATCCCCAGAAGCACCCCTCCATACGAATCTGCGCGGTCAAGGCAAATAATGTTAAAATCGTGGAAAGCAAGATCTTTGTCTGAAGAGAGCCACGTTTCACAAAGGGCAAATGCATCAGAAAGTGAGTTGTTAACTAAAAAATTAAATGTGTCAAGTTTTGGCATAAGACTTCTACAGTTCCACTGAAGAACAGAGATCATATCCCCGACCTCATTCGGAGAATTATCCATCAAAGGATATGATCGATGCAAGGACGGACCACCTAGAAGTTAGTTGCTTCAAAAGACCACTCGTCTTTCGACGCTTAGGAAAATGAAATGGTTAAGGGCTGCCTCATGTAACCCGAAAATAATTCATAAGTCACGCTTATGAAATTCATATACGTTGTTCATAAGTCGAGCCTTATGAAATTCTGAGGTCTATTTGCCTCAGTGTGGATGAAGTTTTTGAAAAAAAAAACCCTTCTTTTGGCGGTGAAAAACATTTGGGTGGTCCTCAAGTTAATTGATATGCAATAACTTAGTTACTTATTTTCAAAAATAAATGCATTTGCTTTTCAGCAATTGTGTAGCTGAGTTCATTTTGTCTGTCTCTTAATGTTCTTATTTGAAAGTAATTTTTCTGAATTCAGGAAAAATTTTAATTTGAGTTCCAAATTTTTTATTTGAAACTTCTTGTAAAAGTCGTTAAGTAACTTTTAGAACATCTTAAAATGCATTTTTTTTTTTGCCAAATAAAGTATATCGTTATCTCATTTGTTTTTAAGTTTTATATTGGGTGATTTTTTATTATTTTTCAACACCAGTTGCATCGTTTTTGGTATTATTAGCACATAGGAAAAAATAAAAATAAAACCGCTTTAAAAAAGGGTATACCCAATTAAATGCAGGCACAATAGCCCCAAAAACATTTTTTGGATAGGGGGCGACCCCGGCGTAGTGGTTAACATCCATACCTCTCACGCCAAATATTAGAGAAGAGGCCTTGGTCAGCCGTACGGAGCAACTTAGTCGCGATGCTCTCATAAGAGCGCTGGACGGCACTGAAATCATTCTCATTTTTTATTGAACACCTGTTATGCATAACTGTGTTTTATGGGCAATGATTCATATTTTTGCGAAAAATAGGCCATATAGGATCATGTAAAATTTTGAAAAGGGCGTCCTTAGCACAATAGTGTGTTTTTTTTATTTAATTGATGCAGTTTTTCTGAGTATAAATTACATGAAAAAACGTTTGAACAAAATTACAAAAATATTGAATAATAGTTCTTGTTATAAGTTTTTATAATTTTTAAATATCCATTATTTAAATCATTTAATAGTTTGCATTTTTTATGAGCTTGTTTTTTAATCAAAATTGCAAAAATTGAGCAAGATCACTTTGAGATATTTAGGTCGAAAACTTTTTTGAGGAATTGTTTTTTTGAAATAACTGAAAATATTATTCTGTATATTCGTTTCGATCAGAAGGGTCGTTTACATGCTACAATTTATGGATGCATTCCAAAGGTGCCATTTTGAAAATTTTGCTGGATTCAAAATGGCCGATATTTAGCATATATATGAATCATTTCCCGTAACAAACATTTATGCAAAGTTTCATACAAATCGGAGAAAGTTTTTTCGATTTGCATTTGGCTGTTCATATGCCTATTTTTTTCGTATAATATTCTTCAATTTGTATCCCTTCCACAGTTATTAATTGAGAGCTGTCGATGCCTGTACCATTTTTGCATTAGTATATTTATGTGACAAGTGTAATCATATTTTGTGCCCAGGGAGGTCGATAAGTTTTCCAACCCGAAAAGTTCCTAGAGCGGACCGGCAATCGAACCCAGTCACCTCCAGCATGATCTTGCTTTGTAGCTGCGCCTTTACCGATTGATCTAAGGGCGGCCCCTGCATAAAATCTGCAAATTTTTTTGCTATTTTACACAAAATGACGTGAGCTTTTTGTAATATAAATGATGCGTCGATCAAAACTGCGTTTGAAATTTTCGAATGCAATATTTAATCTTGATTTTTCACTCAAAAAATTGCTATAATGACCTATTCAGCCCGATAGCGTTCGGCTAACTGACCTTCCATGACTCTTTTTCTATGCAAATGTTGGCGCTTTAAAGTCATAAAAGGACTCTTGAATAAAATACTTGTGATACCTGTGATCTTGACTTTTATACCTAGGGGATGAGTACTTAAGGGGGTTAGATTTTGATAAGTTCTTTAGTGGGAATGACACTGATGAAGACTGCACATTGTAGTCGAAATACGTATCTGTCATGGATACCAAAATTAATTAAGTGGAATTAAATGGAAGATAACCTTTTTTTGCTGTTTTATTAAAGCATTCCGCTAACAACCCAATTTCATTACTTCATACTTCACCCGGATTTTATTTATATTTTTAATCGGCCAAACCGGGAATTTCAAAATTAATATTCACTGGCCACTCTGCCGAAAAGCATGGAGATCGAAGTAGGCCGCGCTGCGAAAATGACGTGTTTTCGTTCTGCTGTGTTGTTTTCGTTCTAGTGAAAATGTTATAAATTTACAATTTCATTTTTAAAAAGTGTTAGTTTGAAAGTACAGAAGTGATGTTAAAAAGTGCACTAAGTGGAAATTTTCAAATTCTTATTTATTGCATGTGGTGCCGACTGTTCTAACCTAAGCGTAGCTACGCTCAGCTAAGTATATTTACCTTTTCGTTTCTCTGTCCTCGATAGGAAATATCCATCTAATTCAAGACGATCATTTCAAAACTTACTAAATACGCGTCAATCAAATATTGCACTACTGCTTGATTGAAAGTTTCAGTACATTATCAATGGTGTATATTTGCATCGAAAATCCTGTTTGAAAATAGCTTCGGAATGCTTGCGCAGGGCTGGTAGCAGGTCACTTTTTAGTGACTTGGTCACTATTTTGACGCCAGTCACTAAAAAGTCACTTTTTACACCAAACAGTCACTAAAATCACATTTTCACTACTAAAATAGAGTGAAATTTTAAAATATCAACAAAATGTTTAAATTGAGTACTTGGCACTAAAAAGTCTAAAGAAGTTTTAACAAAATATACATATCTTTCTTTTAAATTTGTCGAACCTCTTAACGTAATCGCTTTATGAAGAGCTTGCCATCAGTGGTGTTGAGTACTTGGCACTGATGAAGTCTGCAAGTAGTAAACGAAATACGCGTATCAGTCAAAAGATAAGCAAGTATAACGGAATTTACAGGAAATAAACCAACACTCTCGAAGCTCTTCACAAATTGAAAATTTTAACCAGTGAACCGCAAAACTTTAGAACACCAGGAAAACGATTGTAAAAATATACATCCAGAAAATAAATAGCAAACCTTGGAATCTTTCCCAAGGTATTTGTCTGTGATAGATTTTCAAAAGTCTTTTAAGGATGAACAAGAACTTTAAAAAATCCAAGGTAAATTTTAAGAAAATTTTAAAGGATTCTAGGGATGACAACAAGATATATCAGAGAAGAATACCAAAGTACAGACTACGAAAGTCTCATGTAAAATTAAGTGCTCTGAGGACCGATTTCTTCTTCTGCGCGTAAATCTTAAGCCGGGTTTACCTATATAGTTAAACTTGGCTTAACACATACGAGCGTCGCTTTTGATTATTGTTTAAATTATTGGAAACGTAAAATTCATTTCCGAAACAATTTTGGGAATAATTCTTATATAATTGAGAGTGCTTTTGTAACGAGATTTATGAAAAGAATTCTATGATGATTGGATGAGGATTCTAGGTCCAATTCCAATAAGAATCCAAAATTAGTTCTGGAATTTTGATTAAGGGGGCTCTGATGAAAATTCCATGAAATCCATCGCTCCGGATAGTTCTAAAAGAATTCTGGGGTGATTTGTGATGATTATTTCAAGAGAATTCTAAAGAGTTCGAAATAAATTCCGAGAAGAATTCAAATGGAATCGAATTTTGAGGGTTCAATCTCAAATGAATTCTGAGAAGAGTTTCAAAGTTTGTGATGGATTTTTGTTTTGAGAATTCTGAGGAAATACTATGTGGATTCTAGGGAGAATACGAATTGAATTTCCAATTGAATGCAAGGGAGAAGTCCAAGATTCTATGCAGAAATTTATGAAATTTCTGATGTTAATGGAAATTCTAAGGATGGATTTATGGAAGAAGCCTTCAGGGAATAGAGTTGATAGTTCCGTTATAGTACGGCAGTGTGCAAATTGTAGAAAGCGAGCAAAGGACAATTTTGAGTAAGGTACGAATCGGGTACGGCTACGTCAGGTGGCGACTTGAGTGTGAAACAATCGATAGAACTGTTTCCGCACATCAGAGGTACATGAGCAAATAGGCGATCATCCCTTTTTACAGTGGTGACAGGAGGAAACACCCCTCACCATCCCTCATTAACGGATGAGCTTGGTAATAGAGATGCTCTACCCTATTCGTCCCTTGCTCAAAATTGCCCTTTGTTCGCTTTCTCCTTTATATATACAAATTTCTCACTGCCACTTAAACGGAACTATAAACTGTTTACTTTCATCTTCTCATCTATCGTATAAAATGTCCAATTTAATTCTAATATTTGATGTTAAGCATTCCGAACTACGAAAATAATCTTTTTCCAAGAATGTGGTTGATTGTTCTGCAAAGAATTTCTAAAATGCAAAAGTTTAAGAGAAGGGGAATTATTATAAAAAAGTTCTTGAGATCATTCTGAAGAAATTCTGTGAATAGTTCATAGCAAATTATCAATGTTATCTAGGGGAAAAGTTGGCTTCGGCAATACCTTAACCTATTATCGTCAGGGGGTAAACAACGTCCTTGAGAGCTGAATTTTGGCATGTGGATACATTGTATTTCAGAGCAACTATTGGCCAAATTTTAGTGCTCTAGGACTTTGTTTACCCCCTGACGATAATAGGTTAAGGTATTGCCGAAGCCAACATTTTCCCTACCTAGATATATCAAATATTTACAGAATTCGAACGCAGAATCAAATTCAAGATCATAAAAAATGGGAATTACAATTTGCTAGTCATCATGTACAACGCAAGCAAAAGTAAATTATTCAAATGCTCTTCACAGGAGATTCGAGTAATTCGATTAAATTAGAGGAATTTATGAAATTTGGTTTTAAGTTTCATGACATAAAAATTTTATTTCAATATCAAACCGTATTTGAATTTCTAAATTACCATATAAATGGTTACTTTTTTAGTACTTACAAGTCACTATTTGGTCACTATTTCCGTAATTTTAGTCACTAAAGTCACTACTATTATATCGCATCAGCACTACCAGCCCTGCTTGCGTTATTGAATTGGGCTATTGTAGCTGCGGTACAGCTGTCTCTTTCTAACTCCCGGGTTCAAGCTTCTTGTATTAATAAGAAATGATTGCAGGCAGATTTTATCCATAATGCCACTGCCAGGCAGTGGAAGTTAGGCCAAGGGCCAATTTTCATTATAATCTACGATTCCACATACTATTAATAACCTTTTAACATGAGAACCTCCTATCGGAATGAATTGTGCATATGTTTAGGATCAACAACCAGTTTCAGGCGCAAAGGAGCAACAGGATCGAGCTGATAACGTTTCTTAATTCCAAAATCTGAAGACTGCTTTGAATAATATGTTTAGGTAATGGGCAGCAACAACGGACAGATAAACTACTTACAGATTCTATTTATTAAATGCTTGATATAACGATTGCCAGCAACGCCGGCTGGGCGTATCCTATGGCTTACCCTCTCTACTAAAAAAAATCCACTCTTCCCATTAAATCATACAAATTAATATTACCAAAAAATGGGGGATTATCTCACCTGTCCGATGGTGTTATTACTTTGCTCATTTGCGAGAAATCAACGATGAAAGTCAAAAGTGACAGTTACGTTATATCGAAGTATGCATGTATATTTATCCCATGGTTAGTAATAAATATTTGAAAAGGGCATGCTTTATAAAGAGAATTGTCAATATCGCTTGGTATAGATATTAATTATTCGGCAAAAATTTGCAATTTCACAAAAAAATTTAAACAAATTATTTAGAGCTTAGTAATTTTCATTTAATTTCACTACCTCATTTGCTTATCCTTGACAGATATGCGTATTTCGTCCACAATGTGCAGACTTCTTCAATGTCTTGTACTAATACTCGACTGAAGAAAAACAACGCATTTTGTAAGGGAACCAACTGCAGGCACGATCTCTCGCATTTCATTCCCCGGTTTGTGGACGTTGGGGAGACCTTTGATCCTCGCATTTCACTTTGTTCTGAAAGGGGTCTACTCGAAGCTGTCAATACTGTCCGTTGTTAATCTTCGTTGTCATCTCATTGTCGTAACCGTCTTTGTCCATGATCACGACCCTTGTCTGCTTTCACAAAGTATACTGCTTTACTTTTCAGCTCCTTTACAATCCGAATTTCCTTTTCGTTGGTACGGCTTTGTTCCTGTCCGTCCTTGATTATGTTCAATGTTATAATCCTGACCAAGGAATCAAAAATATCTCCAAATGACATAATGACAAGCGATCAACAAACCGATTGATAGCACTATGTCAGAAGTGGAAAGCAATAATGATATAATCTTCTTCCTTCTTTTTCATGACAAGCAGCCCGTGCAACACAGCTCACTCGGAGCCTTAAAAAGAAACGAGCAAATTGTTTACAAGCTGCTCGCGAAGTAAAGCTGAAGATGATACACGTGTGTTAATGGGAATTTTTTTGTTATGTCTTTTCTCCATTCAGATCAAGCTATGTCCTTATCAGGGTTGCTTCCACTCACTTGCTATAAAAAATTAATTTTCTGAATTTTGAAATCATTCGATGTTATAATGATATTTTGTACTTGTTAGATACAAAAAGCGGATGAAAGGCAAGTGTTTGACTTATAAAACCTGTCAATTTCGCTACCAGAGTGTTACAATAAGCGATTTTATGATTCGTGAGCGTTCACTCAGAGTGAGCGCTCACGAGTCGTAAAATCGCTGATTGTGACTATCTGAAAGCGAATTTGACAGGTTTTATGTGTCAAACACTTTCCTTTCTACCTTTTCTTGTATCTAACAAGTACAAAATATGATTATAACATCTAATGATTTCAAAATTCAGAAAATCATGTTTTTATAGCAAGTGAGTGGAAGCAAGCCTGGTCCTCATCCATGTATATTGCAACAAAGTAGGCAAGCAATATATCATTATCCTTCTACCACTCCAATCGAGCTATGTTACAGAGCGAGTTTGTCATGGTACTCGTGGCATCAGTTTTATCTGTATCGTTGGTTGCTTTATATGTTTGGATTCGCTGGTCCTGATCGTATTCTGTGATGATCTTGAAAGTGTCTTTGGTAATCGCTGTATCTACGTCAATGATGATCTGCTCCACGTCTGGCTTGATTGTCACCACGTATCCTAGCCCCTTGTTGAGGTGTGTCAATTGTTCTTCCGTGGAGTGAATCCTCTGCGTCGTGGTGATGGTGGATGGTATCTTCTCTGCCGTTCGGTGTGTAGTCCGTCTCCGTTGAGACTCCTATCGTAGTCTGTTTAGCTTCCTATCGTGCAGCTTCCGTTTTCTATCCGATTCGCACTCCTCTGCTATCTTGGCCCTAGACAGAAACTCATGGAATTTAAAAGAATAGCATTCCAAAATCTTCATGTTCAGTTTGCTATATAGTCGTCTGATGCTATCCATGGTGAACTCTGCTTCCATCCTCTTTACTACGCTGGGTGGGGTGGGTGTCCGTACCTTAATCCTACGGCTTATAGGTATAACCTTATATTTTTCATTTTCTCTACCCAGGATCAAAGGTCTCCCCAAACTCCACAAACCGGGGAATGAAATGCGAGAGATCGTGTCTGCAGTTAGTTTCGCCAACTTGGATTGGATGTTGCAGAGAGCCTCGAGATCAACAAACAACGAAATTCTACTTATCTCAACAGGGATCAAGTTCTCTTAACATTCATTCCATTATTATATCAAGACCAACAATTGAAATGGCCTTAACTCCATTTTGTAAACAAGCCTTGTAAGGCCATTTTCTCGCGAATCGAAGTCCGCAAAGGCAAACCAACATAAAGAACAGGTAGGGGAAATTCTCCTCTACCCGATTGTGGTTTAGGTTTGCGAATGAAGGTTTCGGTTCGCGAGAAAATGGCCTTACAAGGTTTGTTTACAAAATGGAATTAAGGCCATTTCAACCCAAGTAACAAATCTAGAGCTGCTTGGCTATATTCAAAATTTATAAAGGTTTTATTGCAGCTGCAACCATTACCTACAGCTTTATGACGGTCATATACAATGCAAGTCATGAAACATTCTTATAGCTATCTACAAAACCCCTATAAAGCTAATTAAAAAACCAACTGATGCTTATGCTATTTTCACTTATGAAAGGTTTTATGATTGCTTTGAAGTATACAAAAAAGTAATATAAATTGCCCTTATAAAACCAAAAAATAAATCCTATCGTTGCTTTATAAGTAAGCGCAATAAAACTAGTTGGCCATGAAACAGTTATTTTAAAACAATTATAAGCATTCAGTTGCAACTTGTCAGAAATGTAAATAGGTGGTTTATTTTTACAACATAGAAAAGAATAAAAACTTTCCGGTACTTCCAAGCGGAGCGCAAAGAAAATCAACAAAATTGTTAGCATGAGCATGAAAACATTTTGTGTATACGTATACGCGACGTAGTGTGCGTAAGAAAAACGTCAGCAATCTCCATGATTCTTCCGTTCTCGCTCGCATATACATGGGGTGACACGGTCGAATCTTGGTCGAAATACATGGAATGGTGACAGTCCTAGGTTGAAATCACGCATAACTTTTCATAAAGGTTAATGTACCATTCAAAACTTTTCTAAATGTTTTTAAAATTCATCGGTTGCACCCGTAGAATAGGAATATACATTTGCCCTCAAATAAAAAAAATAATTCAAGCTGAAAATTGCATAAGGTCCTAAGTAATATTGACAGATTCGCTTCGTCAACTTTCTCTTTGCATCCCCAAGGTCATGTAAAGACATTCCCAGGTATTTTCAGCACATAAATCGATAAAAGAAGCTTTTATCTAGCATCCAATACGACAAACACATCAAGAAACGGTTCTGTGAATAAGTTATTAACGAAAGAGAAAGTCAACGAAGAGAATCGATCAATGTTACTTAGGACCTAATGCAAAGTTCAGCTTGAATTGCTCTTGTAAAAAAAATAGTTCTCGTAATAAAATCATGCATTATCCTTTTCTGTTCTGCTTTCATCCCATGCACACTGGGCCAGGAATGCAACCTAGCGGAGCAAAATTAATAACTCCGAAACGAAGCAATTTTTTTTCTGTTATTTCACATAACTCGAAAACAGTAGGCTGTGAAGTTTTAACGTATTAAGAAAAGTTGTTTATTTTATCAAGATAACCAACTTTGACAAAGTCGTGAAGTCTTCGAAACACAAATTCAATGCATTAAAAAAAGTTATAGAAAAAAAAAAATGTTCCACTAAAATGAAGAAATCTACAAAACACCAAAATATACCTCTCTCAAATTTTGATATTTTGTTTATCGAGTATTGCTTAATTTTTGCTGAAAATGTCAAGATTGTGTTTTTTTTTCTCGTTTTTCAACAATGTCTTTGAAATTTGAAGCTTAATCCAGTATGTTTCTTCACAAAAGCTATTTATTTAATGTATTTTCATAAGAGAAAAATATAACATTATAAAGCTGTAAGCAAAAAAACCATATTTTCGAGATTTTTTTCTTTAACTCCATATAACTTGGAACCAGTAGACTGTGGAAATTTTACGTCTTTGAAAGACCTGTTCATTTTGTCAAGATAAACAACTTTGCCCAAGACATCAAGTTTCCAAAACGTCAGAGAAAGAAGTTAGATTGTGACACCATCTTTGCGGAAGAGTTTTGAACTATTTGTTTATGTCAATAGATGGTCCTTATTATGACGAGAAATTTTGCCGAAGACACCAAGTCGCGGAAATGCTTCGTTTCGGAGTTATTAATTTTGCTCCGCAAGGTTGCATTCCTGACCCAGTGTGCAATGTAAGCATTAGACATTTTAAGAAATTGCGCTTGGTGTTTTTCTTGCCTGCTGTCTTCTGTCGCCATATTGTCATTATGAAAATGCCATTAGCCTTGGAATAAAATCCAAGAAATTTCAATAAAATAATGGCTAAATAAGAGATCCGAAATGATTTCCAGTGTGCATTGGTATGAATTTATGTATTGATATCTATTTTCTGTAAAATTAAGGTGATTCCATCAAATTCATTTAATTTCTGAAACAATCTTTTTTGTTAACTTGAATTATTTTGGAGGCGCATTTATTTAACGCTCATATTATCTCAATATACACGATAAAATTTCAAGCGCATATGTTTTGGAACTTCTAAAAAGTAATATATTTTCTTTAAGATTTTCACTAATGTCGCCATGAAACAAAATTGATTGCATGGTGATCTTGACACCAACACTCAAACCTATTTTAACCGCTAAAGATTTCCATTTGGTTTAAGCAGAACAGAACAACAACAAGCTAATTTATGGCGGTTGCTTTGAAGCCAATACAAATTAAATTGGCTTTATAACTGATTTTCACCAAAGCGTCATAAAACTGCTTGGATACAATATTACTCTTATAGAGGCTATGAGAACCTTTTGTAGAGTATGAGGCTTCCTGACAAAAGGTTTTAAGACAGCTTTATTGTGATTCTCAAACATGCTTTATAAACCTTATCAAGAGTGGTCCACTAAGCTGTATGACGATCTTATAGCGGTTATCAAAAGGTTGTGCTGGAGCTATTAATTTTATTGGCGGTTTTATGAAATTGATCTCAATAACCACTAATAGAGTGCAATAAAACAAGAAATGCTACTTGGGAATTGTTGGTCTTGATATGACACATTAGGGGGCGACCCCGGCGTAGTGGTTAACATCCATACCTCTTACGCCAAAGCCACGAGTTCAAATCTCACCCCCGGACAAGTCACGAATGACCCAAGAGTGTTAGTAACTATAATTTAAAAAAAGAAAAAAAAAATATAAGACACATTATATGCTGAGTATGGGACGGTCCACCAGGGCACCCGATTGAAGCTATTTGGATGGGGAGAGTGGAATTTCCAATTTCCTGTCGTTAACAGATCGCAGGTGGGCTCTTCTTCCCCACTCATTGGGACATTCCCTCGTGCGATGGCTAATGGTCAACCAATAAATTTTGCAGAAAATATTGTGTATTGCCGTGAAAAAACACCTGGGACTAGTGGTTTTTCCCACACATCAAAGTCTGCAAATCAAGCATTGCATTATACACCTGGTCATATCCTTATACAATCGCAGGCGTTATGAAGGCAAATTAGTCCAACATCTACTCAAGAATATAAATAGTCATCTATCCATATCTCAATATTAAAGGGATTCCAAATATAAAATATTTAAAAAAAAATTGATACAAAATTATTTATCAAACTAAAACTAAATTTATCAAAATATAAAATCCCAACTGTCACGGTGATCCCGCCTAACAATAGACTTCGAGCAAAGCCCGGTTTTCACCTACCTGATTTAGGCCCAAATCCAGCTCGGAGAGATGAGTCAGCATATTGTAAACCTGCGGATTCACGTTCAACAGATGACACCCCCGAACCTTCAGCACTTTCAATTCCTAGGAAGCATTAGAAGAAGAAAAATATAGCAAGAAAGATATCAACATGACGATGAAAATCTCATTCTATTCGCGCCGCCGATCGTTTTCGGAAGGAAGCCGAATAATCCATTATTAGCATATAAAACTCCAATAGCGCCCCCATTCTACGCACCTGTACGTCCTTAAAAACCTCCGGAGGCAGATCGTCGATGGGATTCCGACTCAGATCCAGATACTTGAGCTTCGCCAAATGGAGAAAAAGGCGCGCATTCAGCTCGTCAATGGAATTGTCCGCCAGGTTCAGCGATTTCAGGCTCTGTTGGGGGTTGAAACGAAATTGAAACGATTAAGATGCCGAAAAAAAAACCCAGATGAAGATTCGGGCGCGCGTTTGGGTGGGAGCCAGGCACGGCAGCTTTGTACACACTCAATAGGCAGTATAAAATGTTAATGAATATTTATTCTTCCCATCGAAGGGACGATGTTTCCCCGTATTGGGAGCCAATTTAGCATGGTTTGCTTCGGCGGAGGTGCTTAGTCAGCAGTATTTATTTTTTCCTCTCGCGTGTGTAGCTACATTTTGTTGTATGGCATTCAGCGGAAAACTGAAAAGTGGAAAGGGTCGACCTCGTAAAATTTAAGCAACCATCTGCGAACGAAGCCACCAGCAGCAGAGACGTGCACCATGAAAATAATAATGGTAATCAAAATTGAGCAAGGAATCCACCTATTGAAGCCAATGAAGTCATGATGGTTGCTGAGGGAGGACTACTGACTTGGCAGGTACGTGTGCACGCCTCTGGGAGCAACAATAACATTCAATTGGCAACGTTGTTGTTCATGGGGAGGTCTGGACTCAAGTAGCATGGCGGCGCTGCAAAATTAAATTACACCAAACATAAAAATTTCAACATGGGACTTCAGCTCTTCGGCCTGATGTGAGGAAGGTAAATATTTCACGATACGAACCTTCACTGGGATGCTACTATATCGAGCAAATAACAATATTCGACTTCAAAAGAAATTATCATGAAAATTTGACTGTTATTTGCATTTTTCCAAGAGCACACCAACATTCTAATGCCAATATTTGGCCACTCTTCGGATGGGAGCGTTTGTCGACATACGTACCCCGGCAGAGAACGCGAGTAGGTGTAATGGAATTCCACCGGCCCTTACCTTCAGATGCCCGAACGTGCCGCTCGCTATCCGCTCCATTCGGTTCTTCGACAGGTCCAGCTCCAGCAGGTTGTCCTGCCCTCGGAAGTTATCGACTATGATTTGGGTGATGTTGTTCCGCGAGAGGTCCAGTGTGCGCAGTTTGACCAGACCCCAGAAGGAGTTCATGCCGATGGCCGGCACGTTGGCGTTGGTTATTTTCAGTACCTCCAGCTTCGAGAGCGACTGGAACATCGGTCCGATGGTGAGGGAATTCTTCGAGCCTTGGATGAGGATGACTTCGACTTCCTTGTCGAAGTCGTGCACCGGGACCGTGCGCCATTGAACTGGAAGGGAAAATTAAAAATTGAAACGAAATAAATTATGTGATCGATGTGGGTATGAGAACTCAATATGACCGGCAATGATGTTATTGATTAGTTCTCATGAGATTTTATATGTCGTACGGTGGGTTTTGGCAAAGTCAGAAAATGGAAACTTCTAGGAACTTGTCCGGGTAGGGTAATGTAGCTCTGGGCACTTAATGGAAATTCGCTTGATTATGTTTTCTTTGGCTCTGTTACGTCCCTACTGGGACTATACGTCGGCACACAACATAGTGTTGTTTGTATACATCCACAGTTGATAATTGAGAGCTTTCTAAGCCAATACCATTTATGCATTAGTATTATTGTATGGTAAGTGCAATCCCGCTCTTTGTCTAGGGAAGGCAAACAAATGTTCAACCAGAAAAAAAATCGTAGGCCGAACCGCGAATTGAACTTAGCTGTCTCCAGTATGTTCTAGCTTCATAGCTGTGCCTTAACCGAATGAGCTAAGGGAGGCTACTGAACAAAGTTTTATATTGATGTGATTTGAGGTGTATGCAGATGGGATTTGGTCCAATTTAGAAACTTGTAACTTCCCCGGTCTGGATGTGGCCAATATATATACACTCAACCGGAAAATGCAAGATTCTATTACATATTTGCAAGAAAATTATGCAAAATGTGCAATGTTTCGCGACATGAACGGTGTGTGTAATGTGGTCGCCGGAAGGTTTATAAAACAAATGTTTACATTTTTATGTTAGCTTAATTTTCGAACAAAGTTTGTTTTCGCAAATGCATTGCGTCTATAAAATGAAATTTTAATACAACAATAAGCATTCTGGAAAAACATGCTTATTAGCTGCATTCTAACGAAGATAACATATCAAGAAGACTGGCAACTCTTCCATTTTCTCAAACGACTGGCATGAGACACAGGCACAATCGCATCATCTGCCGCTCAAAGGTGAATGCTCCGAACGAATTGGATAGCAAAGATTCCATCCTCAGAAGAAAGGTTTGTGAATTTGCTTATTTTTCGTTGCTTCCACCTTCGCTTGAGCACAGCACTACCAACCGGTGGAAACCAACGATTTTAGATTGGCGCACACTGGACTAGCCTATTGGTCCCAAGCAAATCGATTAACGTATCTCATTCTAGTCAAAATTCTAGCACTACACAATTTTTTTTTTGATTCGCTATGAAAGTTTGACAGATAAAATGAGAGGTTCGTGGATTTTCCTATGTTTCGAGGGGTGCATCGATTAGCTTGGGACCGAAGATAGTACCAGAGCTGAGCCAAAAAGTTGAGCACGTTTCTTCGGGACCTTCTAGTCTTAGAGTAACCTCTATGGCACTACTGTGTCTGTCGCTCGGATTCAGGCAAAGTTGCCAGTCTTCCTTATATGTTGTCTTCGATTCTATCCAAGCTTATATAGTGCATTTTCATAGTACGATCATTCTATCAAAGACTTGTCATCTTGTATCTTATATGTGGAAGGTACTTGAAGCAGCTTCCGAACTTGCATCCCTTCGATAGAATAGCTGAACAAGTTCCTAAGAAGACATCTGGAAATCTCGAAGCGAACGCCAAAAGCGCTTGGAAGAGCATCCGCAGGGCTGACCGCCGATCGACTTGAGCGATATTTTGAGAACATTTATAGTCAGTTCGAACACGGGAAAATGTTGTATCTCCTGGATCAGCCAGGGTCATGATGGAATGTGGACGAAACCAACTTTGTTATGAATCCAATGGCAAAGAAAGTCTACGCACGAAAATGGGCGAAGGTTGTGTACAACATTCAGCGTGGGAAGCCGAAAGAAAACATCACTTGCACGTAGGCTGTTTCTGTAGACGGGAGTTACATTGCACCACTAGTCACATTTAAAGATTCATTTAGTAATCTTGTTGCTGTTGCAACTACTTCTGGGTCTGTTGGTGCCAACTACTGGTGCCAGTACCGTCAACTTCCATGTCGATGGAGGAGGGAAAATATTCCTTTTTATGAAAAATATACACTATAAAACACTAGGGGCATCCCACTCTAAACATTGTATTTACTGCGCTATACACAAAAACTACTTACTGATATCTAAGATAACTAGAAATACTTAAAAATACTTAGCGTTAGCTCGTTACCATCGTTGTTAGACAAGTTTGTTTGTTTACCCGATGAAAATTTTTATACTTACTTCGTTTCTCATTTTTATTCCTTATATTCTATAAGTGTGTTGGGACGGTACCCGCAGGGAATGTTTAGTCAATTGGGTTGTTTAGGGGTATTGAGGTAACTACATATTCGATATCTACATTAAAAATGGAACCGAAATACAACATTTCATCAATTTTGGTACACTGAAACTATTTTAAATAAGTACGATTACATTAGGAAAAAAAACTACCATCTTAGCGCCCCTTGGTGGGACTTTGTATGGGACCGAGCTGTCAACGAATACATTTTGTGTCAACGATCAAAAATTTAAATCTTGATTTAAGAATCGAGATGAATGTCTACGGGATCGATAAAATCTTCGTTGTGCTCAAAAAACGAAGCTCTATTCGATAATGTATACAAATCGGTATATTTTTCAAAGTAAAACAACCCAATTTCGGCTACGATTTTGAAACGATTTGCGTGGTTCGATGATTTGCTATCTTGTTTGTTCTTTCAAACATTTCACTCTCCCTGATCCGTTTGCCAAGTTACTGGAATAAGTCACGGGATCATTCCACCTATTGCTCGTTCAATTTGAACTCGATCGATGTCTTAGTTTTCAGTCAGATATTGATCGTACGTCGATAACCGAAATTAATTATGCTGATCGAAGCTGAGCCATATATTTGAAGGACTTTCGCACAATATACATTCAGACAGAATTTCGTAGTGTCATAGCTTCAAGTTGAATGTGTTTATCAAGAAGTTTATCAAAACATCCTCGAATTCGGCATTTTCAACGCTCTTAACCCAAAAAAAAAACGCTCTTTTGCTGAGAGATTGTATAAGCAAAATATCGCCAAAATTTTAGAAATCCTTTTATTTTATTATGGAATTATATTCTCATTCATTTCATCAGATATTCTTAATAGTTATATAGTTGAAGATGCTAATTTCAAATAACATACTAGAGTGGTAATTTTTATACGATGAGGAGATGAAAGTATAGAGTTGATAGTTCCGTTAGAGTACGGCAGTGTGAAATTGTTTTATATAGAGAGTAGAAAGGGAGCAAGGACAACTTTTATGAATGAAGGTACAAATCGGTTTGATCATCTCTCTTTACCAAAATCCCCCGTTGGAGAGGGATGGTGAGGGGTGTCCCCCCCCCTCGCTACCACTGGCAAAAAGAGATGATCACCGACACGCTCAAGTACCGACGATGTGTTTGAAACAGTTCTACCGATTTTTACCGCACTCAAGTTGTTATCAAGTTGAAAGAAGGCATCCAGTCGTAGGTTTGGAAATTGCAGCTATTGCTACCTCTACCAAGGTATGTGCTCCTGTCATCGTCGACTTGACGATCTCGAGGAGACATGGGTAGGGTAGGTGCTGCTACTGTACCTTTCGACCAATGACAGTAATTGATGGTAAGCTCCCAGGGGCAAGCCAGCGCTCAGAGTAAATATATTTGCACCGAGTAAAATATAGTTACCCAATATTACTCAAAGCTGATCTAAAGCTGTGTTCCATTTGGAATTTTTTTTTACTTTCATTTGACACTTAGAAAATAAATTAAGATGTTCGAAAATCCCTCTGTTGTTGATCGGTCGATTTTCGAGAAAGTGTCTGTCAAAATTGATTCTTTGTCTGTCAGAAATAAGTCTGGTTTATTTGAAAATTTTCCATCTGTCAAATTTAAGTAAAAATTCACCAAATGGAACACAGCCTAAGTAGTCTAAAAATAATGGCCAGAATCTTAAAAACAAAACAAAATTCGATAGTAGCGACAAGTTGTGATCTGTCAGCGAAAAATTAGCGGGATCTTGATTACTTTTCAAATAATAAATAATTTAAAAAAATATCTTCAAAACAGCTTATAAAGGCAAAAATAAGCTGCAAAAATCAATTTTTCTCTGTCGAAGCTGCTCTGCAACTAAAATTATTAATTGGGTGAACCATGACTTAAAACCTACATGATATGCAACAGGGCTTAGATCTAATTTTGGATGTACTAAGCACAACCCGCCTTTTGTCTCTATTTTTCAAGTTGGTTTAATTTTTTCTTAATATGAAATGTTTTCACTGCACAGGACTTCTAAATTTATAAACCTTTCCGTACGTACCGTAATATTTAATAAAGATAATCAAATTATTGACATATTGTTCAAAATCTAACACTGCCTTTGACCCCAAACTCGGCCTACGGATTCTCAACTCGGCCTAACGCATTGAAACGCTATTGAAACGCAATTGAATTCACTTCGGCCTATCGGATGAACATACAAATTGATTCGGTCGGAGCGCTTCTTTTATTTTTGAGAATAATGGGTGCAAACATTCATATTTTTCGCACAGGATCACAATTTGACCGGATTTCGGACCTTACACTTTAATCTTTCACCATATGAAATCACTAATTGCGGTTATTTGCAACTGGAATGGAATTTATTCATCTTCAAAAAAGGTTACAGGAATAGTGATAACGATTGGTGGATAACTAATTTATTGCCCCTATCATCTGTTCACTCGTACCTACAATTTACTCGTGGAAAGGAGATTAGCTGATAAGAGAGGACCTGACGCTTCGTGTGAGAGTAGGTGAAATACTATTTCGCGTGGAACATGTTTGGTGGTAGGGTGCTTCTATTTATATTCCAACATACCGCCCACCTTGGAATCTCTGTGATTTCAATCTAATCTAAACACTTGTCTTCTTCGATACTGCTGCCGATTCCACGACGTCAATGACGTGGACTATCTTCTCCTCCTTGATGCAGCAACACTGCTACTACTGCCTACTGCTGGACGACTGCTATAACCCAACCATTGTCGGAACTTGCCATGGAATGACTTCGATCGTCAACTTCGACTGACTGTCTTGAGGTCTGACACGGGTGTCCATGGGTATGTCCACGGGTTGGCGACGGAAAGATTTATCGAAAAAATGAGAGGGTGCTTTTCAACTATTTAACCCAACTATAAATCGACTTGCCTGGAACGGAGGCCTCTTGGCATCCTCGGGCGCCGAAGCACCGACGATGATTCCATGTCGCACGGACGAATTGATTGAAAGAACGGATATGTTGACCACCAAAACGAGCTGACGATGCTCAGCGAGGCACGGGTGCCATGGATTCCCGTTATCCATCAACGCGTCGTTGAAAATCATCATCCTACCTTACGGAAAGGAATTGCGACAAGATCAGGAACGTATCGTAATGACAAACAGGACAGCACCGTGAACTTCACTCAAGATGTTCCGGATTCTCGGAATTGGAAAATGGTGTTGACAGTGGTTAGTTCTGGTCGCACCGAAGCACGAGCAGAGTGCAAGTTGTCACGTAACGGTAGGATCCAATTTTTGGAAATTGCCCTTCGGTACAGATCGTCTAGCGTTTTGACAGTAGCTATGCGAATGTTTCCATCTCAGCCAGCATGGATGTTAGCGACACGTCCTAGCTTCCATTTCAGAGGCTGGAGGTTGTCCTCTTTCAACAGAACCAAGGTACCGGTTATCGCGCTTGCGGGTCCATTTTGTTCTATTGTGGAGATCGGAAAGGTACTGGACAGACCACTTCTTCCAGATTTGCTGAACGTAGTCCTGAGCTCGTTGCCACATAGACAGTCGTAGACACTTCGTCATGCTGGAGTACTCTGTCGTCGATAGTGCGCTTGAAATTCCATTTGAACGATTTCACCGTGGCTTCCATAAGCCGCCAAAATTGAGAGATCTTACCGGATTTAAGCGAAACTTCATTCCTTTCTCTACTGCTCCGCGTCCAACAGAATCGTGGAATCCTTGATCCGTGTATAACTGCCGTAATTCTTCCAACTGACGCTTGGTTCCAACAAAGTGCAGGGCATTGTCGCACATGACTAGGGCTGGTCTTCCCCTGCGTGCCACGAATCGCTTGAAGGCAGCATGAAAGGCTTCACTGATTATGTCGCTCACCAGTTCAAGGTGGACTGCCTTCGTTACAAGGCAGACGAAGATTGCGACAAAGTGTTTCCTAGGGAAGGATCTGCGGATTGGCTAGCTGAACAGGAACGGTCCGCAGTAATCCACGCTTACGTTCAGGAATGGTGGCGTTGGAGGTCAGCCATTAGCTGATCCAATAATGGGTGCAAACATTCATATCATGCGTTCTCATTGACTTCGTTCGGTAGCTTTTTAACTAAAGTATCGTACCAAATGCATTATTGACTTGTTAACTCTGAAATCATGGATTTATTTGAAGTTTTCTGCTCGATGGGCCCAAAATGGGCGATAAGGCCGAAGTAGTTTCTTGCCCGACAAATTGTAACCTCAGCTCGTTATAGTCTTCCGCTGTATAGTTAGTGATTGTAGATGAAAATAAATTTGAAATCAAATTAATGAGGTGAAGCAAATGTTCTAATCCTAATTTCAATTTTCGGTCCTATTATATAAGCAATGGCTAACTAGTCTAATTTGGTATTCATTCTGTGATACAAAAACAGACCAGTGACCAAAAGTCAAGCTTGACTCGACTTACATAATAGGATTCTATTTTAATATTAGCCGTTATTATTGATTTCCTACTGAAAAATCCGGTTCGATCAAATTTGGGAATTGGGATGATGGAATGAATCCTATGAGTTTACCAAATTAAATAGGAAAAGTTTCGCGCTCAATTTGAGTATTTAGTATTAACAAGACGTTCTATTAGCAGTTACAAACCAATCTACTAATGCCTTTATTTTAATATTAATAGTACAGTTAACACAAGTAAGATTTATTAGATTTAAGTTCTGAACTGAATGACCATTTCATAAAATTCTTCTACCACCAATATACTTTGGAACTAATGGATGAAGTATTGAGCATCCTCGGTAGTCAATCAAAAAGCATTGCCAGTCTTTCCTTTTTAGTGACTTCCATTGTGTATTCTGGATTTGATGTATAAGCAGTCAAGATTTTTAATTTCATTTGATAATGGAGGCTTACCGATAAAGGAGCTGGAAGAATTATTTCCATGCCACTTTAACGTAATCAATATTATTTCATTGCATTTCAAGGCACCCATCAACTGTTCCTTTGCATCATGATTGTCTATAATACACAGATTTTGATTTCATTAAAATTTTTAACTAAAGCTATATTTAATTTAAGAGCAGATGAATGTTGACTATTCTTTCGTAACAAACAGAACCGTTTGAGCACTGTGGAGCGAAAATTTCAAATTTTGCATCAGTCTAGTGACCATGGATGTGCTCATAATGTGTTATAAAAATAATGCTCATGTTCATAGTTTGTTATACAAGTGTACCCACGGCATAAGTTATTCGTTCGAAAGACACTTTAAGCATGGCCACAAAAATCAGGTTGCTGAGTTGCTGCGTGTATTTAACATTGAGCAGCACGAGTTACTCCGATTTACTCAAAATTAAAATTTACTCAAAACTCAAAAGCTGTCTTACCCCTAGTAAATAACATATCATGCAAGCTTCAATGAAACTGATTTTAGCTTGAAGAAAATATTCATAAATTTACTATGATTTTTCAAATATTTACATGCGAATCGCACTTCGTAACTTTGACTGCCATTATCTCAATGCCTACTTTTTTCTATATGGAACTGATATGGGTTTATAGGCTGTATAGGTGGCTATGGGCGCTAGAGAGCAAAGCAAGCTTTTATGTAGTTTAAAAAGTTCTGTGGTGTGAGTAATTGTAGTAATTGAGTAATTCAACGCAATTTGGTAGCGTTTCAAAGATTGAAGAAAATCAAATGTCACAGTTTTCCGTCAATAAGCACAGCAAAAAACAATAATATTACATGCAAGAGGATGCACTTCAATCTTGTCGAAAATCTCATGTAATTTTTATGGTCACAACAATAAACAAATGCAGTAAACCAGCGTAATATCAGTTCATGCACTGTATTAATGATAATTTTTTCCTTTTTGGCAAGTAATATTACACCATATTTTCGACAAGATTGAAGAGCATCCACTTTGATGTGATATTAAAGATATTTTTTCCTGTTAGCATAATTCAAATTTTACGCAAAGTTTGATTCCAATGTACGCACTATTTGATAGAACAAAGCGAATTGGTTTTGACCAAGTATCGAACAAACATCGCATTTCATTCCGCACAAAATGCAAATGCAACATATGATTCCAACAGACAACCAATTGTCTTGACTTCATCGATGTGTCCTATTTGTCATCGATACAAACTACAAAAGAGCTTCGATGCGGTGTAGTCACCTTCTTCAGAACGAGCAAAGCTCATAGCAAATCGGTTCCTGCACCATTGGCAGAGCGTCTATTAAGAAGGGTAGGTACATCCAAGCAACAGCAAAACAAGCGGCTTATTTCCTGTTTCTCAGAAGACACTATCAAACAACCACCCAGCCGGTCCGGTCCCGCCATGCAAGCCCTGATGCTTCTGCAAAATCTTCACCAAACAAAAGTCAACCTGGTGCAAGGTTCTCCGGAGAAGTCATAATAGCATCATTCTATAGAAACTCTCTTCACCTCCTCCTCCTCGCAAAACTCACCTTTTGTGCAGGTCGTCTGGTACAGTCCCCTTTGATCTAGATTACACTCGCAGTCGGTCGGGCAGCGTTTCTGGAGCTGACTGGAAGTGAACTGCACGGCCAGTATTAGCAACGTCAACAGGATGGCTGTGCCGGAGCCGCCAGTCTGGTCCATCCGGGTTCGTCGAGTCGATGAGTGCATTTTGCTGAAAAGATACAAACACAAACAGTTGGGGTGAATCTGTGCCGGGTTGAGTGAAGGGACTGAGTGTCTTAAATTTAATGACCAAGAATAGCTAGTTCCTAGGATTGGGTATTTTATACCAACTTTTATATTGACCGGAAATGGAAGTTTCTCTTCAGGTTTAGTTTGGTCGGCTCGATCCGGGGTCGAAAGCAAACAGATGAAGAATGACTGCTGTTAGAACTTGCTCTCCAAATACCGTTGGAGGAAATGGAAATGGAAATCAGCCGCAACATGACCGGAAGAAGTAACCACAAACTAATCGATTGGCTATTGATCGTGAGGAATGGCTTTTCGGTTGAACACCAACAAGTCCTTTTTGTAATAATTAGACGAAGGGATAATATTTATCATAATTAACACTTTTGAGCAAGTGGAAGCGAAGGATTTTGAGAGGATTCCGTGTACCCTTGTCTAATTGATAGGGAAATTTTGTTCGTAGCGCATTCTACGCCAGACACAGTGAAATGAAGATCTGGCAATTAATTATGCAAGGGTTGAAACGCTCTGTGCTAATTAGCATAATTGACTTCTAATCAGGCTTAATGCTGGTGGTGCTCATGGCTGGAGCCTGGTTGCTTTGCCTCGCAGTGATTAATCATCAACTGTGTCGGGGGCGAAAGTGGCTGAAGTTTTTGTTTGTGTTCTGTCGGTGCCAGACAGAATGATCGAAGTGGGTACCGAGATTGGTAAGCCTTAAGGCAGGGTAGCGAGATTATTTATCGATACAGTTCGGTTTCAATATCTGTATTGGTATCGCATCGGATTTCAAATTATCGATAGCAACTCATGAACCGGGGACCAACGGCTTTACTTCCCTTCCGAAGGAAGGCATGTTCAGACATTTTATGTCTCAGAAAATCCCGGTGGCGCCGACTGGGATTGAACCCCGACCCTTTAGGGTGAGAGGAAATCCGGCTTACCACTACACCACCGGTGCCGCTGAAAGTTCCTCCTGAAGAAGTCATGTTTGGTAGGAAAATAAGGCGTGGACTGCCATTACTTAGCAGGGGTAATGTGAATCACGATGACGCTTTGTTAGAGGAAATAACAATGTGCCAGAGAAGGTCGGGTTAAAGCAGTAGATGAAGTCATAGTGGAACGTTATGTACGTGCAAAGGGTAGTAGGGTAGAGAACTACTTCGGCCTAATCGCCCATTTTGGGCCTATCGAGCAGAACACTTCAAATAAATCCATGATTTCAGAGTTAACAAGTCAATTATGCGTTTGGTACGATACCTTAGTTAATAAGCTACGGAACGAAGTCAATGAGAACGCATGATATGAAGGTTTGCACCCATTATTCCCAAAAACAAAAGAAGCGCTACGACCGAATCAATTTTTATCTTCATCCGATAGGCCGAAGTGGATTCATTGGCGTTTCAATGTATTAGGCCGAGTTTAGAATCCGTAGGCCGAGTTTGGCGTCAAGAGGCAGTGTTAGACTTTTGACAATATCCCAACGATTGGTTTCTCTTTATCAAATCTTACGGTACATACGAAAAGGTAAATAAATTTGGAAGCCATCAGTAATAATAACAATCCGTTTGGTGCTAAACTGCGCTAGATTAAGAAAGATTAAGTGTGGGTTGTGCATAATAGGCCGGAAATGGGGTAGTTAACCCTGCCAACCGGTGGAAACTAACGATTTTAAATTGGCTCACTACTTGACTAGCCTATCCCAAATAACATTGCAAGTTTTATCGAGGTTTTAAAGCATTCTACAAGTCTAAATCATGGTCTACAGGAGCTTTTTAAAACCAGAATTGTTTCTTGGGATTGATCGTAAGCAAATCGATTAACGTACCCCATTCTACTCGAAATTCTAGAACTACACTATGTTTGTTTTGATTCGCTATGAAAGTTTGGCAGATAAAAAGAGGAGTTCGTGGATTTTCCTATGTTTCGAGTGGTGCATCGATTAGCTTGGGACCGAACAGAGTACCAGGGCTGAGCCAAAAAGTTGAGCACGTTTCTTCGGGACCTTCTAGTCTTAGAGTTACCTCTATGGTAGTACTATTTAGGTTTGGATTGAAGATATTCACGGAGCTTGAAAACAAAAATGGATGTCTTTTGTTAACTACCGATGAGGGAAAATCCGTAAAGCACCACTATCACAAATAAAGAAGATTCATAAGTGGAGGAGAGGGATAAGCCTTGATTTCAAATCAATCACTGATGAAGGGAATTCATCAAAAGAGAACTTGGCTGATCAAGATGGTGATGAATGTGATGGTTTAACAAACGCTCCTCTAAATATTTGGCGGGTTTCCAACCAGTTGGTCTAATTTTTTTCCGCAAGTGGGAACTAGTCACTCGCAGAAAATCAGAGCGATTGGTTGAAAACCCGCTGAGAAAGCGATGGGTAGAACTAGACCTGTGCACCGATCAATTTTCGGTGGCGGCGTGATATGTTGTTTTCTGCCGGCGGCGGTGGCGTGGTGGCGTTGGTCGGCGTGAGTTTATTTTTAATGATTAAGAAAAAAATACTTTCCAAACCAATCGAACATGGACAAAAAATGCTATCCACATTTGAGTTCAGATTACTCAAAATCGCTAAAACGTAGGTCACTCATAGTATGAGTAAATTTTCCGACACTTTCCCGGGGAAAACTTCTCGAATATGGAGAAAATTTAAGAAAATTGTACTCCAGTTAGAAGTGTACTGGTGTACAGACTTAAACCACAATCAGTTTTCCTCATGTTCGAGAAGTTTTCCTCGGAAAAGCGTCGGAAAATTTACTCATTCAATGAGTGACCTACGTTTTTGCGAATTTGAGTAACCTGAACTCAAATATGAGTAACTCTTACTTAATTTTTAGCAGATTTCATTGGCCGTGCATGCGGATTGTTTTAGAAAAGTATGTCAAGTGCTTGTTAAAATTGCAGGGGGTGGAGTCGTATGATAAAGTGAGATATTATTTAAAAGCAATCAGTTGCATTACGTAAAATTTTAATGGACCCTAGGAATTCTTTCGTTTATTGAGCATTGCACGTTAAATTATATGCTTTTATTACTCTGATACATATTTGAATCGACACGCATTGTAGTCATATAACTTTTTTTTATGTATTTGAAGATGTCTTTCGGATATACGTAGAATCCCGCACAACTTGTAAGATATTAAGAAAAAGGTCAAATACCAACGTGTTGTTCATAATAGTCACTTATTCCACTTTATGTAAATCCGATCCTCGTCAGTAAGCCACTGCTTACTGCAAAACTCTATTTTTTGCAAATTCTGTAATTGTCCCTTCGTGTCTGCCATCGGTGAAGAGTAAAAAGAGATAGCAAACTATACTCTCTCTTTCTATGAAAACGATGTGAAACGGAATCATTTTTGTGTCGAGTCAGCTCTCAGCTTGATTTTTGTACGTCGTGAATAGTCTCGCAATATCAAAGGAGCTTGTAAAATCAATATCAAGCATGATATTTTGTTCCAATACCACGCGTGATATTGAGAGCGTATGAGAGCGGAAAAATATTATTTGATTGATGATTTTGCCAACACTGGTTTCCACTAAGGGATTTCACAAATTTACTTACTAACTGGTATATTAATTTTTGGCCCACAACAAACTTGAACACCAAATACGAACTTTGCAACTGTATTGCATATTTTACAGCTGTCGCTTACACCGCATGTGTTTGTTTTGCGTTGGTTGTAAGTGTGTAAGTGAAACATAGCAGGCAACCGAAAAATGCTGGCATAGCAGCCCCTTGGATGCATCCCTGTGTGGTAGCTAGAGAAAGTGCGAAACAAACGTAAAAAAAACTTAATGACAATCGCTGCCTCATATACGTCATTTGAGGTTATTCAAAAATGAGTCATAGGGGAAATGGCTCTAATGTTGGCCTATGGATCTAAGATTGGGCCCATCGCTAAGAATCTGCTATTTATCAATTTTATCTAGGTGAACGCGTCATTGAGCCGGTGCTAATGGATATTTTGGGTTGCTATTGAAAATTTAGTCGGTTGCTGAATTTATGTATGGGCCCAAATTGGGGGCATTTAGGCCGACATTACATCCATTACATTACAAGCGTAAAATCATGAGTAGTTGTGATTTGTGAATCTGAGTAACATTGACTCAACAATTTAACAATTTTGAGTTTTCAGCCCATTTGTTGACTTAAAAAAAGAATAAAATGGCGTTGTGATAATGTAAAAATACGAAGCTTGCCTTTCTGTCGTAGAAGAAAATTTGAAAATCTCGAAATAATTCATTCTAAAATGGAGCAAATTGCAGCCGCTGTGGATGCGGAATCGTACCGCAACGCAAATTGAAAGATAATTGTTTTGCATTCTGTTTGCTATGAAATAAAATGCTTGATTAAAATGTTTTTCAGTTTTTGGTTTATCAATCTTATAAAGAAACAAAGAAAAGAAACGAAATGTTTGCCCATTTGTGTATTTTTGACTCATTTTCCTATGTTTTGGATATTATGGGAATCAGTAGAAATAACTCATCAACAAATACCTAGCCGTTTTACTTAAAATTCAGTTCAGGCTATGGTACTCAATTTAGAGTAGATCTGGTTTTAATAAAATTGAGTGATTTTCCACTCAATTTTGAGTAGCGACGAACGAACGTGCACAAAGTTCTAATTTCAACGTGTTCAAGATGCAATTTACCGAAAAGTTGTTACGGATTTTTCATCGGCGTGACATAAAGTTATTCGGCGGCGTGAACCATTTTACTGCGGCTACGCGCCGGCTCAATTTCATCGGCAGCGGAGGCGTATAAAAATCGACGGCGTGGCGTGGCGCAGCGGTGCACAGGTCTAGGTAGAACTCAGTGGGTAACGCATTTTTCGGAAGAAAGCTGAATGACAAGATATTTTTCTTGTTTTCATTAAACATAAAAAATTATCGTAACAAAGTATAACTTGGACCATTCAGTTTACGGTAACAACATTTTCTACTTAAATTATTCCATTTTGCATTAGGGTAAACGCTCCTATAGTTGCGGTAAGTTAGAAGCGTTAGGTTCCTATAGTTGTGTACGGAGTCTCCATACACAACTATAGGAACCTAACGCTTCTAACGTACCGCAACTATAGGAGCGTTTACCCTATTCATTTTTGCTGTCGTTGTTCGCTCTCTCATCGTCGAGCTGTTGTTGATGTTCATTATTAGGGCGTGGTTAATGCTGTAAATCTTCACCTTCTTCAGTTCGTTGCGTTGGGGACTGAACACTTTTAGAAATCAGTGGCGTCGCGTCCACATGTGCAACCTGTGCACGACACAGGTGTAAATAATTAAAAAAAAATGCGCTTAGATTTTTATAGATTTTATGGTCACATTATAGCTGTAATTCTTTACTCCAGACCACAAGTGACCATAAATACACTATTTTATAATGTGGCTCAATTAAATATTCATGCTTGGTTTGCTTCAAAAAGGATTAAATTCAGTTCGGATGGTCTGCCTAATCCCTAATGCATTGATTTCTAAGCATGTCGATATGACTACCCAAGCGAGTTTTTGGGTGGCGGGTGGCAAGTTTGTGAATGGCCAAATGCCTGATGTAAGCCAAGCAGACCTTCTATCACCTCTTGAAACATACCACGAATTTTCCACAATACATGGCGGTTTGTGCCACTAGTTGTAATTGAAACGTTCAGCAGTCACGCGTCAAACGGGAGCAACACAGAAACTGCAGTCTGGTACGCTTTGGACGTGTATCATACTCGCAGACCAGTTTGAATGTGTGAGTTCAAATTAGAAGAACATATGTGATGTATGGGTGCCTAACGCGTGCATTTCTCGCTGTGCACTTGGATATCCGATTGTAGACAAAGAGAGTAATGGAGAAAGAGAGCGCTCGCTCTCACTCTCGTCAGTTGTAAATCTCTCAATTACCGATGGTTGCGCCGGTGCGCCTGTCAAAACTTATGAGCTTCTCCTGGTTCATTCTGATAGTATTGTTATGTTTTACAATTCCTCCTACTTCGGTTAGCGGAAAAAGGGCCGTCCAAGTTTTGTTTACACAAAATCACAAAATGATAGGCCATTTAAATGTTACGTTAGGTAGTGATTAGTATAGTAATTGAGAATATGTCCCTCGAATTCATGGAGCATTGAAAAATAAAACAAAAACTAATATGTGGTGGTAAACTATAACAAACAAAGTTTGGTAGCTGAAAATTTTCGCTTTAAATAGACAGTAGTTTAAAATTTAATTAAAGGTGGTGCACCTTAAAACATTTCAAATATTGAAGGGATGAAAATAAAAATAAAAATCGTCTTCACTGTATGCTTTATCACACACAAATTCACAACTAAAATAAGTGAAGAACAAATCGCAGAAAGCCCACAAATTATAAAAAAAAGGTATGCACTTGAACAAATTTACAGCACTATCATAACATATGCAAAAGACTGGTGCAAAATTTGAAATTTTTGCTCCACAGTCCTCAAACGGTTCCAAATTGGGCCCCGATTAGCCTCCCAAAATTTGAACTCATTTAGTGAGAAACTGACTTGGCACAAACCATTTGAAGATTGCATGGGAATTACTATGGAGAACCCATAATTTCGGTTCATATCGATTTAAAAATTCACCAATTCACTCTACTTTATAAGCTTGTAAAAAATTTATCAGCTACAACTTTGTTCAAGACCACTTTTCGATCAAATGTAAGGAACAAGAATTATCAATGACCCAAGTCACTGATGTCTTATGATTATGCTCAATCAACTGTTCAGCAGGCAACATTGGTGTTTATGGCGCGTTGAATAGAGGTAAAAAATCATGGCTACTATGTCACACTGCAGCATACAGTGTTGCCCACAATACAGTTGCTTAAACTTGCCATAAGATTATCAATCTCTTAAACAATTAATAACTATTTAATTTGACGATTGGCTGAAAAACGATTTTGTGCAAAGTTGTAGCTGATAAAAATTCCCGTGAGAATAGCAATAGAATTTGTTAACAGAACAATATGCAAAAAGGCTAGAAGACAATGAACAAAAAGTTTTGTTTTCCCATAGTAATTTCCATATTAACTTCAAATGGTTTGTGCCAAGTCAGTTTCTTATCAAATAAGTTTAAACTTTCGGAGGCTAATCAGGACCCGATTTTAAACCGTTTGAACACTGTGGAGCGAAAATTTCAAAATTTGCATCAGTATAATATGCAACCAACTAATCACAGCCACTAACTCTGCACATGAAGAATATAATCGTAGAGTCGAAAATGAAATCAATATCGTAAGAACTTGTCAACTAAGCAAAAACGAAATTGAAGAGTAATCATTTTCCTCCACGGATGGATTTGACGGAAATGTAGGTGAACATTCCCAACAAATTTCTTTCAGGAAGTATACGCTAAAAATAAAGAAAAATGAATGAATAGAAGTTGAAATCGTGCGAAGGGCTATAAATGTGACTGTACAAATCAAATGCGCATCAAACAAAGAGTGAGTTAGGTAAAGGAGTGCACAATAGATGAGCCCTTCACTTAATTTCAACTATCAAACTATCCTCTTAAGATCTTTCTCTAGCTAATAAACTATCGCACTAAAGCTACATGCTAATATTAGTATAGTATTTCCTCCCAACTCTGAATACTTTGATATTTGTTCTTCTAAGAACCTTGAGCTGAAAAAATAAGGAATTTGTTTTTACATTTGATCAACATCGCTAGTAGAAGGTCGTCGCAAAACTGTTCGACAATATGATTAATTGTTTTAGTGATTGAACTAGGTTGAATCAGATTAAAAAAAACTGCTGTTATCAAAAGATGTTGGCAACAGGTATCTGACAGGTTTGCAATTGTTCTCTAATCAATGCTATTCTTAACCTTTGCGTACCTAACGTCTAAATTTGCATAAATTTCAAAATTAAATTGGCGCTAAAACATAATTTCTCAATCTTTTTCTTCCCAACAAATTGCACAACATTTGAATCTATTGAAATTTTCGAATTCATCTGAAAACATTTGGATCAATACATGGTTCCGGAGTTATTCCGGTTCCCGTTGGGGTCACTTTTGGTCGGCATTCGGCTTAACTGTTCTGTAATAAGTATACACACGATGAACATCATGCTTTTTTCTCGCAAATGATGTAATTGGACCAATGGCAGCTATACCGATGGTCCACGATCACATTGGGCATGCCGGAAATGTTCCGGTGCCCCCGGGGAAGTGGTCAATTCTCGACAAGAACCAAAATCCAACTTGTGACATTTCAAACTTCATGATTTTACAAATCTTGTCCGGTAATGGCCTTATTAATAGTCCACGGTCCCAATAACTTTCCTGGGCATGTTCCGGTGCCCACGGGGAAGTGGTCAATTCTCGACAAGAACCAAAATCCAACTTGTGACATATCAAAATTCATGATTTTACAGATCTTGGTCAGTAATGGCATAATTGAGAGTCCACGGTCACACTAGCCCTCCTGGGAATGTTCCGGTTCCCTCGGGGAAGTGGCCAATTCTCGACGAGAACCAAAACCCATCGTGCGGCATAAAAAAAACTACATGATTTCTCAAATGTTGGCCAATAATTACCTTATTGAGAGTCCAAGGTAACACTACTCCTTCCAGACATGTTCTGGTGCCCCAGGGAAGTGGCGGATTCTCAACAAGAATTAAAACCCATCGTGCGACATATCAAACCTCATGATTTTGCCGAACTTGGCCAGTATTGGTCTTATTTAGAGTCCACATTTCTCGATAGCCACTGAACCTAATTTGAGTTGATGCTAGTTGGGTCAGACCTTAAGTAATTGACATCACATTCTTGCAACATGAAAGCAGCCAGATGACACACAATGCATATTAGACTGATGCAAAATTTGAAATTTTCGCTCCACAGTGCTTAAACGGTCCCAAATTGGGTCCTACTTAGCCTCCCAAAATTTGAACAACTTTAGTAAGAAACTGACTTGGCACAAACCATTTCAAGTTTATATAGGAATTACTATGGGAAAACTTATGTTTTTGTTCGTATCTACTAACAATTCACCACATCACTATGCTTTTGAAAATGATAGCAATGATTGTAGCAAAATTTCCCAGCTTCAACTTTGTTGAAAACTACTTTTCAATCAAATGTAAGGAACAAAAGTTATTAATGATTCAAGTCACTGATGTCTTATGATTATGCTCATTCAACTGTTCAGCAGGCAACATTGGTGTTTCTGGTGCGAAGAATGGAGCACAAATATCATGGCTACTATGTTACACTGCAGAATACAGTGTTGCTAACAGAACAGCTGCTTGATCATGCCATAAGATTATCAATCTCTTAAACAATTAATAACAATTTAATTTGGCTGAAAAACGATATGTCGCAAAGTTGTAGCTTAGAAAATTTTCCGTAAGAATAAATATAGAAATTTTCGAAAAAGCAATATGGAAAATGGGTAGAAGACAATGAACAAAAAGTTTGGTTTTCCCATAGTAATTTCCATATAAACTTCGAATAGTTTGTGCCAAGTCAGTTTCTTACCAAATGAGTTTAAATTTTGGGAGCCTAATCAGGACCTGATATGAAACCGTTTGAGCACTATGCAGCGAAAATTTCAAATTTTGCATCAGTCTAATGCATAATTAAAATGTAATTTACCTAATTGATTAAGAATTGACGCGTAAAATTAGCGTGAATCACACATTACATGGTCAGGAATTAGAATTCTATATCTAAATAACGTTTTGATGGGCGACATAAACCAAGCATAGCGGCGCCGGTGGTGTAGTGGTAAGCGTGATTACCTCTCACCCCAGCAGGCCTGGGTTCAATCCCAGTCAGCGCCGCTGGGATGTTCTGAGGCATAACATCTCTGATCACGCCTTCCTTCGGAAGGGAAGTAAAGCCGTTGGTCCCCGGTTCATGAGTTGATGAGTCGATAGGTAGGGTCCAGGTGTGTGGGAGCTGCCTCCCTGGCGTCGGTAGCATTGGTGCTCAGCACGGAAAACAAGATCGACGGAAAACAAATCAAGGAAAAAAAATAAACCAAGCTTAATCGTAAGCGACCAGGAGGGTATGTCTTAAAGCTACATGTAAGAAACACAAATCGGAAGAAAAGGGGTATTATTTTTGTAATAGCTGTTGGGCTTGCGTACACTGTAGAAAAAGAAAAACAGTTAAAACCATTAGATTCAAAACATCAAGTGTAGTGCAAACTTATAACGTAAAGCAGCGTTAAGCTGTGTTCTTTTGTTTTCGTTGAAATAGAAGCCTTCTGTAAAGAAGCACGTAATCTAGTGGAACAATGGCCGAATTACAGCTCAAGGCAAATTCGCTGAGAGTGCGTTTCGAGCGCGGTAACCCGGAACCCTCGGATGTGGAAGTTTTCAAATTCGTGAAAACCAAAATGATGCTAAAGTGTGACAACCTCCTCTCCATGTACAAGGAGAAGCAGGAACTATCGGTGATAATTAAGTTTAAAACGGAGGATGATCTGAAGTCCACCCTACGGAAGTTGCCTGGAAGTATGGAGTTCGCGTATGATAAGTATCAGTGTACAGTGGTTCAATTGTCACCAGCTAATGCGATTGTGCGGTACGTCCGGATCTTCAATCTCCCTCCTGAGGTTGAAGATCGAGAGATCTGGGATGCGCTCTCGAAATATGGGAAAGTGCAATGTTTGGTTAGGGAGAAGTACCCAGCGAGCACTGGGTTTCCCATATGAAACTCGGTGAGGGGTGCGTACATCGAGATAAAGGAAAATGGTGAAATTCCAGCTACCCTGCAGATCAGGAACATACGAGCACGCCTTTATTATGAGGGCCTCGTAAATAAATGCTTTCAATGTGGCGCTACTGATCATTTGAAGGCGGATTGTCCAAACCGGAAGTCAGTCAACGATCGCTTGGAATCGAATGAAGGTTCTTACAGTGGAGCAGTGACTGGTGGAGCGAATTGGTCCAAACAAAATGCCAAATCTGCTTCATCAGGAAGTCAAGGTCAGCAAACAATGACTAACCTAAATGAGTTGTTGGGAAAGGATGGAGCAAAAAAGCCGGACGAGGGAGACAAAGAACCAGGAGCGGGTAGTGAGTGCCAGAGCGAAAGAGAGCTGCAAAAATTGCCGGACCAAGACCTTGAAAAGAAACAGTTGGTGGAGAGTGAGATAGCTGGACCAAGTGAAATAGTTGCCAAGTTAGACGATGCGATGGAGGCTGAGTTCGGCTACGAGAACGACGCTGATGCAAACAATTGTTTGAAGCCGATTGTTCAGGAGCAGTGATGGAAAAGTTCGTGTAAACTCACTATGACTCGCGAACTTTTCCCTTGGTGAACTTCGTGATATATCGCGAATTTTTCCAACACTGTTCAGGAGGAAACCAAGGGAGCAGTGAAACGGGTGTATGCGAAGGGCAAGACGGGCGATAGCGGATCTAGCTCAGATGTATCAGCTGATGCTGCAGAGGTCGACAATGGGAAAAACAACGTGCCACACACACAAGCAAGTATCAGTGAACAGCAGGGAGTGAAAACACGAAGTCGTTCAAAGCAACCTAAACTCGTCCAGGACAGAAAAGCGAGAAGTCGCAGTAATCCAAACCGAAATCGTTGTAATTCGGAAACCGATGCCACCAAGTCTGGTGGAAGAAAAAATGGAAAATTGAACAGTAGTCAGTCAGGATAATAGGTAGTTTTTTTTTATCGGTCATGATTGAGTAGATATCGGAAATGCATTTCGTTTGTAAAGTTGCCTCGATTAACTTGAATAGTTCAAATAACACAGTTAAAAAATCTCTTCTCAAAGAGTTTGTTGGTACACATGATTTGGACATTGTATTTTTGCAAGAGCTTCTATATGATAACTTCTCTTTTATTCCGTCACACTCTCCCATAATAAATCTCGCGAAAAGTGGTTCTGGTACCGCCATTTTGGTGCGTAAAACTTTCGATTATTGTCAGCCATTGCTGGATTCAAACGGACGCATTTCTTCTGTAGTAGGTAATCAATAACGTTAACTATGTGAACGTTTACGCTTTTTCCGGAAGCAATACGAAAAAAGAACGAGATGAACTATTTCTGGATAACATGGCTGTTCATCTAAATAAGGCTGGATCTCTTTTTAGTGTGATTGGAGGAGATTTCAATTGCATATTGGATGCAGCTGACAGTGCTGGTGCAAATAAGAATTTTTCGACTGGTTTGAAGAGAGTAATTGATCTTTTGAAATTAAAGGATATTGCGTTGATTTTGTGCAAGTATCCTGAAAGACTCACAAGAAATGCGAGAGAATGGATTACTGAAGGGAAATATCTTAAAGAACACTTTGATCTCCCGACAGCAAAACTTTTGTATGGTCATCTTTTGGAGTCATCCAGACAGATGCCGAATATAGAAATTAGTGTGGCTGCTGATTGGAGAGTGATCTGGGAGAATATTTCTTACAATTTTCTTTCCATTCATGACCGTTCCAAAGTTTTTGCATTTGTGAATGATTTGATTCCAAATCGTGGAAAATTGCAAGCGTACAATATCGGAAATTTAACGTCTGTCAGCTGTGATAAATGTGGTTTGGTTGATTCCAATCATCACCGTTTGAAAGAATGTCCAGAAACCAAAAAATATGGGAATGGTGCAGTTATGTTATACAGTCGCGGTTTGGTTTAATTTTCATGATCTTGAGGAGTTCCAGTTCCAGTTCCAGTTCGAATTAAATGAAAAAAATAAAAAAACACAAAGCAGCTTTATGGCTAACAGTAAGAGCAATTGCGTTCAATTTGAGGGTAGCAGAACCATCGATGTTTGTTTAAAAAAAGGAAATACGGGAAATTAGATGGAATAATCGGAATGCTTTTAAAGTTCATTTCGGTAATTTATTAAACATTTGTTAACTGTGCTTAATGATGTTTGATGAAAAGATAAGGAAATAAGGTTAGTTTAATACTCTGTAGCAAACAAACTCTGTTTTATGTAGTTAAAAAAAAAACATGACAAGTACAACTTCTTAATTCTCTTGAATCATCATAGAGATGAAATGAAATACTGTCTTACTTCGATAATTTACTTTAGGTGTAACAGCATTCCTGGGAATATCGGATCGTATAAGGGATAGCAAATTAAAACTCCTAATATGGTCATTACGGACGGAGTTTCGTAAAATAATGAAGTTTGATATGTCACACGACGGGCTCTGGTTCTTATTGGGAGTTGGATATTTAACCGGGGGGTGGGGTGGGATGAGACATTTCTGGGGGGAGTGCAACATGCCTTGGAGGGTCAATTTAATGGGACTGTGGACCATTACTGGCCGTGCAAAATCATGCAGTTTGATATGTCACACGACGGATTTTGGTTCTTGTTGAGAATTGAAAATATACCCGGGGACACAGGAACATGCACGGGAGGGCCAATGGGACCGTAGGCTCTCAAAAAGACCATCACTTGCAGTGTTCAGCAAAATAATAAAGTTTGAAATGTTGCATGACGTGTTTTGGTTCTTGTGGAGAAATGGCCACTTACCCGGGAAAACCAGAACATTCCCGGGAAGGCCAATGTGATCGTGAACCCTCTATAAGACCATTATCATAATAAAATGTTATAATATATTATGTCACAAGATGGGTTGTGGTTCTAATCGGGAACTGTCCACTTCATCGGGGCACCGGAATATGCGCGAGAGCCCCAATGTGATCGTGGACTCTCAATAAAGCCAAAACTAACACAGTTACGTTAAATCTTGAAGTTTGATGTATGGCGGGTTTTGGTTCAGGTCGAGAATTAATCATTTTCTTGGGGCACTGGTGCATTTCCGGCATGCCCAATGTGATCGTGGGCTGTCGGTATAGCTACCATTGGTCCAATTACATCATTTGAGAGAGAGAAAAACATTATGTTCATCGTCAGAACAGTAAAGCCGAATGCCGACCAAAAGTGACCCCAACGGGAACCTGAATAACTCCTGAACCATGTATTGATCCAAATGTTTTCAGATGAATTCAAAAATTTCAATTAATTCCCGACAAAATGCAATTTGTTGTGAAGAAAAAGATCGAGAAATTATGTTTTTAGAGCCAATAGAATTATGAAATCTATGCAAGATTTAGCCGTTAGGCACGCAAAGGTTAAAAACAACGGTACCCTAGATATTTAACCAAAATACAAAGTAAAATTTCCATTAAATGAAAAAAAAAAACTCTCCTGTAAGACTCTATGCTAATCAACATCAAGGAACATCTGAACTCGTGTTAAATTCATAAGGAAAAAAAGCCCCTTGAGCAAACATTGCCATTTTCAGTGAAACTCGCGAAAATTGATTAAAAAGTTACTGAAAACAGTTCGGAGCACCTTCCATCAACAGCCACCGAGCAAGACACGAGCCTTTGAACCAGAAGATGTCTTGCAAAAAGAATGAAAACAAGCCAACCACACTCCTTCGCCCATGGTTCACCGAAAATTCAACAGCATTACGCTTTAACATTAGCATAATTCCATCCTCCGGAGAAAGTTTCCCATTTCGAAGAAAACAATCGCCAAATAACCACGGAGCGGATCTAAGAAGACTAAGAAGGATTGGATTCTTCCGTTCATCATATTTGCAAATGATATGATTTACTCGGCACGCACGTACGAACGCGTCATCTACCTTCCGATGCCATGCTTCGACATACCGCTGATCGGCAGAAGCATCTCGTAACACAAGGGTAAAGTTTACGATAACAACAGACCATATTTTTCCAACATTGTACCGTTCTACCAGTCATTCTTTTCGGAGCCGATGCTGCGAAGGATGCAGACTTTGATACACTGCAAACATGAAAATCCTTTCCGCTTTCCCGGGGAACGCCATCAAACCTCGCTGCCTCGGTGCGGTGGAAAAGGCTGCTTAAAGATGCTTGCTCGGGCAAATGTTGTCTTAAAAATAAGTACACAGTAACAGCGGAATCCTTTCTGCAGACTGTAAATTTGGTGTCTCAGAGCTGGAGGCGTACGGCAGGGTAGAGAACATGGTTTCGTATGTAAATATTGTCTGTTTGTTGTAAAGTATCAGCTGCGGTTTGACTAAGACTTCGAAAATATACTTCGGTTCACTCGATCCCCGCTGGACTTCGGAATAAATGCTTCCGGTGCATAGATGAGAATATTGCTCAAATACATTTCCTTAATTCAGTCAGATATAAGCTGGTCATGCTTCTTTGCCGATCCGACCGCTCGTTTCGAGAAAACGAATCTAATCAACTTTCAATTCTCCATTTTCAACCATTCCAATCAAACGCAATCCACTCTTCGCCCGATCCGATCATAATCATTTCCTCATATTTCCCAGCTGCTTTGAATTATCGCCTTCGTTTCGCTTCCCGCTGCCTCGAGAACGCGTGTCGTGATATATATTTATCATTTTTCACCAGCATCGTCCCGTCCGGGATTCGAATTCGATACAGCCACCGACAGCAGCTCGGCTGGTTCTGTCAATCAGCTAGTCAGAACCATCACCATCCTCATCATCGTCATCATTATCAGCGTTAGTGAGTATTGATTGAAAAAGGATGCTGCGTGTGGGCGTCCTCGGCATCGTTGTCGTCGTCGTCGTCGTCGTCGTTGCCTTCGTCAGTTGTAGGTTAATCAAATCCACTTCAAGATCGGATGGAAAAGCAGTCAGTTATGTTGGACACTGACTGATTTCCGGAGGAAAGAGACGATGGTCATCAATTTATTGCGTTCGTCATTTCAGTTCTATTTTAGGGGCGACCGACGGAAGGAAGGCTGACAAGATTAGGAGTGTGATTTGCTGTCGAGAGCATCGCTTCGATTGATTCAAAGGAAACATTGATGAAGGAGTGTTAAAGCGAAAAATGTGTCGATAATTGGATTTGGAGGAGATGGAGCTGGACCGACCGACTGGGTTTTCTTTTTAATTATAAGGCAGATTATCGGGATTGGAAAATTTGTTGAGATTGATTGATTTGTTTTCAACGGAGCTTTGTTTTGGGGTTGGATCATTAGGGATAAATATTGACAAAAGCCTAATTGAATTGGGACGAGTTGGGATTTTCATTATCTAGTTTGCTAGCTACTTTTTTTTATTGTAAGTGGTGAAACGAAAAAGTTGAATTCTTCACAGAACATCCATCAGACAAATGTGCGAAATTCATGGAAGCACCCTTGATATGATCATAAGCTTTAAAAGGGCTTGACAGTAATTTACTTGAATAGTCTACAGTGTTCTCTAACTTTCTTAAATTGCGATCCATTTGATAAAATCCATAAGCTGGCGACCCACTTATAATCAAAATTTATATTAAAGGTTGAACACCAAAAACTCCGGGCACATTAAAGGCATTTTTCAGTAAAATTTTTAAAATTTTCTCTGAATCAAGCTAAGAGAGTTTAGAATCACAGTAGGCATTGGTTGTCAGGATAAGTTCATTTGTTTACATCATGGCTCCACCGGAGCAAGCACGTCGCGATTTGATCCTGCACGCTCGAAACGAAAATCCCGGTCCATCCGCTACTGACAGTTTTTGATCAAATTCCTGGGCAGGAATTTTATACCTCGGTTGACCGGAAGAGTGCCCCGGATAAATATTAAATCAAAAACTTACTTGTCTGGCAAGCAATCTGCAGTTGTGGGCTGAAAAGCAAAATTTTCGTTACTTTTAGGACTATGAACCAGTAAATTTACCAGGAGGAGTGCCTACAAAAGATACTAGTGCCTACAAAAGATACAACTGCCTTTTCTGGACCAGCACGAGGTGGATTGCATAACTGTCACTACTCAAATTCTACCAAACAGTGGTACAGCGAAAATGGCGTCACAGTGGTTCCCAAGGAGATGAATCTGGCCAATACTCCGGAACTAAGGCCATTTGAGGAACACTGGTCAATTGTGAAGCACATACTGAAGAAAAGGGTGGAACTGCAATTGACCTGAAGGATTTCAAGCTGGAATAGAATTTGGCAGCCAAACAAGTGGGAAACAGGGCTCGTGCAAAGGTTCTTTTAGCAGCTCTTGGTCTTTCACTGAACTTAAATTTGGGGAAACTAAAAACAAGAATCATTAGCAAACATGTTATAACGTTTTATGAGTAGTTTCCTTACAATTCAAGTGGCCCTTCTAACTCAACTCTATTTCTAGTTGAATACGTTCGATCGACTTGGTTTAACTACTATAGATTTGATGGGTAACATCGCATTAAGCTTAAAATAGTTTATAATTCATTTAGAATAAGTTGACTTACTTTTTAATTTGCTGAATCCAGTACGATTCAGTAAATACAATAGATTAAATATATGTAGTAGATCATAGCCTATAAGTTTAATAATGTTCACAAATTTTAGCATAGGAATTCATAATAAGGTCTGTATCTACAATAATCCAAACACATCAAAACTTAAGCAAAACACAAATTTTGCATTATTTTTCAACTGTAGTTTTTTATTTCAGATTCATGGGTAAAGATTTAAAAATTCACGAAGTCAAAACATTCGGTATTTGCATAAATTTTTCGAACTTTGCGCTTAAATCTATCCATTAGGGTTTGTACAGACTCCTCAGATACCGTGGTGGTCGTCTTTGTCCAAACTTGTTGGAAGTGTTTGATATCTTTGATTCCTTGTTTCTTTCCAGAAAGTGTCCGCTTTATCAGAGGCTAATATCTCTCGATTAGACGTAACTCTGGACAATTTGGCGGTTTTGCGGTTCTGGATTTGCGGTTTTTGATACAATATTCACTTGATTTGCTTCGTTTGAATTCGTGCACCTACGATATTGTGCAACTTGCTAATATTCACTTGATTTGCTTCGTACCACTCCATCACAGTTTAAGCATAATGACATGATGCCAGAACGGGCCAGGACAAAGGGTTTTCTTTGTGGCTTTTGATAAAGGCTAGTAATCGCTTCTGTAGGCACTCTTTCTGGTAAATCTCCTTGTTGATTGTGTCTGTAGTGACGAAAGATTTATTCTTTCTATGCTTGCCAAATAAGGTTTTTTTTTGGGAAATTTCGATGCCTTCTTCGTCCTGAATTACTCAGCTGTAGCAGCTTTCTATTCAGCTGTTGGTTGATAACCATATTATCACCCAACAGCAGAATAGAAAGCCAGCCCTGGAAGTTGCTGGAAATCCTCCAGGACATAAGTTTCATCGTCGATAACAACGCAGGAAAACTTCGTCAAATATTCGCAGTACAAACGTCGAGCCTGTGATTTTGCTGTCAAATTCTGTTTGTTGTTGCGATTTCGAATTGTTTTTACTTTATACGACTTCAGCCCCAAACGCTGTTTTGATTTTTGGACATTTCTTTTTTACGATCTGCCGTTCGAACAGAGAGATTCGGGTTTTCCTTCAATATTCTCTTCACCTTTCGATTCATTACAAAATCAGCACGTCCAATGTTTTTATCACTTCTCGGTTTCCTCTCGACCGTCAAACGTTCCGAAATTGATTTGAGTACCTACATCTTGAACAGTAGATTTAGGTTAACCAGATTTTGTTTTGCATGTTCCCGTATTGACAAGTCAGGATTTGCATTACGTCCGTGCAAAACCTGCTCGCGCACTTGTTTTTTATTCGTCGCCTTCTTGAACACTAAACATGGAATGTAAACACCAATCATAGTCTTTTTCATCAGCGAAATGTTTCACTCCAACGTGCAATATTTCAAAAGTTACAATGATTTGAAGGTGTCCGGATTAATGTGGATACAGACCTTAGATTAGACGTACTTACGCCAATTGTATCATGAATACTATTAATTTGTTTATCTGTATACTAGCTATAACTATATATAACATAATCCTTCTAAATAGAGATAATCGGTTGGTTTATCACCGCGCACGTATAGCATTCACCGTATGCTTTGTTTTTGATTTTAATTTTAATTTAATTACTCATCTCTACTCGTCCTCTGGGACGGATTTCTTCCATGTTAAACTAGTCGGTACGAGGTGACATTATGTCCCTGCACGGCGAATGAGAACGATCCAAATTTGAGTTTAGTTAACTCAAAAATCACATAAAGTGCAGGAGCTCAGCGATGAGTAAATTTGTAGAAAAGTAAAGATAGGACTCACTCAGTCTATTGGTACTACTGGAACTACTGCGTTCCTGCACTTTTGGCACTTATGAGTGAACTAAACTCAAATTTGGGTTGTTCTCATACGCCGTGTGTTCGATCTTGAAGCGTGCGTAGTGACGCTCGTTAAGAGCTGAACACAATGATAGAGGCAAGTGGAAATTTTTCCAATACACTGAAATCCGTTTGAGAAACCACAAAGAGCGCGTTTTGGTTGCAAAAACGCGGTACGGTTGAGCGGCCAGCTGAGAAGTGCTCAATGTTTTTAGTAGTATTTTTTGTAATTTTGAATCAACCAGAACCTTCAAGACGTGAACCAAATAATCATCCAAGGTCGTAGTAAGTAGTCATAACCATGTTGGTTATGTTCCTGGTACCCCCAGGAAACTGGTCGGATTATTTTTGAACCAACACCCTCATGTGATGCATCATACTAAATCCGAATCCAAACATTAGATCATTAATGGCCACATTAAATACTGAAGACCACACACTTAGATTTTTTGACGATATTGGCACCACCGAGCAAGGCTTGGCATTTATTTTTTCTGAGATCTCAGCAAAATTTATGTTTGTTAGCCGAGATCTCGGCAAAATTCCCGTTTGTTAACTGAATCTCGACAAATTTTTCACTGAGATCCAGCAAAATAGATTGCCAAGCTGCTCGGTGGTGCCCATTTCAGCAAAAAAAGAAGTGTGCACGTTAACCAGATCTGGACAAGTTCCGGGTACCCTTGGGAAAGTGTCCACATTGTTCTTGAACCTACACACTTAGATTTTTTGCCGAGATGGGCACCACCGAGCAGCTCGCAAACTATTTTGTTGGATCTTAGTGGAAAATTAGCCAAGATTCAGTTAACAAACGGGAAGTTTGCCAAGTGGTCGGCTAACAAACATAAATTTTGCTGAGATCTTAGTAAAAATAAATGCTAAGCCTGCTTGGTGGTGCCAATCTCGGCAAAAAAATCTAAGTGTGTACACCCTCACAAAACATAAATAAGATCATTGGTGGCCATGTTAAGTACTCAGTATCACGTTGGTCAGATCCAGACATGCTCTGGATACCCCAAAGAAGTGAAACTTGAATCTACATCCTCATGTGACACATCAAACTAAAGGGTTTTCCATTAAGCGTTTCCTATCTTTAAAGTTGAATAAAACAAACTGTGTGTGAAAAATAGACGAGATTAATGTTTCGATTGAAAGGTCTATCAATACCATTATGTATGGAATATGACATCGTTCACATTGCCGCCTCGACTTCGCTTGGTTGCGTGCTTCCGAAAGGTCCAATTTTCCATTAGTCTGGCGCACAAATCGGGCTGAATCTCGTTGTTGGCTTGAGTAATGTTGGCTTCGAAGGCATCGGTGGTTTGCGGCTTATTGGCATAGACCTGCGACTTAACATAACCCTACAAGAAAAAGCGGGGTTAAATCACACGATCTTGGTCGCCAGTTGACATCGCCTCCGCGTGTAAATCGCTCATGAAGAATATCGATTGTTTCGTGCGCTGTGTGGCACGTTGCACCGTCCTGTTGAAACTACATATCGTCCACATCCATATCGTCCACTTTAGACCAGAAGAAGTCGGTAATCATCGACCTGTAGTGCTCTCCGTTGACGGTGATGGCCTCGCCAGCATCGTTTTCGAAGAACTACTGACTGATGACGCGGCCCAAAATGCACACCAAACAGTAACTATCTGGGGATGCATTGCCACTTGGTGGACATCGTGTGGATTGACCTTACAATTCTACTTGTTCACATACCCGTTCATACAGAAATGGGCCTCGTGGCTGAAAAAGATTTTTAGGGCAAAATCGTGGTATACTTCCAACTGCTCCAAAACCCAATCAGCTAACAAATGGCGCTGGCTATGATTGTTAAGCTTGAGCTCCAGAGGCAATTGGATCTTGTATGGGTGCAGACTCAAGTCTCGACGCAGAATTCTGCACACTTTCGCGTACAGTGGTGATATTCTCGGCAGACCTTGCATTCCGTTGAGCGTTCACCGAACCAGTTTCCTTGAATTTGTTCACCACATTGAGAATGGTACTCTCGGTAGGTCGAATATTGCGACCGTAAAATGAACGAAGCGCTCGGAACGTTGCTCGCAAAGAACACTTACTTTGATAAAACAACTAATTTGCACGTGCTGTTGGACGCTATAACTTGTTACAAAATTCGAGATGATGTCGACAAAATGCGCCAGAAATTTTCTCTACGTGTATCCCGTTAATCGCTACCAATAATCCAAGGCAACATACATGATCATTCCCTCGCACGGCCAGATCGAGTTGATCGATAGAAAATAGATCGATCTCTTTCTCGCACAGCAATACCGGAGAACAAATGCCCGCAGTGGACAATGGTATAACTATTGTGATATTGGAAGAGCCAACGTGTGGACGGCCTAGAAAGTGCTCGTGGTGAAAATTAATTGCATGAGGTGCGTGGTACTACGAGTAGAAACAATTCGGGACTCAATGTGATTTATTCCACAACCTTTGTTTTGCTTGTACTTAGACTGCACGAACGAGGCCATTACCGCCATAGGACGACAAAAAAACGTGGCTTCGATATCAACACGGAGTAACTTGTAGCGGGAGAGCGAGAACCACTAGAGCTACGAAGTAACAAAAGGCCTTCATCAGGTAACTCGCCCCCACCAACTCAAAGCCGGATAACTGACCAACTAACGTGGCCTCACCTCGTCAGAGGGCCTTTTATTTGCAGTTCTGGTCTCTCAATTGATCCGCTCCACGGCGATAGTGTGCTGCTGGACCCGCCAAGCCAGAGCAAACCACGCTGAGCTACCAACTTCCTTCATCGACAACGAGAACCTCGAACCAGTGCATGCCAGTAGACGCATCCCGAAGATTCTCGATCTTGCGGTCTAGTGCACGTAACCGTCCACAGCAGAGCGGTATTGCGGCGAAACGATAGTGCAGGGAGACACGATCTATCGGAGAAGGCCACGGCGAAAGGCTGCACTAGCTGTATTGTAGCAACAGACGATCGCAGCCGAGCTTCGGTGCAACGAGAGTGTTGCAGAAGTGCCTCTGTGCAACACTAGACGACGGGACGGTGCATCAGTGCGTCCAACGCGACGGCGCTGGATGTCGCGTGACAATCAACGAGCAACATCGACAGCAGCAGTGCAGCTAGAGCAACCTCATGGGGCCTCCACCGATATCAGCAGTGAAGATGTGCTTCTGAGATAGGAGATAACTGTATGTATGCTCGAGATAATAGATGTAAGCTTACTATGAAAATAGGTCTAGTATTATTGAGCATTACCGCCACAGTTTTGAGTCATATTTTCTTGAGTGAAGGTTGCTTCGCCTCCGTATTGGTCCCTCGGTACCTAGCACACCTTATGGACCCAAAGTGGCTAGCCGACCTGACAAAAGAGTTTTGAAGTATCAGATGTCAACACAGGTTGATCCATTCATCTTCTCAATGGGACCGATTAAGTTATGAAGCACTGTTTGGATTCGATAGCGTTGATCGTCAAGAATATTTTCCGTTACGACTTTCCAACGATTCATCGGACTCACTAGAGGAGATGTAACAAACTCTCCATGGTTATTTGGCAAGACACCCTCAATAAATGACAGCTAATTTGACATATGTAGCTTCAAAAATATGGTCGCAATGAACTGTCAATGTTAGGAAATCCCTATTGGAAAACCCTTTAAATGATAATTCAAAAATAAGAACATTGGTGGCCATATTAAGTACTCAGGACCACGCTGTCCTGATTTTCCTGAGGCCATTGGTATGAGATGAACTAGCCAAAGAGCTACAAATTTTGCTAATAAAGTCCTTAAAAAAATTAGGTCGATGAAACTTCTCTGGAGTTCTCGGAACTTCCCTGAAATTCTTCTTAGAACTTCTCTGAAGGTCTCCTCAGAACTAATCTGAAACACTCATCAGAACTACTCTGAAACTCTCCGCACAACTGCTCTGAAGGTCTCCTCAAAACTACGTTGAAGTTCTTCTCTAAAAAAACCATATATGAAAGATAACCCAAACGATCGAACTATTCCACAAATGATTTGAATTATACGCCGAACACGTCGTTAAGCAAAATAACCATAAACATTTTAACAGGGTTGTCAGACTTACTCTGAAGTTCTCCTCAGAACTACTTTAAAGTTCTCATAAGAACTACTTTAATCGTATCCTCAGACCTACTCTGAAGTTCTCTTCAGAACTACTTTGAAGGCCTCGTCATAACTACTCTGAAGTTCTTCTCAGACTTACTGTGAAACTCACCACAGAAAAACTCTAAAGTTCTCCTCAGAACCAGTCTGAAGTTCTCCTCAGAACTACTCTAAAGGACTCGTCAGAACTACTTTGAACGTCTCCTCAGAACTACTTTGAAGTTTCATCAGAATTACTTTGAATTTCTCCTCAGAACTACTCTGAAGTTCTCCTAAAAACTACTCTAGATCTCCGATGAAGTTTTGAAAATTTTCCTGAAATGTACGAAGTTGTTTGAATATTCTCTTGAAGATCTTTGAACTTTCCCAATAGTTAAGACTTCCCTGAAGATATATTTACTCCCCAGAACTTCTCAATACATTAGAGTTCTCTGGACGCAGTTTTCCTGATGTTCATAAATCTTCTCCGAAGCTCTCGATATTTCCCCATCGTTCATGGTACTTCTTCAAAGTACTCCCACATTTTTTGATGTTAATGTAAATTCAGAGGCGATCACTGAATTTCGGAGAATTTCAAAGCCCCTTGGATATTTTTACAAGTATTCAGATTGATTATTTATTCAGAAGACTGTTCAATCAGATAATCCCTCATATATTTCTTCACTTTGTCATTTAGAGATTATTTAAATAAACGTATGACTTCATAACGATTCGCTAGTTTGAAGATCTCCAACTGATTGAAAGTGCAATAGACGACTCTCGAATATCATGCCTTCAAGTAGATCAAGCATTATTCTGAAGATCTTGCACTGATGTAAATTTCAAAAGATTGCTCAACAAAGCAAAAAAATAATTTTGATATCACGTCAAAGTGGATGCACTACAATCATTTCGACATGGTGTAATATTACTTGCTAAAAAGGACAAAATTATCATTAATACAATGCATGAACTGATATTACGCTGCTTTTACTGCATTTGTTTATTTATGTGGTCATAAAAATTACATGAAATTTTCGACATGAATGTAGTGCATCCACTTTGATGTGATATCAAAATTATTTTTTTGCTGTGAACTCAACGGGATTATTCAAAAAAACGCTCAACAGTAATGAAGAATGAACACTTTAAATCCGTATTCAGTTTATGGAAATTTTGTTTTAAAGAATGATTGATTGATTTTTTGATATTTCTTCGTGGCCGTCTTTCCATCGTGGCCATCAAGGGTAGAAGGTTTTCCGCGTGAATCTAAAAAATCTTTTTTCAGTATTTTTTAAGATGCGATAAGGGTAACTTTTTCTTAGCTTGGGAGAGCGATCGATTTGAAGCTTATGAAATATTGGGAGGCCTGCTTATTTCAGATCATTCGGACGAAAACCTTTCCATTTGATTGTTTAAATTTGATTTAATCTTTACCAAATAACGCCTCAAAAATAATAATTAAGGAGCCCGGCTTGCTTGATGACCGTCGCTTTTGCTTACTGAATAAAAGTGTGTAGGTTTAAGACGTGTTGATCGGAAATCCTTATCAAATCCTTCCCTAGAACAGTTGTTGATCGTAATTGTTTTGTGATATAAGGAGTTCGGTGGCCTTGTGGAGACCGATTTTGCTTAATGAGAAGAAGACCGTCGACTCAAACCCAAGCTCCTTCACGCTATTGAATCGCAAGGGCATCAATTCAGGATATCGTTTCCGTTGGTCCCCGGTCCATGAGTTGATGGGTCGATAGGTGGGGTTCAGGTGTGGGAGCTGCTTCCCTGGCATCAATAGCATTGGTACTCAGTACGGAAAACAAGATTTACGGAAAACAAATCAAGGAAAATCAATTTAGCATATCGTTTACCAAAACAAATCCTGCTGTAATCTCAACCTTTTTATCCAACATCCCAGTGATTTCCCGTGGAAGTTCAGAGGTGTTCATTAAAGCGGGTATTACGTCAACATATTCCTACCCATTCCTTTCCTCACCAGCATTTTGACGTGGCCGGCACTGGTATCGCCAAGTGTTAGATCACCAGCATTTACACATTGAGGATGAGTGCTAATCCCAAGCAAAGTCTATTGGTTCTCTGTGTAGTTACAGCTGATTTGGCAATCCAGAAGTTCATGCAATTTTCCAAAAGTTTTCGAAACTTAAGGTCATGGCTTGGTTTAGGCAATCGTAAAACTTAAGTTGGATCATATTTTGCCACTTAGAAGAAGATGCCTACATTTACGTTTCTGACATCACAGACGACCAACAATCACAAAATTCCATTCACGATTCCAGACATGCACACCACTCAGACAAACGACGCCCTTGCAGAACACAAATTCACCACTCATATTTTCCTATTATTGTCAATGGCAGCAATTTAAAGCGCTGGTACGAGTGTAGAATATGACATTCTCCACATTTTCTTCACCTTTCCTACCAGCACTTATTTTTCGAGTAATTTGCACTTGTACCTGATTGAAATACACATTGTAGCGTTTTGTAGCACAGGAACCGGCAAAGAGGCCGCCCGCAATTTGATCCGTCTGAGAAGTTTGCGGTCGTCTCTGTTTGTTCCCGGTTGTTTCATTTTTCTTTATTTTCGCTTCGATAGGGGTGTTTCACTTGTGCGAAAATGCCTCCCGAGCTGGACGGGGACCTTAACTTTCTGATTGAGTTTTAGTGGCTAAATTTGAGTTTCTGTTCGGCCGGAAGTTGAAACCAAAACTTGCGACTTCTGGAAGGAAACTTTTTAAATGCAATTCGAAGAATTTTTGCCTGCCAATGTGAAGAGGATTACTTCCACTCTCCGACCCGGACGGGCGTGACTAATGGAACGTGACTGGAACCAATCTGGACCATAACTTTGCTTGTTATGCTCATCATATTTTCGGTCGTTTTTCGATTTTCTCACGCCGCACCTCGCTGAAAAGCGCAGAAACAATTCAAACACAGGCAAAGTTTCCACTCTGCTGGAAAAGAAACGTTACAGTTCGCTCGATTAACGAAGAGGGGAACTGCTGAAATAAGTTCCAGCACCTTGGTCGTTTGTAGTTCTCTCTTTTTTGTCGCTTCCTTGCTGATAATGATAATAGGTGGAAATTGGCGAAAATCTCCAAAGTACACGTAGGAGCAAATCCTTTCATCGCCAAAACGATGAACGAACTCTCGGGGGAAGCAACAACAGAAGTCCATTTGGAAAAAAAAAACTTTCCGAGCACCAATAATGGCGCTCGTTTCACCGAGCTTGACGTAATCGCTGTCTGATCTTAATTCCTGCTACACCCGCATCCAACCGCTTCATGTGGTCGTGTTTATTTCGAAACAGAAGCTCGTTTTTGCTTTTTTTCTTTTCTACTATTCGAAAAAATAAAACCATTACATGGCCACGGAAAAAAAAGAACCAGAAAGAGATATCGGATAAACAAGATCATCAAGTTCCAATCACACACACACCTCCATCCACCCACCCATTCCTCGGTCTTCTTCGTGAATCTTTTCCTTTACTCACTGTGCTGCGACCAGTAGCGTGATTGGGATGGAGTTTCGATGAAAATTTTATTGTTATTCACAGTGGTTTAAAAGTATATTTTCACAGTGTTAATTGACACCATGAAAACGTGCATTTAGAGTGATGACACTCCATGTCCGAAGTGGCGAATTATAAAACTTTCACGTACCTCGGATTTTTCATCATTGGAAGATAGTTTGGGGGTTTCCATTACTAAATCGGTTGATTCATCTCCATCTCTATGACATTTTTTCAGAATATTCTTAATAATTTGCTTGGTACACTCTTCAGAAAGACCGTCACACTCTTCTCAGACTTCATCATCATCATTCCCTTTGAACTACTTTGTAAGTAAGGTCAGAATTGTTTTGAAAGTATTTCCTAAGTACTCAAGTACTTTGCCAAAATAGCTTTGAAAGTCTCCCATAAATTTCCAGATGTTATTTTCGCATAATGTTGTTTAGGGCCCATGCATTAATTATGTCACATTAAATCTAGGAAAAATCTACCCCCTCCCCCTATCTTGACGATTTTCCTATACCTAATGCATTGCTTATCACACAATCTTAACACCCCCCCTTAGAGCGTGATATAATATATGCATCAACCCTTAAATGTCTTAACATTTTATTAAAATTAATCTCATAGAAACATTGGACAAAATTTCATTCCGATTCGTATCAGTAAACTCCTTAAGTTTTATATAAGAATTTTCTATGATTTGGATTCCGGATTCTATTTTCTTTATTCACAAAATCTTCATGCAACTGTCATCAGAGCTGACATGACAATCGACACCGTCTTCAACCAGAGGTTGAACAGACTGAATACTTAACACTTGACAACAGACAACACATCACACCCAGTAGACCAGAAGGCAATTTTTAGGTTGCCAAAAGTTGCACCGGCTGGAGTGGGAATCGAACCCTCACTTCGTGGCACTCACAATACGCCTGAACGACAGGTGACACCGCACGACCACGAAGCCCACAAAGATGGATGAAACTCTACTCAGAATTAACTTCAAATTCTCCTTTGATTTCACAAGGAACTCGCCCCACACTTCACTGTGAACTATTTTCAGATTTACCTTAAAATTCTGAAATTCTATTGCTATTCAGAATTCTAAAGTAATTCAGACTGCCAAGGTAACTCAAAATTCACAGGTACTTTTTAAAAAAATCCTAAAAAATATAAGATGCCTTTAAAATTCACCTTAAAAACCATATGAATTATCCTCAAAAATCCAACCGGAATCAGAAACCCCTTAACTGAAACGAGACAGGATCAAAACCAAAAACTCCGTTTAAAAATACTCTGTAAAAATATGTTTTAAAAGAGTTCCCATCTGGAACTTCTACCCCTACCTTTTTGAGAGCCTCCCCTCTGGAGGTTTTAGAGACGAACCAGCCTAGGGTTGAAAGTCTCTTTAATAAAGAAGCAAACAAAAAATCTCACGAACATACTTCACTTTGTCTACATAGATTCAAAAGCCTTGCTAATTTTCCAAAGCTCAATTTAAGTCTTAAATCCTCGATTTATGTGTTTCTGCAAATGTCTAGTATAAGAATTTAATTCGTTTGTCTTTTGTATCTCTTTATTAGTTTTTGTTTGTCTTGTCCCCCGTCTCGATGAGCCTCATCGTCGCCCACTGGTCACCATAGCCGGTCGAACTCCAGACGAATCTAGAACCACACTACCGTTCATACTGGCGACAACGCTCTGATGAGGCAACGATACCCTACTCCCAAGCTCCTCCCCTTTTCCTATCCTTCGATAATGTACCCCTCTAACCTCGAGTAAGCCGCAAGTATTCGGCCCAACTCCTACTAGACATAGAATTAAGTGAATTTTGTTACAAACAAAGAACAATGAATTATCGGCTCCGTAAAGCTAACGCGATTGAGCCTTACAAATAAACGAACTAGATAAAAAAGTCTTAAATCCTGAATAGTTTTCGATTCCTCTAAATTCCAAAATTATGATAATTCCTCCATATTGAGATTTTGATTATTTAAAATCCATGATTCCATAATTAGAATCTAAACAAAAACTAATTTTTTTTTAACAAAATCTCAAAATAAAAATTCATACCCAATATTTTTAAAACTTTGAATTCTTGTTTAAGCCAATAATCTTTAGAAAATGTTTCAATCTCATGATTAAGCAACCAATTAACATGCAAACATGTTGTAATAATTTCATATACGATGTTGCACAACGTTAACCCAAGTAACAATCTAAATGCTTAGAAGATTTATTCTTATTTTATCATTGTTTTATCATAGCATCCCTTCCAGCCTGTGGTTGTATTACGGTTTTGTGTGCTTGTCATAAAATCAGGCCGTCAAGTCGTCTATAAAACTGTTTTATGACTACTAAATTAAAACTCAGACTTCATAGTTTTAACGGTAGCTGTAAGGTGGTTCTGCATCACTACATATAACTGAAGAATAAAACCTAAACAAAACATACAATTATGTTTTATGGTACACTTTTTATGACCGATATAAAACTTGAAGCAGTCTTAGACCTTCATTAAAGCTTCATTACAACTATCATCTTTATCAGAGGCCTGAGATTCACAGATAAGAAATATACTGCTACAACAAAAAATACTCTGAATTTTTTTGTCATTATAAAAAACAAATCTATTCAGATATATGAAATGAAAACCCCTTCAGTGCTTCTGAACACGATGAAGATGAGACGATCGACAATATGAAACTCCTGGAGGAACTACAGTTAAACGATCCCTACATAAGGCACAGTGCGGTGAAGGAGCTCTTAAAAATATTGAACAAGCGGCTTTCCGATACACTTCCGAAAGATCCACGAACCCTTCTTAAAGCAACGCCGACAGTTTCACTAAATCCGGTTGGAGATGGCCAGTATTGACATCACGGCTTTAAACCTTGTATTGAAAAAGCTTTTAGTGGATCCAATAAGCATTTCTTACATCTTGATTACAAGCGAAAATAGGAGGATCGCTTGGAATGTTGACTTTTTGACAGGTGGTCATGGTTTTTGTTTTGTTTTGATTCGCTGTACCGAATAAAACCAGCAAGCTAGTTATATAGCTTAAATATAACTTAACGCTCTCAATTTGGACTACGAAATGCTAAGATACAACCATTAGGTTTATGTTATGCTATAGAATTCCAATCTAGGAGAATATGTTATATTGAGGTATTTTTAAGGAGTAGCAAATTATAACGAAAAAAAATGTCGCCGTATGAACAAATTTCACACAGTATGAATAATTACGCTTTAATTGATAGGCAATAAAACACTTTCATACATCTATGTATAATTAAATAATATGTGACTGGTTATTGCTCAACAGTAGTAACAGTTTTGTACTAAATAGATAATCTTTGAATGACTCTTTAATGCATGGTGCTAATGCAGACAAATTAAAAATATCCCTATCTTTTAGTATTCATATGGCGCACTAAATTTATGCTCCTATTTGGTATAATAATCACCATAAATATTGCACGGCATGCTGTGAAGCATATACAGATTGGTTTAAAATTATAAAAAAGTCGTCTTATTTGCAATGTACAATAATATCAGCCATTATTACCAACTGACAAGGATCATGATTTCACATCAAACATCGAAAGAATAAAACCACAATAAAATATTTCTCAATATTAACTATCATCCAAAAACCCCAACTTAAAACCTTCAAAGTTGTCAAAATGTTTTGCGTATCATGTTTTATCAACTTCCTCAGGAGCGATTTATGCGGTTGTAATATAGTTTTATAGTAATATAGCATTAAAACTGGGCCAATTGGCCATGACATGGCTGTATTGCGGTTCTCAGGAGATTGTTAAAGCAATGTGGTCGTCAGTGAAGGTTTTGTAATTTGGTTATATCAACTGCTATAAAACTTAAATAAAACAAAAATTGTTGCTTGGGTTATGGCTTTTAATTATTAATGTAGCAACTTTGGCTTTTATTTATTATAAGGGTAAATCAATTGAAGTGATATTTTTAAAACAACATGTTTAAAACATCTGGGAAAATCTGGAACATATTTTAAAAAAAAATATGGAAATATACGTGATCTGTCTGTGTATCTGGCAAGACGACTAACAATCTGGAAAATCCAGATAAATCTGCAATACTGGCAACGCAGAATGATGCACAACAAATTTGGCCATTTTGGATCTTGTAAAATTTTCAAAATTGCGCCTTCAAAATTCTTCTAAAAATTGTAGCACAGAAACGGCACTTCTGATCGGAATGACGTCCCTTCAAAACTCGATGGACAATAGCTGGGCTACAAAATGGTGAGTAGACAACCTGGAAGGAGCGGAATACCTAGCTCTGGTCCTCACAAGTTCTTACTTCATATGGGCAATGTTGCCAGTCCGGCAATAGCAAAGTGAAGAGGTGCGACGCAAACACTGACGCAGTAACCATAGTACGGCGATATAGGAAAGGAAATGCTTCACCAAACCCGAGCGTCTGTTCACCATGGAGGTGCGACTCAAAACGGCGTCTGTTCTCCATGTTAGGAGCGGCTGATCACCGTCCTAGTGCCAGCGTGGGACTCTAAACAGAGCTGTGCACGATGGTCCCCCGGCGTGACAGGGGGGTTGGGGCAGGCCCAACAAGCCGCCGTGAAAAAAAAACAAAGTTGCAAATACTGAAGAAAGCAATACGGAACAATCGGACAGACCTACGCGACGAAATAAGGACTACGATTGGAAACTCGGAACATGGAACTGCAAAATGCTCGGCTTCCCGGGTTGCGATAGATTAATCTATGACGAAGTTCAACCACGCAACTTCGAAGTCGTAACACTGCAGGAACTTTGCTGGACGGGACAAGGTATTGAAAAGTGGGCATCGAGCGGCTACTTTCTCCCAGAGCTGTGGCACCACCAACGAGCTGTGAACCGCCAACGCGTGATTGGTTGGCAACCGATCAACGCGAGGATGTGCAACTTGAGGACTAAGGGCCGTTTCTTCAACTACAGCATCATCAACGTGCACTGCCCATACGAAGGGAGACCCAACGACGAGAAAGAAGCGTATTATGCGCAGCTGGAGCAGGTGTACGTCGGCTGTTGGCAACGGGACGTCAAAATCGTCATCGGCGACATGAACGCTCAGGTAGGACGGGAAGCAATGTATAGACCGGCAATCGGGCCAAACAGCCTGCATGCCGTATCGAACGACAACGGCCATCGATGCGTGAACTTTGCAGTCTCGCGGAGTATGGTAGTTCAAAGTACCTTTTTCCCCCGCAAGGATATCTACAAAGCCACCGGGAGATCACCTGATCAACACACAGAAAACCAAATCGATCACGTTCTAATCGACGGGAAATTCTTCTCCGACATTATCAACGTCCTCACGTACCGCAGTGCGAACATAGATTCGGACCACTACCTAGTTGCAGTAAGCATGCGCTCAAAACTCTCGACGGTGAATAACACCCATCGAAGTCGAACGCCGCGACCTAACATTGAGTAATTACGGGACGCCGGAGTTGCCCAGGACTACGCGCAGCAGCTGGAAGTTACACTACCCACAGAAAAGCAGCTTGGCGTAGCTTCTCTTGAAGATGACTGGAGGGACATCCGTTCCGCCATAGGTAGTACTGCTGCAGCGGCACTAGGTACTGCAATCCTGGACCGAAGAAATTACTGGTTTGACGGCGAATACAAACTGTTAGTAGAGGAGAAGAATGCAGCACAGGTGAGAATGCTGCAACACCGCACGAGATTGAATGTGGAGCGATACAGACAAGCGCGGAACAGACAAAACTCGGTTTTCCGAAGGAAGAAGCGTCAGCAGGAAGACCGAGATCGCGAGGCGATGGAAAATCTGTACCGCGTAAACGACACACGGAAGTTCTACGAGAAGCTAAATAGTTCGCGCAAAGGCTACGTGCCGCAAGCCGATATGTGCAAGGACTTGGACGATAACCTTCTCACGAACGAGTGTGAGGTGATTGAGAGGTGGAAGCAGTACTATGACGAGCACCTCAACGGTGAAGCAGCAGAAAACAAAGGTGGCACGGCAACAGACCTTGGAGCCCACGCAGAAGACGACAGGCTACCGGCCCCTGATCTTCAAGAAGTTGAGGAGGAGATCGGTCGGCTGAAAAACAACAAAGCAACTGGTGTAAATCAACTACCAAGTGAGATATTAAAATACGGTGGTGAAGCACTGGAAGGTGTCGTATGCCCAATCTACAAAAAGGGCGACAAGTTGGATTGCTGCAACTACCACGCGATCACACTGCTGAGCGCAGCCTACAAGGAACTCTCCCGAATTCTATGCCGCTGCCTGTCACCATTTGAGAGTTCGTGGGGATTCATGGGTACTCGCGCTACCACGGACCAAATTTTAGCGATTCGGCAGGTTCTGCAGAAATGCCGCGAATACAACGTGCCCACACCTTATGTGTTCATCGATTTCAAATCCACATACGACACAATCGATCGAGATCAGCTATGGCAGATTAAATATGCACGAGTACGGATTTCCGGATAAACTGACGCGATTGGTCAAGGTGACGATGGATCGAGTGATGTGCGTTTTTCAAGTATCGGGGACACTCTCGGCAAGGTGATGGACTTTCGTGTCTGCTATCAGGCATGGAAAATCATTTATATTCATTTCATGCATTAATTTACATTAATTTGCCTCTAACTTGTTTCATCAAAAGCATTCCACAAAATGATGTACAGAGCTTTAGAAGGATTTGTTGTTAGCTACAACTTTTGTTCATAACTTAAATCTGTATCTCTCATACAAAAGTTGTAGCTACTAACAAAACCTACATAAGCTCCATACATCATTTTGCGAAATTCTGTTGATGAAAAAAGTTAGGGGCAAATGAATGTAAATGAATGCACGAAATGAATGTAAATGATTTTCCATGCCTGTCTGCTATTCAACATCGCATTAGAAGGTGTGATCAGAAGAGCAGAGTGACACGATCTTCAGGAAGTCCATCCAGCTTCTTGGCTTTGCCGATGGCATTGACATCATGGCATGGAACTTTGAGACGATGGCGGGAACGTACATCAGACTGAAGGTTGAAGCTAGGCGGCTTGGACTAGCCAGCAATGCATCGAAGACAAAATACATGAAAGGAAGAGGTTCTAGGGAAGACAATGTTAGCCTCAAACCCCGACTTCAGGTTGACGGTGACGAAATCGAGGTGGTCGATGAGTTCATGTATTCGGACTCACTGGTGACCGCTGAAAATGGGACCCGCAGAAAAAATTCAAAGACGCATTATAGCAGGGAATCGTGCCTACATTGGACTCCGGAGCAGTGCTGCACAATTTCGACAATACACGGTGATACTCAAAATTCTGCTTTGGTCACTCGTTTGAGCTAACAGTCATTGTCAAGACAAACCATGTCAATTGTCAGTGGCATTTTTGTCAGTGACGAACATGTACTGATTTGTTTATTAGCTAAATTTAAAATGAATTTAAATGGCTTGACGAAAACAATTACATGGAGCCATTAAAGTGAACAAGCATCTACGTCCTGAACAGCTTGGATAACAATAATGTAACTCAGAATGCAAGAAATTACCCTTTCTGTTACCAGATGAATCTTTGTCATTGACGAAAAAATGAATGAGATTTTGACGAAGATTTTTTTGAGGATCAATTCTACCATTGACTATGTGAAAAACATTTTTGTCAATATCGCGCAAAAGTCTGTCAATGACAATGACAAATCTCAGCACTGCTCCGGAGGACGCTCCAGTGGGATAAAATTCTCCACCACACGAAGTTGACTATCCACAAGACGCTGATTAGACCGGTGGTTTTTTTTTTCGAACGGGAGTTGTTGCGTACTATCTACGGTGGAGTGCAGATGGATGACGGAACGTGGAGGAGGCGAATGAACCACGAATTGCACCAGCTGCTGGGAGAACCATCCATCGTCCACATTGCAAAAATTGGGCGACTACGGTGGGCTGGGCACGTCGTAAGAATGCCGAGCGACGACCCAGTGAAAATCGTTCTCAAAAGCGACCCAACCTGAACAAGAAGAAGAAGAGGCGCACTGCGGGCAAGGTGGATCGACCAAGTAGAAGGCGACCTGCGGACCCTTCGCAGACTACGAGGCTGGCGAAGTGTGGCCATGGGGCGAGTAGAGTGGAGACGACTTTTTCGGACAGCAGAGGACAACAAGGCCTTAGTCTGATTGGTAAGGTAAGGTGCAGTAGCTCGATATCGAGTTATAGAACCATAGCAAACATTAATTTCATGACTACGATGATGGTGATTTCCGATGGGGTTGTTGTTCCACAACTCGATGATTCTACGACTCGGTCCCAAGTAACATTTTACGTTTTATTAAGTACTAAAACGCTGCTATAAAACAGCGTTCATACAATGAATGACAGGTCATGACAGCTTTGCCTTTATTTCATCCATCAAAACCTCATTAAAATTGTCTAGTTATGGCCCACCCTGAAGAAGGTACTGAAGAGTGAATTTTGAGACACTTAAGATTGACTTGCTGCTAAAAGGTTATATGACGAATGCATTAAGAACCATTTGAAAACCATATTTTAACTACGATGAAAGCAATTTGGTATACATAAAAACCAAAATTGTGCCATTTGCCCTTAGGTAAATAATTAATCATGATTAATTCATATAACAGAAATATTATAAATTCATTGCAAAACTTATCGTTTTATAGTTTGTCGCCAAAAGATTGTGAAGCAACAAATGGAATAATAATAGTGTGGCGATAGCATCCCAAGTAACCAAAAGTTCCGCATTCAACGATTAAAATCTCTTCCATGTTCCATAAAGTTCAAATAAAGTTCCGACAGAACTTTCAAGTTCCATAAAGTTCAAATTGGTGTTGGTGTAGAGGAAAAAAAACCTTTTTTAATTTATTTTCTAAAAGTTCCGTTCAAGTTCCGCCAGAAGCTGCTTAGAATGCTCTTTAATTATGGAACCGGAACTTTCTTATGATGACTAAAAAATGAGGCTGCTTAGAGTTCTATAGACCTATAGAATTATAGACTATAGCGTGAAAACGAACCACTTTTCTGTCAAACCAGCTCGTGATTGGCCGATTTGAAGTGCGTAAGATAGAGATAATGATAGATATAGATAGAGATAGAGATAGATAGAGATAGAGATAAAAGAGTAAGAAGACAGTTGTCTCCCCTTCCTTTAAGCGTTTTCCTGTAATGCCCACTCAACGATTCTCGTACAGAACAGTTATTCAGCTATACAAAATGTCAAAAGATTTCATGGCGGTGTGATCTCGTGTCGAAGTGCAGATTCAATAGTGATTAATTGTTGTTACAGGTAGCACAATATTTGCGTTCGGAAAGCGTCGTATGGCAATATCATGGACTCCTGGAGCTGCTCCGATTTGGCTTTCCATCAACACACTCGTCTAGAAAACGTAGCAGACGATAATAAGAACAGGATCGTTCCTTTGTTCTTGATCTAATTCATTTGGGTATGGATACTCGCTTTGCTAGATTTTATTATGTTGTAAAATACCCAACTAACATTTTCAGCTTTAAAAGCCATCTTTTCCAGCATTGTGCTGTAAAGAAGCTGGAAAAAAACTGCAGATACAGCTACAAGCAGAAGCTAGAAAAATAGTTTTGGATAGCGATTCAATTTGTCAGTCGCACTGAATAACAGTAGCCAATAAACCTTAATGTCACTTGTATGCAAATATTAATCAACTTTCAAGTTGTAGCTGTAAACCAAAGCTATTAAAGTGAATATATTATTCATTTGATGGCTTCTACACAACCAACCCAAGGAGTATTCAACTCTGCACATCTTAATGCGTGCCGAGAGATTAAGTTGTGCCGAACTTATCGAAGTGTGCTTATTATTATGTCATGGGATATGAGTTTGGCAACCCTGAAAGTAATAATAAATTTTTAGATTGTGTTTACATTTTCAATTTTTCTGATCGTTATTGACAAGCATTCAGCTTCATTCTCTCAAGAACAGTTTGAGGGTGATGAGAGAGGAACTGGAAGTCATCAAACCTGTACCTGAAAATTCAACCAGTTCACAAGATTTTGGCACGATGTCCCTTTGAATTGCTAATTCCTTGCGAATGTGCAGAAACAAAGGCGTAGCTTGATCGATGGTAGACGAAATTGCCATCTCTTCAACTAAAGCAAACCCAGAATAAAAACAGGCAGTTGTTCAATTTCACATTCCACCCTAAGAGCAGCGTTGCCAGATATACCTATTTATCGGTATTTATACCGATTTCCGAACTAGATACCGATATACAGATAAGAATACCGATTTTTGAGGTGGTATACCGCTTTATACCGATTTTTAAATAATCAAAATAATTATTGCCTGTCTGCACTCAGGATTTCGGAGAAAATTATTGTGTGAGACTTGTGTCTTTTTGAATATCCCAAATTTGTTGAGTCTTTAAAAAAAATCATCTTCACAAATGTCTTATGGATACTCTTTCGATTAATGTTTCGATTTTCTCACCGTTTTTGGCTACCCAGGAATCGACTTTTTAAACATTATTTAACTTCCTGGATTTTCTCCAACTTTCCCCTGAAATTTTCTGTTAACGATTCCTCTCGGAAACTTATTTCGACTTCCCTTAGAAGCTTCTTCAGCCTTCGCTCGAATGATTCTTCCCGGAACTTCAGGGATGCTTCTAGATTTTGATTGCGGATCCATACTAGCTGCAGAAACTTTTAAAAAGTTCTGAAACTTTAGAAAACACCGGAGCCGAACCAGTCTCAGGCTGAAAGCATCCATAATAAAGAAAAATGAACTAACTTCAGAAAAGGCCAGACTTTTAAGTAAGTTTTGATAAAATAAAGAATGTTTCAATAACTTCTGTTAAAATTCTAAAACCCGGTCCAGCGAGCTACAGTGATCGTAAGGAAACATCATAAATATTTTGTATACTTCACAAACCCCAAAACGTCTGGAAATTAATTCAATGGTTTTCGGGACAGTTCCATTAGTTTCAGGGGAATTGAGAGAACTTTGGGAAGCTCCGAAAACATCAGGACAATCAGATCAGATCAATAATTTCAAGGAAATCGCTGCAATTTTAAAGAAGTTCCGAGAAACTCAGGCAATTTCCGAAAATTCAGCAATGTTCCGAGAGGCTCATGCAAATTTAAGAAACGTGAGGGAAGTTACACGAACATTAGCACATTGTGAGAACATTTTATGGGAAATTCCGGGCTTATTAATGGCAGTGTCGATAACTTTTAAAAATTAGAAAAATCGGGAAGATCAGAGAACTTCTTGCAATAAATTCAAGAAAATTGTGAAAGCGCTTAAAAAATTTCTCAATGTTCAAGAAAGTCTAGAGACCTTTAAAGTTAATTAGTGATATTCCGGTAGTCTCATCATAATCAGGGAAGTTCCAAGTATTTCCAAGATGATCAGAGTACTCCAAAAAAGCTCGAGAACATATGGAGTAATCCATTTTCCAAATTTCAGGAATGTTCCAAAAACTTCAGGGCATTGCGGGGTCTTTAGGGATGTTTTATGTCCATTTGAAAAATTTTCTGGATCATTAGCACATCCCACAAGAGCTCTTTCTTCCCGAATTATGTTCTTGTTTCTTTCGACTGTTCCGTTAGCGCTCAGACTTCCAACTTCCTCCAGAATTTTTGTCCAATCTACTTGCCAGCGTCTCCAGGAAGTTTCTTTTGTCTTCTCCAGGAAATTCAATTTAACATCTCCCAGAAATTTATTTCGTCTAAATAGTTATGGAATTTTGTCCAAATTGTTTTTTTTTACTTCTATTGGAAGGTTTTTTCCGAGCTTCTTTTGGCTTCCCTTGGAAAAGGCTACTTCAGGAATTTATTTCCTGTTTCCGAAATCTGAATGTGAAATTTGATTCTTTTTTTTTTTCAAGGTTTCGTCCAGGATAATGTTACCCTACGTTGTCTTTTAATTTGGTCTTCTTTCGGCTCAGGTTGACACACCGGTTACTATGCCCCGAGAGGCAACTTGCCTGCTCGGGGACTCAAAACGAACTATATATTTCACAATATTCTTTGGTTTAAATATACAAACATTACAATAAGGTATTTCATCACATCCAATTACAATCAAAACAATAACAACAAAAAATGACCAAAACAAAAACAGCCACGTCTATAGTGTGAAAAGTGATGGCTGCACCATACTGCAATTCGCACTGAACAGATCGTTACCATGGCACGGGGGGGCTGTTATTATTTTCTCATTCTAAATTTAAATATAGTAGAGCCCGGTGCCGATGGTACGATCGAACATACTCTTCTCAAATTATGTCTTGGAAGATCCGCGGATGTTTTTCCAACTTCTCTCAGAACTTTCCTCAAATTTCCTCCAGGAGAGCTTATTTCTTCTTTCTATGGATGTTTTTTCAGCTTCCTCCAGAAGCTTATTCAAACATTCACCGGAGTTTTCTTCCTGAATTTTCCGATCATAGACCAAAAGTAAAAAATGTCGCTATCAAAAACGGCAAATATATAAAATCATTTAAAAAAGTATATACCGATTAATACCGATTTTTTAAAACCTTTGATACCGATAAGCTTTAAAACATTCTGGCAACGCTGCCTTAGAGCAACATCTTCGATCCAGTTTTTCTGATCGAGTCGGACGTATGTGTCTGATACCGGAAGCATCAACCGATTCAGTCTAAAACCAAGCTATCAAGTTCACGAGGACGCTTAGTGATTCAAGAGCTACAAGAAACGGCCTAGTGGTCGATAAACTTGCTCCGTCGGTATACCTTCGATTGTTTTATATTTTACACGGAGAGATAAACGAAGATCATGAAATCAACGCTTTGAAGATCCTGCGCAAGATTGGGATCTTTATTTAATTTATTGTTTATTATATAACAAAAACACTGTGAATGTAGTGTAACTCTTAAAAACCCTGCTTTGATTTGTCGTTGTACGCTTCGAGATAGAATACCCACAACAGGATATACTATAATTCGGACGGATAACAGCAAAATATAAGCATAGAGGTAACTCTAAGACTAGATGGTCCCGAAATAACGTGCTCAACTTTTTGGCTCAGCTCTGGTACTCTCTTCGGTCCCACGCTAATCGATTCACCCCTCCAAACATAGAAAAAACCAATAACCCCTCATTTTATCTGTCAAACTTTCACAGCGAATCAAAACAAACATTGTGTAGTAGTAGAATTTCCACTAGAATGGGATACGTTAATCGTTTTGCTTGGGACCGATAGGCTAGTCAAGTAGTGAGCCAATTTAAAATCGCTAGTTTCGTATTGATTGTTGATATAAGTGTTCCGCCATCCCCGGTACAGTTCCATTCCGGTATATAGGATCCACTTCCTTCCTTCCTGGTGTTTGCGTTCCCTAGTGGATTAATCATCAAAGGCAACGGGTGGGTGGGCACAGGCGATACCCAGTGTTGTCGGTATGTACGAGCAAATTACGATGATACGAGATCAGACTTGCTCAAAATTTTCTCCACAGGTGGAACAATTTTTATTACGTTCAGAGAATTTTCGTCCCTACAGGGATCTGTATTGCGAACGTGCATAAACTGACGTTAAATGTCTATCGAATAGTTTTTGATTTTCATGGACATGAGAACCAACCCGTCTGCACCATAGGTAAGCTCAACGATTTCACCGATCGCATTTCGAACCGTACCATCGTCCAATACGATCAGATCTACCAAGCATTTTACCAACCATCGCTGGAGATAACCTGATTCGGCCGTATTGACTGCCGTATCGATAAAACTCGGTAGGCCGGTGAGGCCCGAATAGAAGCTGTTCTGAATAAGACCCGTTAGGATTTTCGCTGTGAATCGGATGAGTTGATCTGAGTTTTGTTAGTTGTGAAGTGATCTTGGTTCAGAGAATGCTTACAATATGTTTCTAACTGTTGCAAGGAACGATCCTTGAACCCGTTGGGCATCCGTTTTCCATTTCTAAATCCTTGGGTAAATCGCACACCAACATTTCTAATTTTCGAGGTTAACAATGCAGTCAATCTTAGCAACGGTTGGCAAAACGTCAACACTCAACAGTGATGCCGATTTGTATTATATCGTTTGTATCCTACTTGTCAGTGTGTGTCTAAAAAGTTCCGAACTGTGCCGATCAGTGTGGCATACTGTGTTTTGGCACAGTGTGCAGAGTTGATTACCCCTTGTGTTGACGTAGCGAAGTTTCTAATAGGAAAAATTCATCATGTGAAATTCTTCTATCATAAATCTCGCCTTGTTGTGCGCCCACCTTTGCGTGAGAGTCTGCCTTCTCATTGCCTGGGATTGAACAATGTTAGGGGATCCATACAAAGGTAATCATATATGATCTTTCGACCATCAAACTCATCTGCTCCCTTACCTTTGAAAGGAAATAAGATGAGTGCCTACCTTGTTTCATCGACCGAAAAGCCTCAATCGAATTGAGACTATCCGAGAATATGAAGTAATGGTCTATGGGCATGTCGGAAATCATCCCCAATGCGAAGTTGATTGATGCTAGCTCAGCAACATAAACGAAACAAGGTTCCTGAAGCTTCCGAAGGGCGGTTGAGTATTCATTGAAGACGCCGAAGCCAGTGGATCCATCAATGCGTGATCCATCCGTGGAAAATCTTCTATTGCAGTTGACTTGTTGGTACGCTATTATCGATCGCAATTTCCATATGAAGCTGATTGACTTCGGATCAGAGACGTTCGTACAGGAAGGGCAACTTTGTTCTACATTCTACGGCACGACCGAGTACTGCAGATCAGAAGTGTTGGCAGGCAACCGCTATTCCGGCCCGGAACTGGAAATGTGGGCTCTCGGTATGACACTGTACGTGCCATTGTTGTTGTATTTAAGAGGTTTAACGCGCCTTGAGTGGCATTTACCTCCTAGAAAGGAACGTTGTGTTACCACTAATTCAGCTCCAACCTACGCACGCAAACGTCCCTTTCGGCAGCCATCCATAGCCAAAAGCTGGCCACTGATTGGATTCGATTCTGCTTCATTTTTTTTTTTGTCGCTTTTTGCTCGGGGACATTTAGATCGCGATACGGGTTCCGGCTGTTGCTGCCACTGCTCCTGCTTCAATGCATTCCACGGGGATTTTGTGGCTCAACTTCTTTTCTGCTACTGAAGCGTTTGTCCACAACAGGTTTTTTCTTTCTCCTAAAACCCCGAAAATTGAACTGTTATTTCGGAATGATTTATTCGCCACGGACTTTTGAGGGGGACGTTCAGCAATGGGCTATATGGGTCGCGTATCGGTACTCCATACCAGAAGGCAATTGTTCAACATGGCTATCTTTTTTGTTCCGAGCGACTGTTTCGACAGTAAATATTTGCATTCCACTCGTGTTTTTGTGTGTGTGCCTGTTCTGGAACGGTAGCGCTTTTGGAAGCCTATTGTTTCGTTCCTGGTTGCGTTTGTCCAGAACTCGTCCCAAAACGGGACCCAATTGGACATATGGAAGTGCTTTTGAAGGTAAACTAATAGCAATTTTGCGGAATTTTGCGTGTGACATAAGCTGACGACCATTGATGATTCATGGCGAATACAAGTTTGATGATAAACTTTGTTCATTTTCATGTTTGTAGAACAAAGGATTCATATCTTTGATGAATCCCTGCTGACTCATCCATCTTTTCGAACGCAGCGTTGTGTAGACGCAGCAGCCAACAGGTAGATCTGAGAGCACGGAAAAAGTTCATAGCCTTAATTATTCCGCAACTTTTTATTTTTTTTATTTTCTCACAACGCCCAATAACATCAGCTGATTGAAAAAGGTCCCCATCAGGTTGGAATCGATGACATCGTTCAAATTCAAAAGTTGTTAGCAGAAAGGCATGACTAGATTGATTTTTCCAGCGTCTCGAGTAACATTTGTGTCATCAATCACGCCCACTGCCGAAGCAGAGCACGGAAGAAAGGTCGCTTTATCGGTTACTAGTCAGTCTTTTTAGAACGCAACTTTTTCGATTCCGGTGCCTACCAATCGAGCGGTTCAAGGGGGAAGAAAGAAAACGATAATCGGAAATGAATTTTCATTGGATGCCCTCGTTTACATTCCGGGAAATTGGGATGGAAAAAGGTAAACTTTCAGTTTCAGCTGGTCAGATGCTGATAACGAGGTGGCTTAAACCGGTTGGTTGGGCTGACTTGTTTTTTTGTTCAGGCATCAGTACACTTTGGTCCAATCAAACACTATTATTAGACTTTCAATATTCTTGCTGTATCAAATGTTTGAAGTTTGTCCACAGCAAGGATGCCAGATTTGATGATATCTCCTTTTCCTTTACTTAACGTCGGTCTCTGTTCCGCAATCTAGTACCAATCACCGATGTACATCGATTGCCAACCATTGACGGCAATCGAATGTGAAGGAAGGTAGCTTCCACACCTGCGTGGGATATCGCACCTATTCAACACACATGAGCCGGGACCAACTGCTTTACTTCCCTTCCGATGGAAGACGTGACCAGAGATTTTTATGCCTCAGAAAAATCCCACCGAACTCGGCTGGGATTGCACCCAGACCCATTGAAGTGATAAAGCAGTCACGCTTACCACTACACCACCGGCGCCGGCTAGATTTGATGATGTCTTCCTGCATTTTGAAGACATTTGCATTTCTGTGAAGACATTAATTTTATGCAGACATAATAAATGCTGCTTATTATTATTATTTTTTGCAGACATAATAAAGGCCGGCATTTTGAATATAAAGGGTGGAACCACAGACAAACAGGCGTAACTCTTTATTTTGGATCATCGTTTTCGCATTTAACGTTTGGTTTGAATGTTTCGTTTCCGCGAATTATTCCAAAGACCATAAGATGATCAGATGCATCATGTTCTCTGTCAAGACTTCAGGTTGATCAAAGTTTTTCTGACAATATATAACTATAAAGTAATTCATGTGTCAGATATTTTTCAGAAAGCAGGTTGAACAAGAATTATTTTATTGTCCTTCATTTGGTCATGATCCTCTCTGGATATTCTGCAATTCTTCTGGTTGATTAATGATTATCGTGTCATGTATGTATGTATGTATTTATGGTTGTATGTAAGAAGCCACCATCCTAGCTTGGGTCTTACCCTGCATGCGGCTCCACTTAACATCAAGATCAAATTTCGTAATCATTCTGAATTCAACATATTGCTGTATGAAGGGCCAAAAAGGATTGGGCGGGCCCGTAAGCAGATACACTTACGCGACACTCGCGGGAATAAATGAATCTCCTTCCAGCAATATGATCCAACAAAACGAACCACGAAATTCACAATACATGATAAGCTTTCGACGGGATGGTTTGTTTGAGAAGAGCGCTTAAAATTCATTGCAACTGTTGGAGTAAAATGCAACTATCTAAAATGACAGAACATTTCCTCCTAGACTCCGGCTGGCACTCCACTCCAATGTACAGTTACAACTTCAATGATACTCTGATGCTCCCTCCCGTCCCCGCATTTTATGAGTATACAATATAATTTTAAATATATAACATGCATTATTTGAAGTTTATTAAATGTATAGGAAATTGCAAAATATTAAAGAAAATAAGCATACAAATGTTTAATTAACGTAGATTTTAAATTTTTACAATTAAATTTTTTTTTATAATTATTATTACCCCTTAATATTTTAGTAGGCTTTAAACATTTAGCCATAGAATGACCTAACGCATCATGGAATATTTTGAAAATATCGATACTATTTTTAGCAATGAATCAATAGACCGAAAAATTTAGGTTATTTGGACATGAAACAATACTTTTGCAAGGATACTAATGAATAAATCAACAATGATTGTATATAGTGAAAACCCTGTAAGAGTAAAATTATTTGGTTATTACACTGTAATGTAAGGTTATATTAAGGCAATTTGAAATTATCTCCAATGATGCTATGCTGTTTACTTCCAGACGTATTTATATCCTGTTTGTAAATATTTGAACAATTAATTAATTATTTTGAGCAAAATAAATATAATTTCATGTAATGTATTCGTTTTCGCATTATACCAATATCGATACTTTTATGAGTTGGCTTTTAAGACAGGTTCTATGCTACTAAAACAATTTAAAAAATGGGGTTATACAATTTACATTAAAAGTTGCATGGATGTTCTTCGATTGACGCTCATGTGTTTCGTATATTTTCATCATGCTAAATATAAAATAGATAATAATTTCTTATTATTAACTGCAAATTAGATTTCATTTTGTAACAATACAATATACATCAAAAAATAATTTCTCTACACGAAGACTGCATACATTTCCTCGATGATTCCAGAGACCTCTTCTAGTGCCTTTCCTTCACTTGACCTTGTTGAATTGGCGTATAGGTAAAAATCTTGTTGTTTTTTTTTTATTAATTACTTTATTTGTACAGGCTCAATCGAATAAACTTTACAGAGCCGAGTTATCATTTTTGTTATACATTATTGATTTCTTATATTTAAAGTTAAAGGAGCTGGACCGGATACTCGCGGTTGTCTCGAGATTAGTGGGGATTTACAATTTTTTTTTGGATGGGAAAAGGGAGAGGGAGGTTTGAAATGTGGTTTACGATACAAATATTTAATTAATCCTAAAACATGAACGAATTTCTATTCATCTTGAAAACAAACATAAAAAAAAACCCACACGTACAAAATACAAACTAAACACATGGTTAATAAAACTTACAATCTAATGTTAATATTCTTAAAGTAAACATATATGAGTTTCATAAACTCCAGATCGCGTTTAGCCAAAATATCCCTAACTGGAACATTAGGTTGTCTACCTCGAGCCCGAAGGGAATCGTACAGTTCAGATCTGACTCCGCGATGCTCAGCACAAGACCAAATAATGTGATCTGCGTCCTGGTAACCTTGTCCACATTCACAGAGACTGCTGTCCTTCAGCCCAACACGGAACAAGTGAGCGTTTAACGAATAGTGATTGGACATGAGGCGAGACATCACACGAATGAAGTCTCGACCCACATCCAACCCCTTGAACCAAGAACTCTTCGACACCTTAGGGATGATCGAATATAGCCATCGTCCCAAACTCCCTTCACTCCACTTATTCTGCCAGCTGACGAGTGACTGTTGACGATAAATGAAGAAAAATTCATCGTTGGCGATTTGTCGATCGTAAATATCGCCTTCCATAGCGCCCACCTTAGCAAGTGAGTCAGCCATCTCATTGCCCGGAATCGAGCAATGAGATGGGACCCATGCAAAGGTGATGACAAAAGATCTTAAAGATAAAGCACTTAAAAGCTCTCGTATTTTCATGAGAAAATACGAGGAGTGCTTTACCGGCCTCATAGAGCGAATAGCCTCGACAGAACTGAGACTATCCGTAAAAATAAAATAATGATCTGGTGCAAGTGAGGCGATCGTTTCTAGCGTATAATGTATTGCCGCCAGCTCAGCAACATATACGGAACAAGGAGCTTGAAGCATTCGAGAGGCACTATGAAATTCGTTAAAAATACCAAAACCAGCGGACGACTCTATTAGTGATCCATCTGTGAAGAACGATCTTGCGGAATCAACTTGGCCAAACTTTGCAGCGAAAATTGACGGAGCAATCATGGAACGATGATGCTCTGGGATTCCGCGAATCTCTTGCGTCATTGATAAATCAAAATGAACAGAACTGTCGAAGTCGGAGAAGCAAACACGATAGGGATAATGCTGCGAAGGGCTGACATCCTGTGTTATGTACACGTAGTACAATGACATAAAACGAGTTTGAGGGTTTAGCTCAAGAAGCTTCTCAAAGTTTGCAATCACCAGTGGGTTCATAATTTCACAACGGGTGAGGAGCCTGAGGGATAATTCCGAAAATCGATCAGAGAGTGGCAACATGCCCGCTAACACTTCGAGACTCATCGTATGAGTCGAGTGCATGCATCCTAACGCGATACGAAGACAGCGATACTGGATCCGTTCCAGTTTGATGATGTGCGTTTTAGCCGCCGACTGGAAACAAAAACTACCGTACTCTAAAACCGATAAAATCGTTGTCCGGTACAACGTTAGAAGATCTTGCGGATGGGCTCCCCACCACGTTCCGGTAATTGTTCGGAGAAAATTGATCCTTTGTTGGCATTTCCGCTTCAGATACTCAATGTGGGATCTCCAGGTGCATTTTGAATCGAACCAGACCCCAAGATATTTGAAAGACATGGAATGAGTGATCGGTTTACCCAAAAGTTGAAGCTTCGGTTGTGCTGGGCTATGCTTCCTAGAAAAAACGACCAACTCAGTTTTCTCCGTGGAGAATTCGATACCTAGCTGGATAGCCCAAGTAGACAAATTGTCTAAGGTATCCTGTAAGGGTCCTTGCAGGTCGGCCTCTCTGGGTCCTGTCATAGACACTACTCCGTCATCTGCAAGTTGTCTCAACGTGCAGTTGTCCCTTAGACAATTGTCAATTTCTCTGACGTAGAAATTATACAAAAGGGGGCTTAAACATGAGCCCTGGGGGAGACCCATGTAACTAAATCGAGAAGCTGTAGAGTTTCCATGAGAAAAGCTCATATGTTTCTCTGACAGCAAATTGTACAAAAAGTTATTTATTAATGGAGAAAGGCCACAAGCGTGGAGTTTGTCTGAAAGGACTTCAACGGATACTGAATCAAAAGCCCCCTTGATATCCAAGAATACAGAAGCCATTTGCTCTTTTTTAGCAAAAGCCAACTGAATTTCTGTGGAAAGCAACGCGAGACAGTCGTTCGTTCCCTTGCCCCTACGGAATCCAAATTGAGTATCTGAGAGTAGGTGGTTCGTCTCAACCCATTTGTCCAAGCGAAAAAGGATCATTTTCTCCAACAATTTTCGAATGCACGATAACATCGCGATGGGACGATACGAGTTATGATCTGAAGCGGGTTTTCCAGGCTTTTTAATGGCTATAACTCTCACTTGCCTCCAATCATCCGGAACAATATTGAGCTCCAGGAACTGACAAAACAAGTTCAACATGCGCCTCTTAGCGACGTCTGGGAGGTTCTTCAACAAGTTGAACCTGATTCTATCAGCCCCCGGAGCCGAATTGCCACACGAAAGGAGCGCGAGTGAGAGTTCCAGCATTGAAAAAGGCTGGCTGATCTCGTCTACAGAATTCGTCGTTTCGCGAGGAATCATCTGTGCCGGCACGGAATCAGGACATACTTTTCGCGCGAACTTGAGAATCCAACGATCTGAGTACTCCTCGCTCTCGTTGTTCGAAGACCGGTTACGCATCCTTCGCGCCGCGTTCCAAAGCGTATTCATCGACGTTTCGCGCGATAATCCGTCCACGAATTGCCGCCAGTATCCGCGTTTCTTGGCTTTGATGAGGCTCTTGAGTTCGCGTTCAAGAGCCGAGTACGCTTCGAAATACACGGGTGTTCCACGTTTCCAGAAAAGCTTAAACGCGTCGGACTTTTTACGATAAACCTCAGTGCATTGGTGGTCCCACCAAGGGGAAGGAGGTTTCCTACGCAAAGACGTTCCTGGAACCGGCCGAGTTTGAGCTCGAAGCGCGCTGTCCAAGATCAGATTGGAGAGGAAGTTATATTCCTCCAACGGTGGAAGCCCTTCTACCGACGACACGGCTTCCTCTATCGCGGTCTTGAACGTTGTCCAATCGATATTACGGGTGAGGTCGTACGCGACGTTAACGGATTCCGACGGATTGAACCCACTGGCAATCGAAATTTTGATCGGCAAGTGATCACTACCGTGGGGATCCTGGATCACATTCCACGTGCAATCCAACGATAATGAGTTAGAGCAAAGTGTGAGGTCTAATTTACTTCCATTCGAGTATGGTCCAGCCAAACGTGTTACTTCTCCATTGTTAAGAATTGTCATATTGAAGTTATCACAGAGGTCATATATAAAAGTAGAACGGTTGTCATCATACAGTTCCCCCCAGCCTGTACCGTGGGAATTAAAATCTCCCATAATCAACCGTGGAGCAGGAAGTACTGAACATATATCTGAAAGTTGTTTTCGATTAACAACGGCTCTAGGAGGAATATAAACAGAAGCAATACAAAGGCTCTTACCTTTAATAATAGCCTGACATGCGACAACTTCAATACCTGTAAATTGTGGAAGATTCACTCTATAGAAAGAATGGCACTTTTTGATCCCCAAAAGTACCCCTCCTCCACGCGAATCCTCACGATCCAGTCGAATAATGTTAAAATCATAAAAAGGAAGATCTATATCTGAAGAGAGCCAAGTTTCACAAAGAGCAAATGCATCACAATCATTATTGTGAACTAAAAACTTAAAAGAGTCTAATTTAGGAATAAGACTTCGACAATTCCACTGTAGAATAGTGATCAAATCCCCGACCTCGTTTGGAAAATTATCCATCGAAGGAAATGATTGCTGCAATGAGGGGCCACTTCAATGTCAATTGCTTCAAGAGGGTCTTCACAGTAGGAAGCATTGCCAGAACAATGCTTTTGAGAGGATCAGAAATATTCAGGTACTTGAGAATATCGTCCACAATTTTATCAAATGAGAACAACCCAGATGAAGAAGGGGCTTCTGTTCTTAAAAATGGGACATCAGGGGTTTTGGATGTCCCCGGGAGAGGTGGAAAATCCTGGGTATAGTCAGTTCTTCTGAATCCAGGAGGAGTAGAAACTTCCTTTTTTCCACCACTCCTTGATTTGGGCAAGCTGATTTGGGGTTCTTCATTCTCAACTTTCCGCGAACGGATGCGTTTTCGTTTCCGTGCTGAAAAACAGAAAGAAGTTCCCTCCTCAGCCAAGTCAGAGTCAGTCTCGTCATCTGACAAAAGAGAAAAGGGATTTTTGTCGTTGGTCGATGGCGTGGCCGTCTTAAGCATTTCTGCAAAAGACTGCCGGGAACGTTCCTTAAGTGAGCGTTGTAATTTCTCCCCGCGTTGTTTGTACACCGGGCATGACGAGATACCATGAGGAGTTCCCTTACAGTACACGCATTTTGGTGCGGTAGCTGCACAGGTGTCATCCCCATGCTTCTCTCCGCATTTGGAACAGCGTGCCTTGCTGCCACAGTGGGAGGCCGTATGTCCCAACTGCTTACAGTTTTGGCAGTTCATGACCCGGGGAACGAACAAACGCACAGGTAGTCGAAGTTTTCCCAGCTCGATGTAGTGAGGAAGGGCTGAACCAGAAAAGGTCACACGGAACGAGTCTGTGGGGGTAAAACTCTTTTTACCCTCGCTGACAGATACTGAGCCCAGTTTTTGGACATCCAGTATCTTCACCGGAGGAAGCAAACGGTTCTTGAAACGGCCAACCGCCTGCTTCTCCAAGATCTCGGGGGTCAGACTCGCTTCGGTGACCACACCTTCGATCTCCACATCACGAGCTGGGATGTAAACTCTGTACTCGAGCGTGAAGAGCTGGGAGGCAGCAATCTCGTTAGCCTGCTTCAGGTTAGAGACGGAGACACGAAGTTTATTGTGCCTAACCTTCGTGATTTCAGTCACGGCCGAGTATCGCTTCGTCAGATCATTAGTAATTTGCATTACATTCAAAGGTTTGTTTCTGGGCTGAAAGTAGACAACCCATGGGCCAGTCGAGTCATCTGGATAGGCTCGCGATCGGGGGTTTATCTGAGCCTGTCCTTTGCCAGACTGAGACGATGAACCAGGGAGAGATGACGTACGTTTTCGACCCTTCTTGCCATCGCGTGGCAAAGTGGTGTCATCTTCCGACAAAACGTCCATTTCGTCTTGCGACAAAATGTCCATTTTGCCGTACTAGTGGAAGCGAAAAACGCTCTACCACTGAAACGATAATCACTCGGACACAATACACAAAAAAAACTACAAACACAGAACACAAACTTAAAATTTAACTGTGGGCGAAAGAGAGAAACAAGAACAAAAACTTATCTGATAATCCTATACTACTACCACCGAGCGTTTAAACGGCAGCAGCGGAGCGACGCGCAGCGTGGATGATCTTCGATCAGCGTGTGCGGGCGGTCTTCGTTGGTGTGTGCTTATGTGAGGGTCGGCACTCAGCTGAACACACGATGATAGATGAGCGGTGTAAATGCGGAGGCAGATGCTGACACTCGATGACGATGATCCGTGTGCAGGTATGCGTTACCACGCACCGATGGTGCGCAAAATGGTTGGCGAATTGGCAATCGTAAAAACAATTTTCCTTCCGATGATGCCGAAAACACACTTTCTTCTCAGAAAAAAACTCACTTTTAGTTAATTATTTAGCTGGGAAATCTAAGCGAGAAAAAACTGACAATTTAAATCAAGCGAATAGCGAGAAAACTTCCAAAATAGCGGAGCGCGAACTAAGTCGACCGTACTTCTTGCTAGGACGCAGTGGAATGAAAAATCTTGTTAATAAATATAAAAAATAGATGACTCACTCTAGGGTGTTGCAATTTCTGAAAATAATGTTATAACAAGTTAAATTAAGATGCTATCTAGCATACACCATGATATTATTTCAATAACCAATTTCAACAAACATAAGTATAATATTTTCTCCCATTGGAAACAACAAAATGATAACAAATGCATAAACCTGAAAATAATGAAAGAAATATTTACATACAATATAATTAAGCAATACAAAAACGGCCCTTTTTACATCAGCCCCACTTGTGCAGTTGTAGTTCAGCTTAATCCTTAGTACTCCAAAAGCACAGCATGAATGCAATACAATAAACAATATAATCAGAAGCTAAAAATAATAAATTTCGTCATTTCACAATTTATTAGCCATACATTTTTATTTATTTATTTTTTATTTATTTTATGTATATCCACAGTTTTCCACAATTATGTCTGCAAAATTGTTGATACTGATTGTTTCTATGTCCAATTTTTTCAGGTCAGCAGCATATTGATCGTTTTCGGTCATTTTAAGTTCTAACGCCTTAATTTCTCCATGAAATTTCATTTCTCAAAGAATATTCAATCTTATCCAACGTATTTACAACGTTCATATTCGTTACATATTCAGAATTGAAGTGATTCATGTTTTCAATAGCAATACTTTGTTTTATAATGCTATCGTTTAAAATTTGCGGAATGTTTAACCATATTTTTTTTTTCTTTATTAAAAACCTTTTAACTATTGTCATTTGGGTCTTGTGACTTTAGAGTTCATTATATAGATTCACTTTTGTTTTTCTACGTTTTTTTTTTTTGTTGTTGTTGTTGGTCTACATTGCAAATCTTCACTTTTGGTATTTTTGCTGTTCTTGGTGAACCACCGATTTTATACGTTCTGAGCCGCCGCCATGGACCGCGCTGCTTTGTATGCCTCCTTCCGACATTTGTTGATTACAATTTTTGTTAGGTTGAGTGCGATGATGAAGGTCAGCATGCCTATGATGATCCACAGCTTCGCTTCAAGCTGGGAGTGCATCTCCGTATGCACCTCCTGGTTTTCAATGACAGTAACCTGTTGGTCACCTATCTGCTTCACTTCTTGGTCCTTGGAGTCGCTGTTGCCCATGATGATGGTTGACTGGAGTTTGATGTATAACTAATGACTCTTTCCGATCGATGGGGATTTTTATAGCTGGCATTTTGGGTGACCGAGCTAATAAATGATGATGGCGCGATACGGTTTTGATGTTTCGACGATTTATTAAATTTGCTTAGCTAGCCCAGCTTGCTGGAAGAACAGTGTTATTTTTTCCATACTCTCCCTGTCGTCCGCCAGTGCTTCCCTTAAGCTTGTTGAAATTCCAATTGAAGTTCTTAGGTGATCGAGACCTGGGCAGTTTGCTATTATGTGTTTGACAGACAAATTGGAGTTGCAGAATTGGCATTTGGGTGGATTTTCCTTGTCTAGTATGTACTTGTGGGTGAGAAGAGTATGACCGATTCTAAGTCTGGTCATCATTACATCTTGTTTACGGTTGCCTGTCATGGACTGTTTGTTAGGAGTAATGACGTTTTTTATTTCACGTAGAGCGTTTCCGGTGGTATTAGTCCATTCTTCTTGCCATTTATTTAGGAATTTTTGTTTAATAAATGCCTTGGCGTCTTGTATGTCTATTGCACTTATTATTTCCGTAGTATTGAGGGATTTTTTGGCTTCCGTATCTGCCTTTTCATTTCCAATTATTCCAATATGGCTAGGGACCCAGCCAAAAGTTACACATGAATGATTGTGTGCTGCCTTATTATAGAGGTCGATGATTTCGTCTTTCCAGACGCTGGAGTTTTTTTGTTTTTCCAGTGTTGTTATTGCGCTTAGGGAGTCCGTATAAATGATATATGCTCCGGCTGTTTCCTGTTGGACAATCCATTTCAGTGCTTCAATTATGGCGAGGCTTTCTGCTGTGTATATGCTGCTCAAGTTTCTTATTCTTTTACGTATAGTTAAGCCTGCAGTCACTACGCTGTAGCCTGTTCTGCCATCTTTTTTGGATCCATCGGTATATATTGCACGATGAAATTTGTATAGAGAACTATTCCGGGTTTTGAATGCTTGAACCAGTTCTTGGGGTTTTGCATTCTCTCTGCTTAGGTGCCAGAGGTGCTTATCTATAATAATTGGTTTTCTATTCCAGGGTGCTGTTTTTGGTACCGTTAGGAACTTAATCGTGGGTAGTGTTAGGTCAATACTGTTCATCACATCAGCTGCCCTTATTTCCGGTGTGTTGGGGTCTGGGCTTCGTGATTCATTCCACATTTCTCCGGAACTGTAGCTGCTAGGATCCTCTGTGCGGGTATCGGTTTGAGGTGTGTGGGGAAAACTTTCTGGAGTTGCTCTCTTTTTGGCAAAATGTGTTACTAATCTTTGGTTGAGTAATGTTTTGAGGTTAGGGATGCCTGTCTCTGATTGAATGCTGATGATGGGACTTGTTCTGAATGCTCCACATATTACTCTTAGGCCTTCGTTATGCACTGTTTCAAGTCGTTGTATACAGGTTTTGTTGATGGATGTTATTGTTGGTGCGGCGTACAGCAACTTTTCCAATACTGTAGCCTTGTATAATTGAGTAAGTGTTTAAGTGTCACCACCCCATTGTCTGGCTGCGATGTATTTTAGAATCTGTACTCTTTGTAAACAGGATGATCTCGTTTCTTCTACATATTCTCTGAATTTTAAATGTTGATCAAAAATTACACCCAGTATTTTGTGGTGTTTTTTATGTTGAATTAATCGTCCATTCAGTATTAGGCCATCAAGGTTCGTTGGTTTTCTGCTTTTAGGGTTTCTGAAAATTATTGTTGCACTTTTTTCCGCCGAAATTTGGAATCCTGTTTTCATCTCCCAGTGGTGTATTTTGTTTAATGTGGTTTGTAATAGATGTTCTGTTATTTTGGCGTTTGTACCAGTTGCTAGAAGGATGACATCATCTGCATAGATTAGTATTGTTACTCCATCTGGGATGAAGCTGGTTATCGTGTTTATAGCAATTAAGAACAGTGTAACACTCAAGACCGATCCTTGGCATAGTCCAGTTTCCATTTCTACTTCGTCAGAGTATTGTCCATTGATTCTAACTTTGAAATGTTTTGTTTTGAGAATTTCGTGGATATAATCCAGTAATTTTCCTCCAACCCCTTTTTGGGATAGCTCGTTCAAGACTAATCGTCTCCAGGTTGTATCATAGGCCTTTTTGATGTCAAAGAAAACTGCTTGCGTAATCATTTTTTTGCTCATAGTCGTTCTACTGAATTCTTCGGTCATAGTTAGATGGTCCGTAGTCGATTTGCCTTTTCGAAAAGCATATTGATGTTCATACAGGTGGTTTTGGGACTCTAAGATATGGACCAGACGATTGTTTATCATCCTTTCAAAGATTTTGCCTAAGCAGGTATTTAGGTATATTGGTCTATAATATTTGGGTTTGATCTTTCGCCCTTGCCTTTGTAAATGGGTACTACCGTTGCTGTTTTCCAAAGGGTTGGATAGTAAGCTTCGTTCCACATCCTGTTGAAGGTATTTATAAGGATCCGTTTACAGTTATGAATGTTGTCAGGTCCTGGTGATGTTCCTTTGAGGTTTTCCATTGCTGCTTCTAGTTCAGTTTGATTGAATGGTTTGTTATACTCATCAGCTGGATTTTCAGGTACGTTTAAAGGTATTTCTTCCATTTTATTTTTATATTCAATGAATTCTTTATCATACGTTTCGTTACTAGATACAGTTTTGAAGGCCTTGGCTAGAAGGTCAGTAATTCCTTTGTTCTCGTTTGCTAACTGACCATTACATTTGATTTGTCTGATGGTTGGTTTACTGTATTTGCCCTGTATCTTTCTGAGATTGGTCCAAATTTCTTTTATAGGGGTGCTTGCTGTGAAACTATTTGCAAATTCCTCCCATGATTGTTTTTGGGCTTTGCTGATTAGGTCTCGCGCTTCCTGTCTTCTGGTCTGAAAATTTTGTAATGCGAGTTGTCTTTCTTCTCCGAGAGTATTTTTGTTTTTTAATTTTCTGAGTGTTTTTCGTCTGGCTTTGACGGCTTTTGAAACTTCAGCATTCCACCACGGGACTCTTTTTTTACCCGGGAATCCTTTTGATTTCGGTATGGATTTGTCAGCTGCTTTAATAATTTGTTTTGTAATTTCTTCAATTTGTTCTTCTACTGTTGTTCTGCTTCTAAAAAAGACTGTATTTGTAAACTGAACCCAGTCAGCTTCGTCTATTTTCCAGTTTTGTGTGCTGCTACTGATTTCTGAGTTTGCTGGCAGGGTGATCACGAGCGGAAAATGATCACTTCCCTGCATATCTTCGTGTACCTCGAAGTCTATTATTCCTGCTAAGTTGTTAGTACAGCTGATTAAGTCGATACATGATCCTTTCCCTGTTGCGTTATTTATATATGTATATTCTCCGTCATTTAACACTGTTAGATCCATTTCGTCGAATACTTCTTCTAGAACTTTCCCTTTAGCGTTAATAAATTCGCTTCCCCATAAGTAGTGGTGTGCATTCATGTCTCATAGCATGATATACGGCTTTTGTACCTTCGATAGGATTCGTACGACTTCATTTTTATCTATAACTGTGTTTGGCGGTAAGTATACGTTTATTACAGTGGCGTTAATGGGATGTTCTACTTTAACAGCAGTTATTTCCATCTGTGTGTCGATTGCTATTTCTTTATAATCTATACCTTCTTTGATGGCAGTTATTATTCCTCCGGCTGCTCTGTTATTGGTTTGCCTTTTTCGGTGTATTACATTGTATCCTCCAATGGTTGCCAGTGCGTCAGTTTTACACATGGTTTCTTGTAAACATATTATTAGTGGTTCAAATTCATTGTTTAGCATTGTTAGCTCCTGTTTACTGGTGCGTAATCCTTGAATATTCCTGTTATGATACTTGTTTTTTTGGGTCTTTGCATTTTATTTTTTTTTTTTTGAGGGGTTACCTGCTGTTTACTCTGTGTCTTGTATTAATTTGTTCGCAGTGTTGTTCATCGCTTTGATCCTCTTCTTCCGATATTTGTTGAACTTCCATGTCACTATTTTCCTCTTGTTCAATTTGTTTACCTTCTTTGCCTCGCTTACTTCCTCGTTTCCTAGGTGGGGAGGCCCCGATACTTTCATGTTGCTTGGTTTTTCGACTGCTTTTGTAGTCCCCGTAATCGGCGTATAGTTTAGGTTTTTTTTGAAGTTTTTGAATAGTCAAATCTTGGGCTTTATTTTGATCCTCAAGTTCTGCCCTTTTTTCATGCTCAGCTTGATATTGATCTTTTCTAACTCCATTTTGTACTCGTTCATCTGTTTTTCCATTTTTTTGAAGTGATTTTTGTATTGGTCCAACCTTTCCTTCTCTTTTTCATCTCGTTTCTTCAATTCAGCGAGAAACCATTCTTTCCTCTTCTTCAATGTATCTTCAAATTTGGTCTCCAGATTCTTCTTAAGCACTTCAGTGTAATCATTTTTTTTCCCGTTTTTTCCACTTTTTGTTTTGCTTCTATGTATGTTAGGTTCTGATCAACCTTGATCTTCATTATGGTACTTTCCCTTTTCCATACTGGACAGCTGTTACTTGTAGGCCGGTGTTGTTGTTGTTGTTGCTCTTTGTCAGCACAATTTATGCATTGGGGAGTATTGTCACATGAATCCCCATGGAACGATTTACTGCAGTTGTAGCACCTTTTTTCTCCTTTGCACGCTTTGCCGATGTGTCCGAATTGAAAACACTGAAAGCATCGCATTGGCCGAGGGTAAAACGGCCTAGTAGCAATTCGTACGAAGCCTACCTTAACATACTTGGGGGCATTTACACTGTTGAACGTTATGATGAACGAGTTTCTTGCACTTACCACGCCGTTGCGCTTCGTTTTAATCTGTTCTACCTTTGTCACGTTTTGATTTTTTAGCACTTCAAGCATTTCTTCTTCCGTAACTACGTAAGGGTCGCGGTTCGTGATAACTTTTCTGCACGAGTTTAGTGTTCTGTGTTCGTAGATCTTAACGTTTATATCACTAGAGATAGTTTTTAGCTTAAGCAGAGCTTGAGCTTGTCTATCGTTCTTCGTCTTGATTAGACATTTACCCTCCTTTTTTCTTCTTATTTGTTCGACATTGTCACCACCGCACCAGGTTTGAATTGTTTTTTCAATGATTATAGGTGAAACCTTTTCAAGAGTTTCGCCTTCATCAACTCTTTCGATCACTAAAAACTTCCCGGAGAATCTTTGCTGACCGAGTGCTGGGAAGTCTTCCACTGGGGCCGCCTGTATGGGGCATTGCCTTTCTTGCCCTCTATTTACTGTGCAGCAAAACTTGCTTGGTCTGGCAAAAAGGAACGAAAAATGCACTTCGTCGGTCCACACACTTCACAAGCAATCAGCACCGATATGCAATTTGATGCTCTATAGAGCTATTTATGCATACGTCCGATCGCGGCGACTTACAAACTCGGTGTTAACCATATTGTTATCAACTGAGAAAACTTACTAACGTTATCTAGTTTTGTAAGTATTTCACCATAGTCTTCATCGATTTGCTTATTGTATATTGTTTTTAAGGAATGCATTTTGTCCAAGTTTTGATGCATACTTTCAAGATTAAAATACACCATTGGAAGCTGCTGTATCTGCTCAACCAATTCCTGCACGTATTGAATTTGATCACTGCCTCCATGGTAGTTTCTTTTGTCAATTATCAATCGGTTTATGGCATTTCTCATATCGTTCCAACTTTCTACAAATAGGTCAAAATCCTGCTTCCTATCGCTCCAATTTTCTCCAGCATTCGACTGTAATACTTGACGGTTTTCCTCGATTTCATCATTGAATGAGTTCATACCGGATAGTCTCTTTTCAAGGTCCTCTGCCGTAATCATGCTGAAATTTTGCTGATACCAATCACGCGTGTCTGCCAATATTAATTTAAAACCAGTTACGCTTCTGCTGAATTTATCTATCACCACAAGTCCCTGTAGTTCTATGCTGAGTTCGTCCAATTGCGATTTCAATAAATCAATAAGATCACCTATTTCAACGAGTTGTCGATTCTCAATTTCCAGATCCACATTTGGAAGTTGTTTGCATTGGTCCAATATTTCCTTTGCCTCACAATAGTCTTCCTTTCGATCATCAAGAGTCGATTCTACCTGTTCCAGAAGCGTTAGTCTTTGTTTCAAATCAACGGTCTAGAATTCGTCCAGCTTATAAAAACACTCATCCACTGTACTCTTCATTTCATACATTAACTCATTCAATTGCACAACCATTTCAGGTTGTTCAATTTTACGCTTTTTCTCCGATTGTGGTGAATATTCGGAACTATCCAAATTGTCCATGCAAATTTCACTTCTATCAACAATGGCCTGGGTCTCCTCATGCATTTTAATCTGAAAATCTTCCCATGAATTAGGTTTCATGAGTTTGCTTTTGTGTTCATCACTGGTTGACACTGCTGGAATTTGAAAACCCATGTTCTCAACACGAGCCTCTTGGGCCTCCAAAATTTGTGATAACGCATCACACATGTCATTCAAGTGTTCTACCTTCGCAAGAATATTCAACGAAGAATATCCTTCATCACTAAGTGACTGAGTCGAATTTTCCAATTCTTGCAAACAGCTGGTAAGGGCATGTACATCATGCTTGCAGTATTGTAGGCACTTAATTCGTTCCATCATAGTGCCCATCTCTACAGACTCGTTCATTTCCATTTTCTTAAGATTGTATTCTCGGGACTCGATCCAACGACATATGATACGATATTGTTCAGAAAGCTTGGTCCACCGCTGATTAAGACTTTGCAATTTTCCCCATCTGTTCGCTATTCACGTTATAAGGTGTGACCAACGCTCTTCCAGAACAGATAATTTGTCTTCTAAATCACTGAAGTTATCCGAATCAATGATAATAACCAAATTACTGAGACTATCGACTAGCTTTTCTTGTGCTTCCATGTCATTTTGCAAGACTTTATGCTGCTCAAGTTGAGCTTTCAGTTCAACTGGAGTCGGACCTACGTCTGACATATGCGAGATTCTATCCTCGATCATAGTTAGAAAGTTTTTCAGTTCTTCAACCTTATGCATTTGCAGTGATGCCAAGGGGGAGAGGTAGCTCATCGATTCGCCTCCTAGCATCGTGCTATAAGGTACCAGGCGATAACCAGGGTAGTTGATCGATAGCTCGATGACGTCATTTCGTTGGCGTCTGCAATGGGAAATTCTCATAGCAGGCGTTGACGATGGGACGTTGTCGAGTTGTTGAATAGCAACTATCGTGGTAACTCACCGATTACCTGTCGATCTGCCAAATTTGGAAAGATGTCTGCATTGAATTGTCTCATATAATAATATTCCGCCCACTATATCACAAGAAATTGCGAGTAGCTGAGTGGAATGGAGAAAAGTTAAGCATTGGGTACAGGACCAAGTCTCCCCTGGGTGGTGCCAAAAGATGAGCGCAATAGAATCATCACGGAATGAGACTATTGCATAGCTGGGTAGTCAAAGTCTTCCATTCGTTAGTCATTTCAGGTGGATTAGAGCAGGTTTCGATGGGCGTTGGCCAGATTTGGATTTTTCAGATGTAATCCTGGATAGGATCCTGTCATTGAACGTCGCGTGAAAGTGGAACTTAATGAAGGCCTAAGTACTTTTTCGTAGTTTTTAGTTTTCGGATTTGAAAGAGCGTCGGTTACAGTGGCTTGCTTACTGAGCAGAAAAACGCGGTCCCAGGTCCTTACATATCAAAGAGATTTATGGTAAAATCGCTTGTGTATCGTGTATTTGCGAAACTCGTTGTTGTCGTTGGTTCCGGGTTTAAATGGATACACAAATTTGAGCAACGGTATTATGTGATATGAGGGGCTCGGTGGCCTTAGAGCAACCGTTTTTGCTTACTGAGCAGAACATCATGAGTCTAATCTCAGGCCCATCCACATTCAAGATTCGTCAATCGTTTTATTTGTTAATATGACTACATGGTAATAACAGCAACTCGGTGATTAAAAAGGTGCTCGTTTGCCTAGTGGCAAACGTTTTTGCTTACTGAGCAGAAGACCGTGGGTTTAGTCCCAAGCTCCTTCGCGTTATATGATCGTTAGGACATCAATTCAGCTTATCGTTTACCAAAACGAACCCTGCTGCAAACCCAACCCTCTTATCCAACATCCCAGTGATTCCTCGTGGAAGTGCAGAGGTGTTCTCGGCTTCCATCAAAGCGAGTGTCATGTCAACACAATCCTTCCCATTCCTTTCTTGACCTGTGTTCGGGCGCGGCTGGCGCTGGTATTGCCTAATTTAAGATCACCAGTTTTTACACATTGAGGATGATTGCTAGTCCCAAGCATCGTCTATTGGTTCTCTGTGTAATTACAGCTGATCTGGCAGTAACAGAGTAGCAACCGTGGGCGGTCAATCAAGCTCAAGCTCAAGCAAGCTCAAGCTCAAGCAAGCTTATGCATTTGCAGTGATGCCAACTTTTTATGAATTTTCGCCTGTCTTTCTAGTGCGTTAACGCGCAACATCTCCCAGCGTTCGTTCAACAGAAACAATTGTTTTTTGATCTCATTTTGGCCTTCCTGGTCTAGACCATGTGACCCGGGACTTACATGCGATTCGTTTAACAGTCTTGAACCTTCATCGAGTGCCCCACATACAAAGGTGTGATATTCAGACAGTTTAGCCATAAAGTCTTCGTGATCATGAAATTGTGTCTTGGCTTCCGTTAGTCATTGTGCTTCGACCATTTCCTTCGAGAATAGTTCTTCCGCTTCTAGCAACGTAGTTAGAACTTCTTCCACTGCTGTCTGATAACCACTAAATTCAACTGAAAAATTCGTTGCGGTAGACACTGGTCGAGAGGATTTCGGTTCCCAATAGAATGAATCCGTTTTACCTGGTAAAGAAACTGGATCACTTAGCTTAAGAATTGAACCTGTAATTTCGGTGTGTTCTATTCTCTGAACTATTGGCTTAGATTGTGACAACATTTTAACCTTGTTTTCTCTATTAAAGATGCGTAAATAATCAATTGACTTGGCTAGGGATACTTCCTCCAGATGTGTCAAGTTCCCAACATGTGGCATCAATTCTTCATATGTTGGAATTGGATCACTTTGATTTAGATTATTGTTCTTATTGTCCTCGTCCGTTAGGTCTTCGAATTCATTTTCACTCAGTAGTTGAATTTCTTCCATACTTTCTACATGCTGTGCCAAATGCTGAACACTTCCATGGTGTTCTTGCCTCCTTGAATCGATGGCATTGTATTTATAAGCACATCACATACATTAGTATAGTTTTTTATCGGGCTTGTTCGTATTGACATCTTCCGGATCAAGCAGCTGTTCTATTCCTAAATGCCGATTGGCTAAATCAAACGCCATACGTAGCCTGGCGATTGGATGTCTTTTAAGCGCTACCTGTACATCAAACGAATCAAATGCTTCAGCAAGGATAGCCAGAAATGCCAATCCATCTGACCAACTAGAGGAAAAATCATTGACGCGTTCATCTAGATAAAATTGATAAATAGCAGTTTTTTTTGCGATGGGCCCAATCTTAGATCCATAGGCCAACGTTAGAAACATTTGCCCTATCTCACGTTAAACCAACTTTAAAAAATAAGATGAGGTGGGTTTTTGAAAAAAAAAACTTATTGCCCCATTTAAATTAATTATTTTTTAAAATGCAGAGATAATCTCTGTTGCTTTGAAGTTTGAAATGTACTTTATTCGAAAATAATGCCACATCGTAATACATACCGAACTCAGTTTTTATGAACCCAGTTTTACTAAACCTGGTTTTACCGAACCTGGTTTTACCGAACCTGGTTTTACCGAACCTGGTTTTACCGAACCTGGTTTTACCGAACCTGGTTTTACCGAACCTGGTTTTACCGAACCTGGTTTTACCGAACCTGGTTTTACCGAACCCGGTTTTAACGAACCCGGTTTTACCGAACCTGGTTTTACCGAACCCGGTTTTACCCAACCCGGTTTAACCGAACTCGGTTTTTTTACCCGATCTTACAGAACCTGGTTTTTTACTGAATCCGGTTTTACCAAACCCGGTTTTACCAAACCCGGTTTTACCAAACCCGGTTTTACCAAACCCGGTTTTACCAAACCCGGTTTTACCAAACCCGATTTTACCGAACCCGGTCCTACAGAACCCGGTTTTTTACTGAATCCGATTTTACAGAATCCGGTTTTACCGAACCCGGTTTTATCGAACCCGGTTTTACCGAACCAGGTTTTACCGAACCAGGTTTTACCGAGCCCGGTCCTACAGAACCAGGCTTTTTACTGAGAACCCGGTGTTACCGGATCCGGTTTTACCGGTAATTTTTGTATCCAATGATTGGTGATTATTACAGTAATACCCCGATTTCGTCAGCCCCTTCGCGCATCAAAATTTTATTTCTCATTTATTTCACATCACCGTTGTTCCAAATTTTCTCATTCCTCTTCAAGTATGATGTTTAAGGTAAACTTTGGTGCCATTAAGACCAAATGATGAAAATTCACCTGGGATTCATAGCAAATAAGATATGATTTTCAAAAATCGGGATACGAAAAACTAGTCATTACTGTGGTTTAATAAGAGCTATTTGAGGTTGACTTTAATTCAGATGGACACTTATAATCTATAAGCATAAAATTAAATCAATCAAAAAATCTTGTTTTAGGTTATTTCACTTGGCATGGGTCTGACGGATTTTTGCTGGCTATTGCTAGAAACTGCCATAGGCTGTTAAGAAAGATTGTTTTGAATCCACTCCTCTCTTATTCTAGAGCAGTGGCTATCAAGCTTCTCCGTGTTCAGTTCAAGGGGTGAGGGTGGTAAATATCGTACTTGAGTGCAGAGTTTTAACCAAACAATGCACTTATCAAATGGGCTGCATTAGGATTTCATCTACTTTCCTGACTTTAATTAGTTAAGGTATTGCCGAAGCTGGCAATTCCCCTATAGGTGATCATTATTCGTTACATTAAACATACAAAGTCAAACTTAATCTTATGCGACCATTCCCGCTCAAACCCATTTTTTTTTGGAAAAAAAAATCGGAGAGCATTGTTTGATCGTTACACAAACGAAACCCGTTCCACTTTCATCTTATTATCCCCGCTTATCCCCGTTTCAAAGAACTTGATAATCCTTCGCCTTTTGCCAGCATACCTTCCCGTATTGTGGATTCAAGCATTATTCTGTGCAGAGTAATAAACCGAAAGATATTTTTCGAGATGGGTGCTCTTCTCTTATTCAATTGTACTTCAACAAGCTCAACTTTTTCTATTTACATTCCGTCAGCACAAGAAACTGCCATCGTCTTAAGAGATAGATAAAGGTCCTTTTTGTCCATTGCGCGGGTGGGTGCTCTTTTCTTTCTCAGTTTTTCTCACAATTTATGTGCTCGGTACCATCGCGTACACGGCGAATGAGAACGACCCAAATTTGAGTTTCGTTCACTCATAATCGCCAAAAGTGCAGGTACGCAGCGATGAGTAAATTTCCCTCATTGTTTCCTGTGGAAAACCTCAAAAATCTGCCGGAAAATTAGGGAAATTCACGAAAACTTTACTCATTCCAGGGGTTGTACCAACTGAGAAAAACCTGGAAAAACATGCGGTAAATTTACTCATCGCTGAACTCCTGCACTATATGTGATTTATGAGTTAACCAAACTCAAATTTGAGTCGTTCTCATTTGCCGTGTAGAACATTCCGGTTGACAATCGCACACAAATTAATATTGTTTTCCAACTCGCCTGACTGGCTGAGAAGTCATTGAACCAATGGTCGTCGGATGATACGGTACAAACAACGTAAAGTGGACTCTATAGCGGGGGAAAATCCAATCAACTGTTGCGGTAGCGCTTTGATTGCAGGTTCCGAGCTCCAAAAACAGCAGTGGAAATCGCAACCGAGTGGTGCTTCAGATGCATACTCATCATTTTTTTTTCTGTTTGCAGTTTTCCGTCATGGACGATGATTGACAATCCATCCCATTTCGGTCAGTTTTCCGCTATGCGTTTACAGTTTAACTTTTTTTTGTGAGGATGCAGTCAACTCACCCGTAATCGATATTCTCTACATCTCCAGGCTATCACAATCACTTGGTCCGAATAAAAAATAACGCTCCTCTGTAACTTAATTAGTTTCCAAATTTAATGCACCTTCGATATCAAGTTAGAGAGAGAGTTGACTGTATTTGTGAATGATTCGGTAAACTGTGAAGCGAGTGATGCAAAGCAGAACATGATAGAAGGAAAATTGATTTTCAGAAAAATAAATATTGAGGAAGGGAAGAAGGGGATTGCTTGATTTCCGGTAGGTTGATGGTTTGTACAATTTGACAAGGGGTACATTTGGATGCGATTAAATGTTTCATCTTCATTCTAGCTTTTGTTGTCGAATGGTAATAAAATCGCATTAATACCTAGTTTTTGGAATAGCAACGGAACTGTTGAACAATGATTCTTGATTTGTACCGGTCAGATCCGAGGAGGACATCATGTTTGGCATGTCTAGTTCACTTTGAGTCCGAACAATGATATTTGCCCGAAAACCACAAGAATAAATTTTCCCCAGAATTGACCATTTCCCAGAAAGGATAAATCCATTTTTTTTCCTTGATTTGTTTTCCGTGCTTTTTTTTAGCGGCGCCGGTGGTGTAGTGGTAAGCGTGATTACCTCTCACCCCAGTCGGCGCCACCGGGATGTTCTGAGGTATAACATTTCTGATCACGCCTTCCTTTCTTCCTAGGTTATGAAAGGGAAGTAAAGCCGTTCCCGGTTCATGAGTTGATGGGTCGATACGTAGGGTCCAGGTATGGAAGCTGCCTCTCTGGCGTCGGTAGCATTGGTGCTCAGCACGGAAAACAAGCTCGACGGAAAACAAATCAAGAAAACAAAAGAAAAATTACACAGATGCGTTTTTTCAACTTTAGTTCATTTGAAATTATTTAAAGTTCCTAGTCCTATCATGCATATTTAGAGAATGCTCACATTGGTAAGATTGGTTTGTTTGAAATTAACCATTTTATCAAGCTTCTGCATTCATTTTACATCAGATATCACTGCTGTTGTTTGTGGTGACAGCTATCGGAAACTACGCATAATCTGTTTTCCGTTAATTGTTCATAGATGACAGTGCAGTGCAAAACATATCTGGTACCTCTTAATGTGCATTTAAACTAAAATCATTTTGCAAAAAAATACTTTATAAGCCTCACCCCTGACAGGATTTCCAACCGTTTTTTTATTAATGGGGCGGGGCAGAAAATATTTTTTGTGCAAAATATGTAGAAAAGGAAGAACTTTGCCCACACGAATTGCCGGCGAAAAAGTGACGTCATTTGACATTGAGCGACTTGAAGACTGATCGTTCGCCCTTTGTCCGGGATGCGGACAAAAGGCGACTCGCCCCGCTAGAGTAATTTCATCCGCCGGGCGACCAAATGGCGCTCCGGGATGCGGACGAAGGGCGGCTCGCCCCACTAGAGTAATTTCATCCGCCGGGCGACCAATTGGCGGATGGAACTTAGCAATTTTTTTGTGATTTTTTCGCGTCGGCTGATTGCGTGGTCAGTCATGTTTTCATTTCGTTCGTGTCAGGTGCTTTTTTTTATCCGGGTCGCAAAATTGGCCTCCGATGGCCATCTTCGGAAGATATTGGTCTTCCGACGGGACCAGCTTCAGTTGAAGTTTATATGCAAGGTAAGCAACAGCTTTAAATTTAAAAGAAAAAAAAATCTTGATAATTTTTTCAAATATTTTTTTCAGCCAGCTGCTTCCAATGGATTAAGGGAGGTGGAGCTGAAATAAACTCGCGGAGATTATTGGACAGTAAGTATTGAAGTGTTTATTATATTAAATGTATATATTTATCAAAAATTGATCCGCTGTAGGAGTTAAGCATCCTTACTGATGCAACGCATCAATAAGGATGTTCAACTCAGTCGGATTCCTCAAGCGGATAAATTTTGATGTAATTATTTATCAAAATAGATCCGCTGGAGGAATCTGGCTGAGTCTAACATTCTAACAATTTATCCAGCGGTTCAATTTTGAAAAATAACTAAAATTCTAACAGCATTGTGATTCTCTAGGTTCGAAGACAGATCCCGATATGGAATCCTGATGCCGTATCGCGACCGATAACCGATGCTGGATCCGAAAACTTTATGGAAAATACGGTACGAACGAAAACAAGAATATGGGTGACTGTTTAATTGTTATATTGTTGTTAAATTGAGTTAATGCTAAAGTTTAGTTAAAGTTATGTTAAAGTTATGTTAAAGTTAAGTTATTAGTTATTTACAGAAAATGTTTCAGTTAAGATAAAGGTAAGTTAAAGTTTGGTTAAAGTTAAGTTCGAGATAAATTAAAGGTAGGTTAAAATTATGTTCAAGTTAAGCAAAATTAAATTTATGTTAAAGTAAAGTTAGAGTTATATTAAAATTGAGTTAGATGTCTGCTGAAGTTTTGTTAAAGTTAAATTAAAGGTATCTTAAAGTTATGTTAAAGTTAAGTTTAATTAATGTTAAAGTTAAACTGAAATGAATGTTTTGTTAAAGTTAAGTTATGATAAAGGTAAAGTTATGATAAAGTTTCGTTTAATTTATATTAATGTTAAATTAGGTTAAAGTTAGGTTTAATTAGTTAAGTTAAAGTTATGTTAAAATTAAGTTAAAGTTAAGTTAAAGTTAAATGAAAGCTAAGTTAAATGTAAGTTAAAGTGCTATTAAAGTTAAGTTAAATCTATGTTAAAAATATGTTTAATTTAATTTAAAGGTGCGTTAAGGTTTTGTTAAATATATGTTAAAGTTATATTAAAGTTAAATGGTAAGTTAAAGTTATGTTTAAGTTGAAATAAAGTTTAAATTTAGTTAAAGTTAAGTTGAAGTAATATTAAAGGTAACTTAAAGTTTATAGAAAGTTAAGTTACGGTCCGTTACGTTACGTTAAGTTAAATTAAAGTTATTGGTAAGTTAAAGTTCAGTAAAAGATGAAATTAAAGTAATATGAAAGTTGAGTTAAAATCAAGTAAAAGTTATGTCAAAGTTAAGCTAAAGTTGTGTTAAAGTTAAAGTTAAACGAAGAAAAGCTTATCGACATACCTTATTCAACACCAAATACTTCGATGTTGTAGTTGAATAAATTCTCCAGATTTGTGTGAACAAAGCCTGAACAGAAGTTAATATTTAAAATAGTACAAGTATTATTAATCATGAAGTGATATAAAATAGTTAAGAAGTCGTTTCTTCAATAGGCAATTGTTTGTTGGGAAGTAAATGTTAGGTTAAAGTTATGTTAAAATTGATTTTTGGCCTCTATTCGTGACCCAAATTCCAAAAATACCCATATTTATGGACTTTTGAAATTATTTTTCACTTTTTATGAAACTGGAAGCCGCCACATTTGATTTCAAAATGGCATCGGATATCGATTTTCTCTAGACGACAACCTCCAAAAACCTTCAAAAAATCCCATATTGATTGATATTTGATAGTACTTCCCAATCTCTTCTTGGATCTCGGAATTCAAAATGGCGTCGTATGCCTATTTCCAATCTCTAGACGTCACCCGATCCAAAAAATACCCATTTTATAGATAATTGACAGCATTCCCAATTTTTCTTAAACCAGAAGCCGCCATCTTTAATTTCAAAATCTTATCGGCTATTGATTAGTGGCCTTTAGTCATTAGCCCGATTCTAAAAATACCCATATTTATGGATATTTGACACTTTTTCTGCAACAGGAATCCTCCACCTTGGATTTCAAAGTAGCGTCGGATATCGATTTCATATATCTACACGTCACCCCGATTCGATATCGATGTCAATGGTATCAACGGTATATGACAATATATCCCATATTTGATTTAAAAATGGCGTCGGATATCGATTTCCAGTTGACTGTAGATTGTAGATTGTAGTAGAGTTGGAAACTTGATCATGTAAACACTACGCATCATTGTCTGGTAGTTCGTTAAAAAATGCTACACCAATCGTCAAGCTCGCTGTAACGTCACCTAGTGCCTCGTCATCCACGAATTGGCGCCTATGTCAGTAGTCTAATAACTCTTAGCGCGCTGATGGCATGGTTCCAATGCCGCATAGAGAGTTGCTACAATGATATTAGGTTAGCTAAGGTCAGTTAACTGACTGGTGGGGAACGGGAGCTTTAGCTATGACTATTATGTATGCATTTGTATAACGTTATCTAACAACAATGGTGTGTACTGTTTACAAAATCATGTTTGTAATTCTAATGTGTTGTATGGATGAAAGCATTTTAAAAAGTTAGATTCTAATGTTTTGCACATCTGAAAACATCCGAAAACAATAAGTTCTTAGTACAATTGAAAACACCCGAAAATCATTTTGTTTTAATGTCTTGTACATTTGACAACATGAGGAAGCATCTACATTTGAAAACACCCGAAGAACGTTAAATTTTAACGTTTTGTACGTCTAAAATCATCTAAAAAATAATAATTCGATTAAAATTCTCAACGTCAGAACAACATTTGAATAGAAAAATTTTATTTCACGTTACATCTAAATAGCAATGTTTTCTAATGTTTGATGCCAGGAATATATTTTATTTCGATGCTGATGTAGACATCAAACGTTAGGCAAACGTAAATTTTTATTCGGGTTCCCCCGGGACACCCGGAATATGTCCGGATGTGGCCAAAGTGGTTCTTGTTCTGGTTCTTGTAGTGGTTTGAGTTCCATTGAACCAGAAATTGAATTCTGATGTATTTTGATGAGTCGCATGATGGGTTTGACCATAATCAGATGTTGGCCTCTTCCCCCGGGACACCCGGAATGTGTCCGGATGTGGCCAAAGTGGTTCTAGGAACTAGATTTGAGTTCCATTAAACCAGTCGTTGAATTCTCATGTAATTTGATGTGTCACATGATGGGTTTGGCCCTAATCAGATGTTGGCCTCTTGCCCCGGGACACCCCGAATATGTCCAGATGTGGCCAAAGTGGTTCTAGGAACTAAATTTGAGTTCCATTGAACCAGAAATTGAATTCTCATGTATTTTGATGTGTCGCATGATCGGTTTCACCCTAATCAGATGTTGGCCTCTTCCCCCGGGACACCCGGAATATGTCCGGATGTGGCCAAAGTGGTTCTTGGAACTAGATTTGAGTTCTATTGAACCACAAATTGAATTCTCATGTAATTTGATGTGTCGCATGATGGGTTTGACCCTAATTAGATGTTGGCTTCTTCCCCCGGGACACCCGCAATGTATCCGGACGTGGCCAAAGTGGTTCTTGGCACTAAATTTGAGTTCCATTGAAATAGTCTTTGAATTCCTGTGTATTTTGATGTGTTACATGATGGGGTTGACTTAGTTTGTAAGATATTATTGTTAGGTTAAGATCTATTTAATAAAAAAAAACATATGTTAGTTATAAGAATATAGATAAATAAAGATTATTGATGAAGTCATGTTCATGCTTCAACTGTTTTTATTTTTATTAATTTAAAACCCATTAAAAAAGAAAATGATGGTGAACAACCGTGAGCGCGCCGGGGCGCCTGGGGGCGGACAAAATGGCTGAAACGATCAGTTTTTTGACAGGTATCGTTTTCGCCTCAGGCGCCCAAATGTTGCAAATATGGTCGCCCCCGGCACCAAGTGGCGCCGCGAGGTTCGAGTCGCCCAAGTCCGCCCCGTCCGCCGAGCGGTCCGGGGGCGAGCCGTGGGCGACTAGCCCGCTGTATGTGGGTGGATGTAACTCTAATGGCGGTAAGCTCCAACTCGGATTAACTTTTAATACCGTCCCTGTTTGTATAATCTGAAAAATGTTTGCTCAGAGTTATGTTGATTAACTCTGATGTCGACATCAATTCAGCCGGATATTCTTGAACGGGATTAAATCCGAGGATAATACCGGTTGGAGCTTACCACCATAAATGAGGTACCGTCCGAAGCGAAAATAAGTTGAGGCACGACAGCAGTGCTGTTTTATAACTTTTCAGGTGCAATCAGAACGATGTGCAACCAAGTGGTACTTGATTATGACTACTGGGTTTCCCTAATTATAAAAATTACTATAAACGAGCAATAACCCAAATTATTGAACTAATCCACAAATGGTTTGGATGATACCCCGAACACGTCCTTACAAATTAACCATAAATTTGTATTAGGGTTGCGGAGAACGTTTATTGCATGAAAACAGTGATAAAATTATCACTTTTTATTTGTACATACATTTGTCTAAAGCTTTTTATGGAAAATTGGAAAACCATTTAAGGTCTGTATCCACATTAATCCGGACACCTTCAAATCAATGTAACTTTTGAGATATTGTACGTAGAAGTGAAAAATTTCGCTGAGGTATAGCTGGGAGTCATCGATGAAAAAGACTATGATTGGTGAAATGAAAAATGAAAAAGACGTGCGCGAGCGCATTTTGTACGGACGTAATGCAAATCCTGACTTTTCAATACGGGAACTTGCAAAACAAAATTGGATTTACCTAGATCTACTGTTCAAGGTGTGCTCAAATCAATTTGGAACGTTTGACGGTCGAGAGGAAACCGAGAAGTGATCATTCTGTCATGGATCGAAAGGGGAAGAGGATATTGGAGGAAACCCCGAATCTCTCTGTTCGAACGGTGGCTGGTAAAATACGAATGTCACTTGGTTTTATCCAAAAATAAAGACAGCTCCAAATCGCGGGCTCGATGATTGTACTGCGAATATTTGACGAAGTTTTCATGTGTTTTTATGGACGATGAAACAAATATCCTGGAGGATTTCAAGCAGCTTCGAGGGCTGCCATAAATGCTGCAGTTGAGTTTTTCAGGACGAAGAAGGCATCGAAATTTCCCAAAAAAATACCTTATTTGGCAAGCAATTTGCATGTGTGGCCCACGGGCAGATGCGTTTGCTACTAGACTGGCCCACAAAAATAAAAGTTCTAATTTTCCACGGGCCAACCTCTAGATTTGTGCCTTTAGGTGAGAAAACCATTCTCCAAAAGTTTAAGCTCATTTGGATGAGCTGGCGCTTTTGGTTTGAATTTTGTATGGGGATTTTGAATACAATACAAGAAGAAATAACACTGCTACCCTCTATCGATCATGAAAAAGTTTCCTTAATCTTGATTTGATTCAGATTTTCAAAACCTATAGTTCAAACAATGAGTAACAACTTTGCTCAAGACTGCATTATGAATCCGGTTAGTTTCATTGAGATATTCGCTTTTTAATGTATATGAGAATTTTGTACATGAAAATTTCAACCAAACCCCCTATATGACCATTAAACCAAAAGCACCAGTCCGTGTTACGTCAAAAACAGCTGAAACGTTCAGAAAGTGGTTATCTCATCTACTGACACGAGTCTGGATGTTGGCCCGTAGAAAATATGAACTGTTATTTATTTAGTGGTAATCTAGTTGATACGTTGCATAAGCTGCCTGTATTTTGTTGCAATATACGAACAAAATGCATATATAAATTCAAAAATGAATATCTCCATAATGCCAACTTGAATCGTTATGCTGTCTTTAGTAAAGTTGTTTCTTATAGTTTAAGCTACGTGAGCTGAAATTCTGAACTTAATCGAGTATATTGAACCGGTTCTATGTAGGAATGTTATTTCTCCATACATTTCAACCAATATCTCCATATAAACTTTAAATCAAAAGCACCAGCTCGTGTTACATCCGAATGAGCTGAAACTTTCAGAGAGTAGTTTTCTCACCTAATGGCACAAATCTAGAGGTTGGCCCGTTGAAAAAATGAAAACAAATTTCCCCCATACAAATGTGGGCCAGTCTAGTTTGCTACCCTTCATCAAAAGCCAAAATGGCATCATGCCATTATGCTAAAACTGTGATGGAGTGGTACGAAGCAAATCAAGTGAATATTGTACCAAAAACCGCAAATCCGCCAAATGGTACAGAGTTCCGTCCAATCGAGATACATTGGGCTCTGATGACAGTGGAATCTGTTCAAACCCTAATGGTTGGAGTTGAGCTTAAAGTTTGAAAATTATATGCAATATATCTATAAATGACACAGTTATAATCGTTCAAAATTAAAACATTTTCGTGACGGTCGCAATTTTAGATTTTCGACCTACCCCCGTACTTTCCCGTAAGACGTAGTCTATGTCAAAAAATATTTAAATAAATTTCCAGAAGAAGCTGTCCGATTCTGTATGGAGATGAAAATCCAGGACGGGAATGTCGGGAGCTACTTTCAGAGAAAGTTTAGAGAAATTTCCAGAGGAAGTCAGCAGACAGATCCAGGACAGGTCAGCAGGATTTCAGGGGGAATTTGGAAGGAGCTTCCAGGAGAATTTGTTAGAATTGTCCTATTTCAGTCAGAAGAAACTTTCAGAGCAAGCCTAGAAAAAACCGGAATAAATTTCCTGGAGAAGTTGCAGGCAACTTTCGGTAGATATCAGAAGATCCATCCAGAGCAAGTCGAAGGAAAAAAATTCCTTCCACGGAGAGGTGGAAGAAAGTTGTGGAGATTATTCTAATACGTGTCAAAATACAGGGTGATTCGGAATAACTGTTACTTTTAAGAATGGGCATAGCGATTGAACGCTTGCATGATTTTTTGATATCAGTATATTCCAGATATACTACATATATACCCTTCTACTAAGCATACTTTAACTCAAATCTCTCTTCCTTCACCTTAATTACCAGTCACATTTGTCACGAAAATGAACCACAGCTGGCACACACGTTTTAGTTCCATTATTTTTGTAGTACTGGCGATGCGTCCAAGCTTTGATATTGAACGGATTTTTCACGCATGGTTCCTTTTTACCTCTATAATGATGTGAACAATAAATGTTTCATTCTTTTGACGAGATTTCTGTTTCTAAAAGATAACACACGAATTTATACAGATTTATGACATGGTCGAATCGAAAATGAATGAAATTTCCAATCCTTCTACCAATACAAGCTGATATTTGTACACACTTTAAAACGAAAAATACTAATACGAATATACCCATTTTACCCATTGGAATTGCATATTTGTGAAATCGGTGACATTATTCTGAATCATCCTGTAAAATTTCAGGAATTTCAGAGCAATTCCCGAGACATTTATGAGGGGTCGTAGAGTTTTCTGCATCTATTTAAGTAAATGTTGAACTAAAATACCTTTCCTATCCCCACTAGTTGCAAGGACATGGCCAGGACAATCCTTAACTGTTGGAGAGGGATATGACCTTATCTGGGAGAGAGTAATTATTTCCTACTTACTATCTGTTCAGTAATAGATAACCGTCTTGCTCTTAATAGTTTTGAATTCGTACCACCTACGATATTGCGTAACTTGTTCGATGCTAATGCTAAAGCTTATGCTAATTATAGAAACCAAAAGTATTCAGGGTTCCTCTATCAGAATTTTCCGCAGGAAGATAAAAAACACTCCGAGAGACGTTTGAAATATATTTCAAATGAAATCAAATGAAACTTTCGGAGAAAGTTAGTTAGTTAGTAAGTTAGTTAGTTAGGAACTCTGGAATGTTTTAAATTTTGGATTATTTTTAAGATATTTGTTTAAACGTTTTTTTTTTATATATATAATTTATGTTCACAATGAACTTTTTTTTTAAAGAAACATTTCTAAATCTAAGGTGAGACATTTTGAAATAAATAGGGTTTAAACCTGTTTTTGGAATTTTTAGTATAATATTTTTTGTATATTTTTGCACTTATCATTGAATCGCTCTTGGAGAATGATTCACATTTTTGCTTAAATTCAACCATTTTGGATCTCGTAATGTTTTCAAAACGGCGTCTTTGAAATTAAAAAAAAAACTGTAGTACAAAGAGAGAGTGAAGGATTAGTAATTTCCATTTAATTTCGCTACCATATTTGCTTATCCCTAACAGATATGCGTTTTCATCTACAATGTGCAGACTCCTTCAGTGTCTTGTACTAATACTCGACTCGACATTCATCAGGATTGTAGTACAACGTTTTTTGAAAATTCCAAAGACGCCATTTTACGAGATCCAAACTGGCCGAATTTTTACAAAAATGTGAATCATTGATCATGAGCGGTTCCATACTAATTCACTGATCCATTTATACTTGCATTTTTTTATATGGATGAAAATTTACACGTTCCATTTTTCATCTTATTTTTTTTCCTTGATTTGTTTTTCATCGATCTTGTTTTCCGTGCTGAGCACCAATGCTATCGACGCCAGGGAGGCAGCTCCCACACCTAGACCTTACCTATCGACCCATCAACTCATGAATCGGGGACCAACGTCTTTACTTCCGAAGAAAGGCGTGATCAGAGATGTTATGCTTCAGAACATCCCGGCGGCGCCGACTGGGATTGAACCCAGGCCTACTGGGGTGAAAGGTAAGCATGCTTACCACTACACCAGCAGTGTCGCTACATGAATCTGTGTTTTAACATGACAGTGAAAAATTCAATTGAAATTAATTGAATTTTTCACAAACAGCGAAATAAATTTAAACGCACTGCCTGTCTCCTGCCATGGCATCCTTCTAGAAGCTTCTTCTGGCTCCTTAAAGAAGGTTCTTCAAACTGTCCAACATTTGTTTGACTTACGCTGGAAGATTTTTCCGAATTTTAATAGAAGATTCCATCAAATTGTCTCAGGAGGTTTCTCCAGAAGTTTTCGATTTCCTCCAAAAGTTTCTCCAGAACTGTCCGAAGGTTTGTTCCAACGTATTCTGAATTATTCGTGTATTGTTCTCAAAGTTCTGTGCAAAGTTATCCTGAATCGGATACAGGAGAAGATCGACGTGACTCTCCGACGGCAGCAGGCAGGACTCCGTGCCGGAAGATCTTGTATGGACCATATTGTCACGCTCCGCATCATCCTGGAGCAGGTCAATGAATTCCAATAGTCCCTTTATTTGGTATTCATTGACTACGAAAAAGCTTTCGACCGTCTCAATCACGAGAATTTGTGGGGACGCAAGAGAGTCCCGGATAAAATCGTCAACCTCATCGAAGCGCAGTATGAGGCTTTCACGTGCAGAGTTCTGCATAACGGAGCCTTGTCCGACCCTATCCGGGTAGTTGCTGGTGTGAGACAAGGATGTATACTATCACCGCTACTGTTTCTTATCGTAATCGACGAGATCATGGTAGGTGCAATTGACCGTGTACCGAACCGTGGGCTGCTTTGGCAGCCTATCACCAACGACTTCGATTTGGCTGATGATGTTGCTCTACTAGCACAACGGCACTCTGATATGCAGAGTAAGCTCAATGACCTAGCCGAACGCTCCTCTGTGGCGGGTCTCACCATCAACGTCAACAAGACCAAATTGTTGGATATCAACACGGGCAACCCTTCCAACTTTACGGTAGCGGGGCAAGCAGTGGAGAAGGTCGAAAGTTTCCAATATCTTGGCAGCTAAATAGCGTCGGACGGCGAGGCCAAGAGCGACATAGGTGCACGAATCAAGAAGGCTAGGGCTGCCTTTGCGAGTTAACGAAACGTATGGAGATCCAACCAGATAAGTCAACGCACCAAAATCCGAATTTTCAACTCGAACGTGAAATCTGTGTTGTTATACGCCAGCGAGACGTGGTGTGTATCAGCGGAGAACACTCAAAAGCTGCAGGTCTTCATCAACCGATGCCTGCGGTATATAATTCGTGCCTGGTGGCCTCACAACTGGATCTCGAATGCCAAGCTCCATCGTCGATGTCATCAGAAGCCGATAGCAACAGAAATTCGAGAGCGAAAGTGGAGGTGGGTCGGCCACACACTTCGACGGGGCGGAAACGAAATCTGCAAGCAAGCGCTGGATTGGAATCCGGCAGGACATCGCAGCAGAGGCAGACCCAGGGGCTCATGGCGGCGGAGTCTCAATAAGGAAATTAAGCAAGTCGATAGGAATCTGACCTCAAGGCAAAAGCGAGCAGCCGCCCAGGATGAAAAGTCTTTCACGTTGGCCCTTTGCACCGCTGGTGGTGCACAGGATCCTTAAGTATTCTGAAAGCTTCTTCCAAGGGGTTCTGCTGGATTCCCCTGCAATTGCTTTCTGACTTTTTGGGAAGTTGTAGCCGGCTTATTAAAAAAATATTTAAAGGGTCAGTTTTTGTAATTTAAGTTTTTTAGATTGTTTACTAAATTCACTTGAAATTGTTTACCATGTATATTTCCTAAGGCTTTAATTTTAATTTGAACTTCTAGTAACCATATGAGCATCTGAAAAGCGTGTTTATGGTAACCTAATTTGCCTTTCTGTTTTGATTCTGCGTTCCGCTTTGCATCGTCCCACTTCGCAGCTATAAATCAAAATCATGCTGAAGGTAGCAAGGTACGATTCCTGGTCCGGTCTAGGAATTTTCAGGTACGAAGCAAGCGGTTTCGAATCTTTTTGAGAGGAGCGTGGATATTCCATTCACGGCCGGTAACTTATATGAATCTACAGATAATAAATATTCACAATCGATAAAGAAAACTCGTTGTGAATTTGTTCAAAGGAAGATTGATCAGCGTCAAAACAACAGCATGGATAATTTTGAAATCTTTATTAAAACCTAGTATAATAGCAAACCACGGTCCATAACTTTTAATGGCACATTAGAACAGTCAGAACAAGGTATTGCATCCAAGTTTAATGATTATTTTGTCGACAGTGTTTTATTGATTAATCAATCCATTGAATTGGTCGATGAACCTGACGAAGTAAAACAGCCAGTTAATAGTAGTTGTAGATTTGAAGCTTTACACCCAATTACATTAGATGAACTTAGAGTTATTTGTTTTTCATTAGGAAAATCGGCTGGAGTATATAATGTTAATGAAAGAGTTATTCAAGATTGCTTTCATCTCATTGGCCACATCTTGCTGGACCAAGGTTATTAATGAATCATTGCAAACTTGAAATGTGCCACAGATTTGGAAGGAATCCTTAGTTGTTCCTATTCAAAAAGTTGCTGGAACGATTAAAACTGAAGAGTTTCGTCCCATCAACATGTTGCACGCATTAGAGAAAATTTTAGAACTTGTTGTTAAAGGGCAGCTGTTGGAGTATTTAAATAGTAATGGTTTGTTGATACCAGAACAATCGGGAGGGGAAGGTTCTTGTGAAACCGCGTTGAGTTTAGTTTTAGCGAATTGGAAAAATAACGACTTTTTCTGTTATTTTCGATTTTAAACGCGCTTTTGAAACAATTTCTAGGCCCTTATTGTTAAGTTCAATCAAGCGCTTTGGAATTACAAGTAGTGTTTATAAATGGTTTGAAAGCTATTTGTCTGACAGAACTCAACGGACTGTTTTTAATGATTCTGTTTCCAGTCCCATGAGGAATAACCTCGGAGTGCCCCAGGGAAGTGTATTAGGTCCCCTCTTATTTATTATGTAGATTATTGACTTGCGACGTGTTTTACGGTTTTGTAACATTCATCTTTTTTGCAAATGATACTGTGTTATTCATTGCAGCTAAGGATTAAGAAGTTGCCATCTCACACTTGAATGAAGATTTGCAGTATCTAAGTAGATAGTTGAAGTGTAAGCAGTTACAATTGAATACAAGTAAAACTTAATTTATGAGAACGTCTCTGCTGTGATTGATGATGAGACTATTGATCGCGTTCGGGAGATTAAATATCTTGGCGTGATTATTGATGACAAAGTAACAAGAAAATTGCCAAGAAGTATGGAATTCTATGTCGACTGAAATACGATTTAACTATTGCCAGTAAAATACAGCTATACAAATTAATCATCTCTCCTCATCTAGACTTTTGCCCTTCCATTTTATTTCTGACCAATGCAACACAAAATCGAGATTACAGCGTTGCAGAATAAAATAAAGCGTTTGATTTTGAGATGTAATAGATTCACTTCTTCAACTTTGATGCTAGACGCCTTACAATGGTTGTCGGTGAAGCAAAACATTTTATATTTGAGTATGGTGTTCATTTTTAAAGTAGTTAACGGTTTGCTGCCTCGATATTTGTGTGATCGAATTAAAAGGGTAAGTGATTTTCATAGATAATTACTAGAAACGCGGATGAAATGAGAACACCATATTTCTTGACTTGTGCTACACAAAATTCATTATATTTTAAAGGAATAAATGTTTTCAATTCGATGCCTATACATATCAAAAGTTCAACAACACTTACAGAATTTAAAAGACACTGCATTTCACACGTTAAAACTGTCGTTTGAACAGTTATCCAGTGATTTTTTTTATGATTTGATAAATGATGTATGTTGACGACGTTATCTATAACGGATTATTTTGTTTGGATAGCTGTCATAATGACTTTTTAATAATTTTTGTAGCACTGCAAAAACTATTTTTGTTCACCACGATGGTGATGATGGATTTTTAATATTTGATTTAATAGTAGAAGATTAATTACAAAAAAGTAGTCTACAAAGGTTTGAGCCTCGCGCGCGTATTACGGATATAGAGGACTGAATTTAACATTTGATAAAACAAAATGTAATTTTGCAAACCTTTGTAGAGGTAAGAGGTGGGACCATCAACATCATGATCATAACACAATTATACTAATGCAAAAATAGTGCGGGCATCAATAGCTCTCAATGGATAACTGTGGAAGTGCATCTAGAACACTAAGTTATGGACACGCATTAAGTTAATATGCGATTAGCAATACACTTAAAATGCAATGAAGAAGAAGAAGATCTGGTAAGTAATGATTGAGCAATGTTTGTTTAGAGAAACGGGGCTTAAATTAAAACGTGTTCAGATTAAAATCGGTCAGATTACCAGCGGACCATAGTACATAGAAATTAACAGCACCAGAATTGTTAATAATTTTCAAGATTTCGGGTTGTCATGAAATTTTAAGTGCATCAATCGTTAATTTTAAAATATTTTAAATTTAATCTGAATGTACTCAAACTTTCCCAAGAATATCCAAGATATTATGGCAAAACATTTATTTTGAGACTTGAGACGTGAGCATATTTCGAAAATTTTATATCCCTCGTTATAGAGCGGCTCAGTCGTGCTAGAGAGACATAGATATAATGTTCTCTGATTTCCTGAAGATCCAGAAACCTTCATACAACTGCACCCATGATTTGCAATTAAATTGTACAAACCATTTAATTGCGGATAATTTCCATCTACAGTGAAATCCCACTCACCTTGTTTCCATCGAAACCTGTCCAACGCACCACACTCACTAATTAGATCGATACACTAACTGATGCTGCCGGTGTCAGCTAAGCTCTACCGATATTCGCAATCAATTATTGCCGATTTCAGCTGCCTTCGTTGGTTTCCCATTCACTTCACGGGTCGGACACCGATTGCCCAAAAGTTCACCTCCGTCCTTCGTCCAGCGGGCGGTCGGATGCACCAATCACCATTCAAAATTCAATATTACTTTTCGCTTCCGCTAGAGGGCAGCGACTTGTGTGCTCTTACTTCCTGCTTGTGGCTGGGGAGTAATTATTCCACTACTACGTATGCACTCGGGCAGGTGGAAAATCTGCTGATTGCTGCAACCCGTGTGGGCTGTGGTGGGGGGTTGGTTGTTTTTCCAGGCGTTCCAGCAAGCTGAAAGGTTTGTCGATCGTTTTCGCCCTCTTGCGATGCTAGAGTGCTTTTAATTGATGGAGTAATTTTGTTTCAGCATGGACGTGTGCGTGTGTGTGAGTGACTGTGTGCCTGATACCAGTCGATGGTCGTCCAGCTCAAATTGAGGCTTGGTCAGCGCTCAATTAGTGACGGTAATTGACGGGGTCATGTGGAATAAGTGGTATTCCGCTGAATCAATTCAAAAGTGGTGCGATGTGGTTTCTGGCCAATTTCTGACGGCACTGCGGAAAAGAGGATCTGCAAGATAAACAAAGAAAGGATTCGATAATAATTGGAACTTGATAGAGTCAATCAATGCTTGCGAAATATATGTCATGCGGGCATTCTGTCAATCCGATGTCGTAGAGCACTGGAGATTGTCAAATATTTAATCGTCGACTTAAGTTTATTCGACAATTCATGTCTCATCGCTCGAGTTTTCCCTGAAACCAACCATGCTCCGAACCACTTTCATCAGAAATAATGTTTGCATTCAATTATAGCAAACCTGGTCTTGCCGGAGCGGAGCAACTTTGCTTCATTTGTTTCACTCTCGTGGTCATCGTATTGTAGGTAAGGGAGGGTAGTCCATAATGCTCCCCTGGGTCGAAAATAATAATTCTGGAATTGACCTAGCAATGCTACTCGTTAAACTCATGAATTGACAATCGGAAAGCTATGAAAAACCGCACGGAACCATTTTACCCCAGGGATGCGTTTTAGACCATCCTACCCTACGTATGTTTTTAGTGCAGATTCGATGAAAGTTCAGGTTTTCGTGGTGAACCGCTCATTTTTCCGCACTTCACCCATCTACCCTCATCCCTTCAGGTGAGAAGCTCGGACCGAGTGCAAACCGGGAGGGCGAGTTTTGATTATAGTATTATAATAATCAACACCAGCTGCCGACAGCAGCTAGCATCAACATGTGCGGAGAGATACGAGAGGGCTGGTCGTACAATTTTCGCAATAATTGTTGGGATATGGAAAAGCATTCCCGTTCCCGTTCGTTCTTTACGCTTCAATGGCGTCGACGACTAGCACTTTGTGTACTTTTCATAATGAGAAAGCACTGCTGCACTCGTAGGTTGGTGAGAGAGCAAGTCCTTCGGGAAGACTATCGTTCCGTTCCAGATATTCAGGGCCATTGAATTCAATAACAGCAAAATGAAAATGTAATTCAAGCCAATGGAACAGGGATTAAGTTTCTATTATTGGCCTGTGCTGGGTGGTCGTCGGGATTCACGTCAGTTTCACCGCCATTTCAACCGTCAGTACGAGAAGTACTGATGCTAGTGTCGGATGTTGAAAGTCGAGATGTTTTCAAATCAGGTGCAACTTAAGCATCCACCCGGGAGCCACTAGACTAATGTCACTCAGGATTCCACTGTTGCTATAGTATTCTTGTGTCCGATCACGAAACAATGGTGTTTACACATGGCATGAGCCATACTCTCTCTCTCTCTCTCTCGGGTTGTTGATAATTAAAACTTGAGAAAGCGTGCTGCTGATTGCAACTTGTCCAAGCGATTGAAATTTAATTAAAATCCCTCTCAGTCACACGGCAAGGAAGTGGAAAATAAAAAGCATAATCCACAACACGCACTCCAAGCCATCTTGGTGCCTATATCGGAACGTCGCAGGTAAGCCCGTAAAAATTTGTATCATAAAAACACGTGCACGGAACTGCCATCAACGACAGACAGACAGTAACTTACCTCCATGCGGCAATCTGTAATATAAAGAACATTTGAATCTGCACTGGTCCAACCGCGGAGTTCACCATAAATAACGGTTTATTGCATCACGCATTATCATAAAACGAGCATAAATTCGCCAACCATGCCAGCACCAACCAATCGTGTTTGTTTTTATCTCTCTGGGATGGTAAATAATGTGACATTCTATTGTTTTGATTTTTAGAAGGTATAACTTTATCTTTTCTATAACGCTTTATCATAGAGATGCTGAGTATTTCCAAACAGCTGAAAGGACTTATTTTCTTCCGATTCCCATGATTTCAGATTTCAGATTTATTAGTTTCGTCAACCGGTGTAGACTAGTACAGTTTTTTTTTTTTATCTTAATTACAGGATGTTTGGTTCATTAATGCAAATATTTTAAGGAGCGTTTTGATGAAAAAAAAAAGTTAAGCGTTGTGTCCCAAGCATGACCGCATTATTGACGTAGAACTTCGAAATTCTCGGGAGGGCCCGCTTAGGGGGAGCGTAACCCATGTTACGGTTTCCATTTATTAAATGGTTCAGATAGGCTAGAATTGACAGGTTTATAGTGAGAGAATGTACTGATTAAAATCAGTTTCTCATCGTCAGGCCCTGCCCAAGAATAAGGGGATTGACGATGATTTGTCAAGTTTTATTTTGCATTTGCATATAATTGTTATTTTAAGTTTGCTTTTGTAATTATAAGATAAATTGTGTACCTCAATTGAAACATTGAGCTGTATAAACTTGACGAATCATACATCTAACATAGTAATAGTTACAGTGTCGCATGATCTAACAACCACTGCCTGCAAGTAATGGTGGAGGGGTCGATCAGCCCTGCTGGATCAAAACTAACATAATTCTAACACTAAAATGATCCCGAAGCTAACGCTAATTCATTGCACTTTAAGTCATAAAGTAGTTTTATTTATTTTCGGTGGACATTGGCCAACATTGGATTTTCTATATAAATTTTTATAAGTTAAGCGGCACCGGTGATGTAGTGGTAAGCGTGATTACCTCTCACCCCAGCAGGCCTGGGATCAATCCCAGTCGGCGCCGCCGGGATGTTCTGAGGCATAACATCTCTGATCACGCCTTCCTTCGGAAGGGAAGTAAAGCCGTTGGTCCCCGGTTCATGAGTTGATGGGTCGATAGGTAGGGTCCAGGTGTGGGAGCTGCCTTCCTGCCGTCGGTAGCATTGGTGCTCAGCACGGAAAACAAGATCGACGGAAAACAAATCAAGGAAAAAAAATAATAGTCCTCGAGTTCACGCTCGGTCACCATTTGTATTGTAGTTTATCAACACTCAATGCACAGCTAAAAAAGAAGTGTAAATTTCCGTTACTATGATGCACATAAATGGAGCGTCATATATCATATAAGTTTAGATTATAGATCTAAAAAATTTATGAGACATGTCATGCAATATTCCATATATTGTATGCAACTGCCCACTTTTGTTTGCAACATTTCTTGCAAGATGCTAGTTTACGTGAAAAGGAAGTTTACATGTATGAATGTTTGCATGCATGGATGTTTACATCGCCAGTAAAATTCAGATTTTTCTGGTGTGTGGGTAAAGTAGTAGTATGGCGAACAAAGCAGTGTTTTTGTTTAGTTGTGCTGTGAAAATTAATTCATAATTTCGTGTGAAATAGTGCCGTGTGCCGTGAAAGGATTTTTGCAACGCGTGCCCGTTGTGTTTTTTTTAACAGGATAAGTAGAGGAAAGGTTGCCTACTCAGAAAAAAATCTGAATTTTAACTATCGCGTAAAATCTCCCTTCGTTTAATTTTGAGCTATACTTGGCATAAACAGCGAAATCGTTTACAAGCTTGTATACAATATTGCTAATTTATGCGATATTGCGCTTAAAGTTACACGAAAATTGCGTAAATTTATGCCAACTCTAGCGTTAATTTTATGTGCGCTATATCTCGCAGAAATTTACATGAATTTTTCGAACGGTGTAGCAACTCGTTTTTGTTTAATTTTGTATTTTTCCCCGGACGCGCTATTGATTCTGTATAGCTGTGGCGGTAAAATTTTATTTTTGTTTTCTCCTCCCCTGTATATGTCTGCTGCTAACAGTGTAAGCGTTTAATTTGATAAAATGGATGTGTGTAATGTCTATGAGCATTTATTGCTATGAGTGGGCTCCCAGTTATATGTGTAGGTCCGTGCAATGGAACGTTCCATTCTGCTTGTGCGGCATTCACTAAGTCTGCGGCGAGGCTTATAGCAGATAATGCAAATGTTCTGTTCAAGTGTGATAGTTGTCGATCAGAGTTGTGGCGAGCAGAATGATCTGATCTCGCGCGTCAAAAGGATAGAGGAAGAGATGAAGAAGGTTTTTCAACTCTCGGACTCGATCACTGGCATGCGAGATCACATTGCTGCTCAGGTGGACATCGCGGTTAAAAGCGGGATGGCAGACATTAGACTAAATGTGAATGGTCTTGAAAATTTAATTTGTGAGAAATTGTATAATATGAAAAGTTCAAGCTGTAATGAATGATCAGCGCAGTTCATCTAGGACGATTCAGTCGAAATCGGACCAAAATACCAGACGCAAAAAACGTAAAATACAAAATAGTGATAATGATGATGATGTTGTTTTTCAAGAAAATGCGAATTTTTCGGATGTTGTAAAAAGACATAGTCGTGCTAGTCAAAGTAAAACTATTAGTAACAGTAATAGTAAAAATAACAAACCAGATAATCGTAAGACTCGTCCGGTCATTGTGATTGAGCCGAAAGAGTCAAAACAACCTTGCGAAGATACTCGTAAGTTTTTGAAAACTCAGTTGGATCCAAAAACAAACAAAATCAGTAATATCAGGAATGGTAAAGATACCTCCATTACCGTATGCGTGATAATGTTTACACCATCGTACAAATTAAGTTCCCTTTTCACCTGTGCATACAATGCCTTGGTTTTCTTTGCATGCACGTAACCCATAGCTCATACCGTAGTAGGCTGTGTATAAAAGAGAATGATTTACTTAGTTTGACAGTTGCACCATGACGAAGTTTCAGCGTATTCGGGATTTGTCTCACGCGCAAATGTCGCAAAAAGACATTTCAATCGCCGTGGGAGTGTCCCGGTGGTCCGTCAAATGGGTTTTAGACCGAGAAAAGAAAAGACAACTAGCCGCAAAGGTGGCCATAGGTCGTCCGAGGTCATCTCGGGTTCCGAGGGTTATCGCTGCTATCAAAAGGAAGATTCGGGTGAATCCAGTGCGTTCAATAAGGAAAATGGCTAAGGAACACGGGATCAGTGACTTTACGGCACGGAAGATCGCGGGGTGAAGTCGAGGGCACGGAAAAAAACTCACATGAACTGGTGAATTTAATATTAATTGGTGTGACAACAATAATTCGAATCATTTGAAGCGTTAAGCTGATTTTTTCAATTTAAAACAAACGGTAGATTAATGTGCGTGTATTTCCAGGCACAGTAGAACTTTTGATTAATGTCTTCGACCATGTTAACGATAACGATAATTTTGTAAAATTGAAGTGCTGGAGCAAGTAAGATGTTTTGAATCTTGTTGAGAGGAGCGTGGATTTTTTATTCGCGGCCGGTAATTTAGATGAATCTACAGCTGTTCTTAATAACGCTTTGAAAACGTGTTGTTGAGCAAAAGTTTTTTTTTTCTTTGAAAAACTCGAACAGCTGAATTTGGATCCTTTGCGTCTTAAACCGAAAAGGGACAAATGGTAGAAACAGTTTCGGGGCAAACTCTTGATCCCCCTTCTGATGGAATTAATTTGAGTAATCAATTTGATTTGCTCACGGATGATGAGAAAAATTCTATTAACCTCACCCGGCTTAATGCCAAGAAGGAAAAGATTCCCCCTATTGTGATAACCACTACCGATTTCCATGCTCTTCGCATGGAACTTTTGAATTTCGTGAAAGTTAAGTTTTCACTACAAATTGGACGTCGAGGTGAACGCCGTGTATTGGCTGAAACCTTGGACGGATTTAAATGTCTTCTCAAGTATCTTACTGAGAAGAAGCACAAATTTTTTACTTACGACACCAAAACTGAACGTGTGTTCAAGGTTGTTATGAAAGGACTGCCCAGTGGTGAATCCCTGGATCAGATCAAAGATGAACTGGTAAAATTACTTGGAGTTGTGCCACTCCAAGTAATCGCCACTCCTGGCGATTCGCGCAACGGGATTTCTAATGATTTTTATTTAGTTCACTTCAAGTCTAGTGAACTAAACAACCTTAAGGCCTTGGAAAAAGCTAGCCTTATGCTCCATGTCCGAGTGAAGTGGGAACACTTCAGGAAGACTGGAGGAAATTTCCAAAACCTCACTCAGTGCCGTAAGTGCCAGGGATGGGGTCACGGAACTAAAAATTGCTACATGCCAGCTAAATGCATGAATTGTGGTGATTCCTCTCACGCAAAGGACGACTGTCCTGTGAAGGAAGATCCTAAGAAATTTAAATGTTCAAATTGTGGTGAAAACCACAAATCCAATTTTTGGGAATGTAAGACTCGCAAAGCGATCCTACTATCTCGTTCTAACCGCCAGGTAGGAAACGCTCCACGTTTCCGACCAGGTACAAATTCCTCTGCTGTTAACAACGGTCAGCGAGGAACAAATTCTACATTCGTACCCATGGTACAAATATCACCCCTGCTTCAAATTTTTCATCTGAACCTACTCCCCTCGCTGCTTCCAATGTTCAGCGAGTTAATGGAGCTACCTATGCTGCTATGTAGAAATCAAAATACTTACCAACGTAATTCTAACGGAAATTTTGACAATTTTGACTTAGGAAGTATTACTGCCCCTAAAATGGAATTTTTACAGAAATCATTAATTGATATGATTTCTGATATGCTTAAATCTAACTCCATGTTTGATGCTATTCAAACTGGAGTAAAATTTGCTAATAATATTGTCATGACTTTAAAATTCAGTAATGGATTTTAAAGCATTAAATATTTTAAATTTGAATGCTCGATCTCTTAAAGATAATGAAGACGAGCTATTTAACTTTTTGAGAGTTCATAACGTGCATATTGCCGTTATAACTGAAACGTTCCTTAAACCTGACCATAAGGTTAAGAAGGACGCAAATTATTTGGTTTATATAAATGATTGTCTTGATGGACCCTGTGGTGGCGTTGCCATCATTGTTCATAGACGAATCAAACATAAAATTCTTTCTTCATTTGAAACCAAAGTTTTTGAAACTTTGGGTGTTTCTGTTGAAACAAAATTTGGACAACTTACGTTTATAGCTGCCTATTTGCCATTTCAATGCGTAGGCCAGCAAAGGAATTTTCTCAAGAGTGACCTCCAAAACTTACCCGTCATAGGTCTAAATTCTTCATTATTGGTGATTTTAATGCAAAACACCGCTCATTGAATAATGCTCAAAGCAATTCCAATGGTAATATTGTGATTGTGATGATTGTTATTACACTATTCAATATCCAAACAGCCCAACATGCTTTTCTTCTGCAAGAAATCCCTCAACTATTGATTTAGTCTTAACTGATTCATGTCAACTTTGTAGCCAATTGGTTACCCATGCTGACTTCGGTTCTGATCACCTTCCAGTAACTTTTGAAATATCCCAAGAAATAATTTGTAATCCCAACAGCTCTATTTTCAATTACCATAGAGCTGATTGGGTGCAATAACTTCGATCCAAACATTCCTTTGCAAACCAAAGATGAAATTAATTATGCTCTTGAATCTCTGACTACTTCTATAGTTGAAGCAAGAGCTGCCTCAGTTCCAAAATGCGAGGGTCAATTCGATTCAATTATAATAGACGACAATCTTCAGCTCTTGATCCGTCTGAAAAATGTCCGTAGGAGACAATATCAAAGAACACGCGATCCTGCCATGAAAGTTATCTGGCGGGATTTACAAATACAAGTTAAAAAAACGATTCTCTGCCCTGAGGAACAAAACTTTTGAAAATAATGTTTCTTAATTAGACCCGAGTTCCAAACCCTTTTGGAAACTCACAAAAAAATTTGAAAAAAAAGCCTCAAAAGCCAATTCCAGCGCTTAAAGAAGGTGGTAAAATTTTGATCACAAATTTGGAAATAGCTCGGAAACTTGCTAAGCAATTCGAGAGTTCCCATAATTTCTGTTTGGGTCTTACTAGTCCTATTGAGAATCAGGTTGCTCGGGATTATCTGAATATTTTCTCTCGGGAAAATATTTTTGATGATTCCTGGGCGACTGATTTGGACGAAGTAAGGTCTATAACTAAACATTTTCAAAGCTCCAGGTGATGATGGAATTTTCTATATCCTCATCAAAAAACTCCCAGAGAGTACCTTGTCTTTCTTGGTAAAATTATTTAACAGATGTTTCCATTTGGCATACTTTCCTGATAAATGGAAAAATGCAAAAGTTGTTCCAATTTTGAAGCCGGATAAAAATCCAGCTGAAGCTTCTAGCTACCGTCCAATAAGTTTGCTTTCTTCAATAAGTAAACTTTTTGAAAAGATAATTTTAAATATAATGATGCTTCACATCAATACGAACTCAATTTTCGCAGATGAGCAGTTTGGATTTCGCCATGGGCATTCAACTACTCATCAATTCTTAAGAGCTACCAATTTAATTCGTTCAAACAAATCTGAAGGCCACTCAACTGAAATTGCTCTTCTAGACATAGAAAAAGCATTCGACAGTGTTTGGCATGATGGTTTGATTGCTAAATTGAAAAAGTTCAATTTGCCAGTTTATATTATGAAATTAGTTCAAAATTATTTAACTGACAGAACTCTGCAGGTAAATTATCAAAATTCCAAACCTAATCGACTACTTGTTAGCGCAGGAGTTCCTCAGGGTAGCATTCTTGGGCCTATATTGTATAACATTTTCACTTCAGACCTCCCTGATTTGCCTCAGGGTTGCCACAAATCCCTCTGAAGGGTTCAGAGCGGCTGAGCTGTTCCTACCTTTCTTTCAAAATCAATTTGGCTCTAGAACAGTTTTAAACTTGTTCTGCATTATTCAAATGTTGCAATTATTGAAAAGTGCTCGATATAAAGTAGCCTTATACAATTAAATAGAAATGCCAAAATCTTACCGAGTAGTTTAGCTGTTCAGATTTCTGATTTCGGTACAGTTTGTTGAGATCGGGTATAGTTTCTGAGTATCCCGAGTAGCACACTTTCATCAACATAAGTTACAGCAACTTGTTTATGACTGAAATAAGTCGTATATAAGTTTCTATAATTGATTTGTGACAAGCGTGCTACTAGGGATGTTGTTTGTGGATTCCAATTTTGAAATAACTCAGATTAGCACAGAGTAATAGTTTTATTGCTATGAAACTTTCTTTTGGGATCGTCTTTTCTTCATACAATTCTTATTATTCATACTATATTAGTCATGATCAGTCTTAGAAAATGTTATATGTTTGGGCCCAGTTCTGAATTAGTTTGATATTAATATCTTTTGAATTGAGCTCGCGAGAGGTTACCAAATATTGGTTCTCTTTTTCATCCATAATAATTTGGGGGGAGGGGAAAGTTAAACGTTGCTATCTAAGAGCGAAATAGAGGCAAATAAAATAGGGATCACAACACCATGATTCAAACGATTAACCAACGCATGCGGCTAACACTTCAATTGTTCTATTTCTTTCTTGCTCTCAAGTACCAATATTAACTGTTTGAGAACAAATGGGAACACAGCCAGATTTTCAATAGAAAGGGAAAAAAAGCGAGAAAGCGTGAACAAGAAAAGAAGAGAAAGAAAGGATCACGCCGGTTGGAGAAAGCCAATTTATACTGGACGGAACTGGTTAGTATGATAAGAATTGTAAAAGGTGTGTGCTTGCATAATTTACCTATTTTAGAATTACCTATAAGCCACAGAAGAACCTCATTTCCTACAATTAATACTCCATCGCAGCACACACCTAATAATGATCACTAGCATTCATATAGTTTCAGCATTATCGATATTATAATCAAAATGTGAGTTGTAAAGTATAATGACCATGCATAGATATAAGTTAATTTTCCAGAACCTGGACCGACACGAGCCTACCCAGGGGAGGACCACCCAGAGATGCCAGATTTTTTTCTATGCAATTCCGTAGACTTATTCAAATCTACGGATTTCTACGGATTTTTTTTAGTCGAAGGTGATATATTTTTTTTAGTTCTAAGGTGTTATTTTACGTTAAATGATAAATCGATGAAACTACTAGGGACAGCAATCTGGGGTTGTACGCAATGGTGACGTCGGATTACGTGGTCTTATATAATAAGTGTTATGTGTTAACTGTAGCAGGACTTGTGTTTTGTGTAGGAATAGGAATTAGAGCGGGGATCTCTCTGTTTATACTCTTTAGTATGACTATGATTGCCCTGAAAAGAAGCTTTTTGATATAAATTTTAGTTGGTACATGTTCAGAAATTTAACTCTTTTGGAAAATCTTGGCGGCCCTGGAAAGGGCCGATGGTAGTACAGACATGAATACCATGATACTGTTGCACCTGTAGTTTTTGGCATACTTTCACTGATTGCTTCCCGGAGATCCTTGTTAAGCCATAGCAAGATGTGCGCGTGAGGACTTCCACGGTACTGAAATTCAATCGTGTCAACCAGCTTGATGAAGTACACACAGCACGTGACTGGATCATCATTGACCAGAGTTGCTCTTTGTAGTGCAGTCAATTCCTGGATTGGATCTGTTAAGTCATTGCCTGTCCTTCTGACAATCGATGTAGGAGATTCAACAAATTGGGGCACTTCATCTCATTTGCACTGAGTGTGAGAAACATCGTAGTTCGTGCTAGTCATATATTAATGACAGAGGAACCCTGTTTTGCGCAGGAGCGATCTCCAGGCATTTGTCCTCATTCCAAAGGAGCGTTTTCTGTTTCCCAAGCAGCAATTCTGTCTCATTATCCACGGCAATGGTTTCCAGCTCAGTTTGAGGATCCACTGCAGGGGTTTCAAGACCATCTTTGGCGATCTGATCAATTGTGATCCCGTAGCGGTGGTACAGTGGTTTTCGTAATCTTATAGGAAAACCACGCTTTAGCCGGAGTTTCCTTTATAAAGCCGGACAAGTACGACGACTTATGGATTACGTGCTTTTTGATGAACACGTAGAAGGCCTGATCATCATCGAGCTGACGGGGAAGAGAGCGTCGTCTCTCTTAAATAACGCAAACGGTTGAACAACATTGGAGCAAAAAGAAAATTATCAAATAACTATCAGATGACATATGTGATTTTATTCTATTTCCTCAATTTGGTCTAAATTAAACCATTTCTGATCTGACCATAATAATTAGGACAACGTTGCTTGTTATTTTCAGAATGCAAACAAGCACAACATTAGCAGTTCTTATTATGAGAAACACTAAAATACATACATTCGTGACGGCCTTCGGCGACAATGTCGTATGACAGAGCCTGTCATATGACATTTTAGTTTTGTACTGTAATTTGAAAGCTTGTTTTGTAAGTGCCGGAAGCAAAGGCAATCGATTATCACAGAAAATGTGTCGACTACGGTGACCGCTTACAAGACTGGTCTCGACACGACTTTTATTCGCCTTCACACACAGAAAAACAAAACTACCCACCGCTTGGGTTTTTTAAACTCAAATTTGAGTTATTTGACCTCAGCACGTCTCATTTTCTCTCGCTATTGTTGTCAAAAATAGAACGAAAGATTCGACTCAACCGTCTAGTTCCGTACGAGAAGCCAAAATTGAGTAATATGCGATATACCCAAATTTGAGTTAATTGAACTTAATTTTGGGTAGAAAAAATTGAAAATAACTTAGCGATGGGTATTTTTTTGCCGTGCTTAAATGCAAACTACTTTGAGCCGGTTTACCCAAATTTGGCTTATTGTACGGAACATGGGAGATGAGTGAAAAGAACTTAATTTTGGGTTGTTTTGAATTTCTGTGCACGGCACCGTCGAAAACATTTCTCTTCAAGCAAAGATTGACAGCATATTTTGGGAACTTTCGGCGGAGTGAAGAGATGCCATGTTTAACGCACAGTCTGACGTTTGCTTACGGGATATTTCATAGGAGGGAAGAGCTACAGAGTCGCCGTTAACGCCAAAGCCAAATTATTCTTTCAAAAAGCGGATAAGTGAGCAAGAAAACGGTTGACAAGTTGCAGGGGTATATTTTACTTTATGCTTCTTTCCCTTCAGAATTAGAATCTACTCTAGATTGTAGAATTTGATTCTGAAGGTAGACGTACACTGAAGAAAAAAATCCGTAGAAACTATACTCAATTCCGTAGATTTTGCCTACGGATCCGTATTCCCGCAAAAAATTGTAAAATCCGTAGATCTACGGAGATTTCCATAGATCTGGCATCTAGAGTATCGCACGAGCTGACGAGTGCAACGGGAAGGACAGTAGGTGTATAGACTAGGGGATTAGATAAGCCAACTTAGCGGTTGGCACAGCCTATATACTGAATAATTACAATTACAATTACAATAAACGTCATGAAACCTCTGTTGACATGTTTCATGAAAGACGAAACTATCAAAGTAGAGTGCTCTTTCACGCGTCCACTTCACCGGGAGAAAGAGAGACAAGCGATTGAAAATGTGTTTTTTAGACGCCGACTGTGGTTCTAGAATGCGGCGAAGCTGTTCGACTTCAACAGAAAAAGAAAGCTAGCAGTCTCTTCGTCTCGTCGATTTTGTCGATTGAAGCTGATATTATGCCGCCCTGATTGGAGCACCAATTTTATTTAAATTAAAGAGCAAGACGTTCACGTGAAAATAATTTTGAAAACTATTGGATATATTCTCTATGAATGAAGATCTTGGTGTTTGTTTAGTTATTTCAGAGTGTTCCAGACTTTTCCAGATTTTATATTTTAACGTTTTACTAAAACATATTATAGGGGAAATGGATGTAATGTCGGCCTAAATGCTCCTAATTTGGGCCCATACATAAATTCAGCAATCGACTAAATATTCAATAGCGTCCAAAAATATCCATTAGTGCCATCCCAATGACGTGTTCATCTAGATAACATTGATAAATAGCATATTTTTAGCGATGGACCCAATCTTAGATCCATAGGCCAACATTAGAGCCATTTCCCCTATTTGTCTGTTATTTTAAAAGACTTGAAAAAAAGCAAACGTAAGCTTCGAATCCATAAAACCCGCCTTTCATCCAATGAAATCGCACCAGCTCAATACCGTTAATGGAAATAAATCAAATAAACACCAACTTCCGTCGTACAAATTGACACGAAAACGAATCACAAAAAGCTGAACCCACAAAACAAATCCTTTACAACATTTCCAACGCTGTTTCCCGTATCTTTCTCTTACAGCCACACATACACTCACCAATTCGAGTCACTCCGGAACATTTTTCCAATCACGTACGAGCTGTAAATCTATTTCCCAGTTCGTGGCGGCTTCCGTGTTTCCTCCGGCTGGTCCCCCACAAGGATGGGCGACGACGACGGCGATGACCCCCGGCACCTAATAAATCGGGCCTTGTGAAGTTAATTTCCCCAACCTCCAGCCCGGCTCGGCACGGTCGCTGACTGGCTTGCATCGGTCCGACCACCAAATGGCCATAAACGAATTAAGCAATATAACCACCGACAACCAGCGTCCTGCTTCCTTCCTTGTTCCTTTGTTATTGGCCGGTCTGGAATCCGGAAAAAAAAACGACAGGAATTTGCCTCTCAAAGTCCTAGAGCCGAAAACATTTTTATGGTGAAACAATAATTTATTCCCGTCACTTTTCAACTGCAGCGTGAAAAATTCAACACCCCACCCGCCACTTCCTGCAGAAAAAGTTGTAAAACCGACGAAATAAAAATCATAAAGATATACCGAAACAACGCTGTAAAAATGCACCGGAAAAACTGTGGGAAACAAAGCGTTGAAGAAAAACAGTGATATAAAAAAAAAACAAGAACGCAAACCATAATTGAAGAATTGGGGAGAAAATAAAATTTTCATTCATCTGCCCATTTTTATAAGGACGAGTGGGTGTGGCACCCGCGAAGCTCCCTCCTACTAGCAGCGCCGGCAGTGGCTGTGTTGTGCTATTTATTTCGGAGATTTGATTTATTTGATTTGATAAACGCTTTGGAATGGCATTTTTATTCGTTGGCACGTGGCAAAGGCAAAGCGCGAGGGGCAGGGGCCACGGAAGATGCTACTGCAAATAGGGATGCTGTCTGTGCGATGTAATTTCCCTCCGTTTTGAGCCAATATTCTGCGGTTTGTCCATGCGAGATTCAAGTTTGCAATTTGAATGTATGCTAAATGTACATTGAAATTTATATTCAAGTTCATTCAACTAACAATCAATTAGGCAAATCTATATCCAGTCAGTAATGGCACGGTATTACCAAGCCGGAGGCAAATTTTAAACTCCAGGAGATTCAAAGCTTGTCTAAGCCTATGATATGAAACATCTTTTTTTTTTAATTCCTTGAATTTATTTTGAGCAAAATTTCATCGAATTTTTTTTTCAGGCGTATATTTTTGTGGAGTTTCTATGAAAATTTTGATAAAATAGGTCAAACATATTATAATTATTCATATTCTTATTTCAAATGTTTTTAATATTCTTGTAGGGAAAACGCTCCCATCCCCATGTTCTTATATTGGCCACCTTTTAAGGATATTTCACGTTGTTTACAATTTTGAGATGTTCAGTTGCTTTCAGTTTGTTGGTACAAATCATATTCATCGGTGTACATAAACATGCCGACCACAAAATGCACTAATATTGTAATGTCGATAACCACAGCGGAATGAGATAGATAATTTGGAGGATCTTCATTTATTTCTTTTTAATTCACTGTTCAATTTATTTTCATTTACTTTAAAACTAATTAACTTTACTTAATTTTAGTTCAAACTCACTTTGTACTTAATACAATTCTCACTGTCCAATTTTTGTCGCCTCAACCACTCGGCACTGATGATACGGGCTCCGCCTATTAGATGGTAGAACAACCAAAGCGGTTTATTTATACTGCGGCGGTTCCTTTTATAGTTGTCAGTTAACGGAAGAAAGATAAGGAACAATCGAAACTGCACAAACGTCAATAAACGCAAAGTTCTGGATCAACAATAGAAAAGGGCCCATCAGCATTTGTAAACAAACCATTCCAAAGCCCTTTACTCACAAAACGAAGGCCACCCACGCAAACCAACACCATCATCGGATAGGAGAAACTTCCACCTACACGATGATGGTGTTGGTTTGTGTGGGTGGCCTTCGATTTGTGAGGAATGTGTGGGTGGCCTTCGATTTGTGGGGAATACAAATGCTGATGGGCTCTTTACTATTGTTGATCCAGAGTTCTGCTGCACGGTCGATTCCATAATCGATGAACGGGGAGTGGTAGTTTGATGGCGAGATTGATGATCGATGATACCCACTGACGTATAGGTGTCTCTGCTCGCGTATGCGAACATGTAATTTAATCGGTTTTCTAAGGTGTGGCCAAAATATGAACCTATTATGGCCAATACTGGTGTACTTCCCCTACTAGATTTTTTATGCAATGACTGTCCAGGAAAGATCTTCCAATATCTTAGTCTTAGAATTATCAAAATTGATCTAATTTTGTTGACTTTTATCTACATTTGTATTCGAAGAATTCATACTTACAATCTGTATCAGATATATCTATTTGAATACATATGGGTTTGGGACCTCAAAACTATTTTTATTTTAACATTCAGAATGTTAGAAATTGAGCATGGGCATATATCATGAACATTTTCCTAAGTCCTAAATGTATGAAATTAATTTTATGTTTCAGAGCCAGAATTTAAGGAAATTGTGAAATTTAAACTCCTAGAATTTAATGTTTGATCCTTTGCCTACATTGTTCGAAAAAGTAGTGTAAATTTCTGTTCAATATCATACACATAAATGGAGCGTCACATATCATATACGTTTACATTATATATCATGTAAAGTTCTGACATATTTCATGCAATGTAGCAAATATTATATACAAAAGCCCATGTTTGTAAACAATATTGTTTACAAATTGCTCAGTTGGGTGAAACGAAATACAAGTTTACGTGAATAAAGGTATATATCCCATTATCCCATTCAGAATTTTTTATTATCTGTGTGTATTTATCTGATTATGAAATATTCGAAATCTAAAAAAATAGCTAGTTACTAAATTCATGGAATTAGCTAACTCTGAGAATTTTCTTACGTTTGAGATGCTTAAATCTATGAGATCCAGACGATTTGTGATTTCATCATTCTCTGCTTGATCGTCAAGCAGTCCAGTCCGGTTTCATCCGCTCTCTTTCTCTCTGTAAGGTATTCGTTTTCGTTCGATAGTGTTCGCGTTTCTATTTTGCGGTGTTAAGCGAAACATCGATTGATGCCAGCATGGGAAAACCGCCGAGTGGTCATGCGGTTGCAAGCTTGTCCGGGAAGCGTCCCCGACAGGAAACCGCCAACGCTCAGTCGGCATCGAAAAAGCTGCTGTCAAACAACCGGTACGCCATTCTCGGAAATGGTAATGAACCGGAAATAAAGAAAAAGGAGAATCTACCACGCTTCTTCGTCAAGGAATTCCCGCCCGGGCTTCAGGAGAACATCAAATTCTATATCGAGCAAGGCTTGAAGTGCACCATGCGCATGTGCACTGAAGGCATCATGCTGTGGTACCATCAACAAGGAAGTACTACAACGCCATCGAAGAGCTGCTGAAGCGGGAGAAATGGGAATATTTCTCTCACGATGTCGAGGAAGACAAGCCGTTTAAGGTGGTCCTGCGTGGTCTACCCGACATGGAAATCGCCTCGCTGTTGGATGAGCTGAAGAAGAAAGGCCTAAAGCCGTTGCAAGTCTTAAAGATGAATCGGCACGACGTCTTCCGTAATTACCGTGACCAGTTGTATTTGGTCCACCTCGAGCGAAACACAACGTGTTTGAAGGACCTGCAGTGTATTCGGGCGCTTTTCCACATCGTGGTTAAGTGGGAACGCTACCAAACTCACCCCCGTAACGTCACCCAATGCTCAAACTGCGTCATGTTTGGGCATGGGACCAAAAATTGCCACATGGCTCATCGCTGCAACGAATGCGGCAAGCAACACGCACCCGAAGAATGCGAAAGGATGGAGAACGCCGATCCACAATGCGCCAACTGTGGTGCAGCACATCGAGCTACCAGCAAGTCTTGTCCCAAGCGTGCGTAATTCATGGAAATCCGCAAAAGGGCCACCACGCAGAACCAGCAAGGTCGAAAAAAGGTACCGGCTGCTGCTGCTGCTGCATTGGTCCCGCCAACTGCTGAGGTGCCAAACCATCCGGCTAATCCGAGTCGTCAGTCCTATGCGGCAACGGTTTCGTCCCCTCCTCCGGGACTATCGTGGCGTCTAGATGCTGACCCACCATCTCATGAAAACGAAAAGCTACTCACAACAGAGGAACTCATTACCATCATGGCAGAAGCAATCATCATCAAGCGCTCCTGCAGAACCTGAACCGAGCAGATACTTGCTGCTTCACGTTTCATCGACAATTATGGACCGTGAAACCATCAAGATCGCCAACTGGAACGGTTGCTCGCTCAAGAGCAAGATCATCGAGTTCGTTGACTTCCTCAACAAACAAAACATCGACATTGCCGTTATCACCGAAACCCACCTGAAACCGGAGGTAAACGTCTACCTTCCGGCTTCTAAGACTTGATCGAACCAGCTCCGGGGGAGGAGGAAAGGCAATTGCTGTAAGGAGAAACATCTACTGTCGGCTTCTGCCGAGCTTCCAACTGAAAACCATCGAAGCTTTTGGGGTAGAAGTCTCCACTCCTATCACCATCATTGCGACCTACTGCCCCAAGCAAGTCACCATCAGGGACGGATCGGCAGCAGACCTGCGGAGGGACATCATCAAACTAACTCGACGGCGCGAAAAGTACATCATCGCTGGCGACCTGAACGCCAAACACCAGGCTTGGGGCGACAGTCGACGCAACCAAAACGGCACCATCCTGAACGACGACCTGCAAGAGGCTCGCTACACCATATTAGCGCCGGACTGTCCCACCCGGTTGAGCCGGTCTGGCGTTCACTCCACGATAGACATCTTCATCAGCAACATGGGAGACAACATCTCGCTACCTGTAACCCATCAGGAGCTGAGTTCGGACCACTATCCGGTGGTGGCCGAAGTAGGCTCATCCGTCAACCGAATCCAAGCTTCCCGATGCAACTACCATCGTGTCAGCTGGGAGCAGTTCCAACACTGTGTCGACTCCACTGTCGACTACGGTGTCCTTCCGGAGACGCCCGAAGGCGTTGACCGGTGTCTGCGTTTAATCGAGGAGGTGATATCCCGGGCCAGGGAGAACCTCGATATAATTACCAAAGATCTCATCAGACTCCGTAACTCCATTCGAAGGCAATACCAGCGTTCTGGTTTTCGTGTCTTGAAGACCCATTGCAATCGTCTTACAAAAATCATCCAAGCCAGGATTGTGGACCTCAGAAATCAAGATTTTGCTAATAAAATCCGCTCTCTCCCAGATTGTGCAAAGCCCTTTTGAAAACTAACGAAAATCCTTAAAAATAAGCCAACACTCATTCCACCACTGACCCCACTGGATAGTCCCGGCGACCCAGTGGTTCATCTGATAACTCCTGAAGAGAAGGCTGCCGCGATAGGTCAACACTTCACAGCTCCCATAATCTTGGACAAAACATCGTCAGCCCTCACAAAGGTGAGGATGCTGACAACTGATCCAACCTCCATCAGATTCCTAATATTTTTCCCGAGGAATCCGAGATTACGGCTGACGAATTTTTGGCCTATATCACAGTACCTAAAAACATGATCGAAGTAGGCCGCGCGATTGAAATGACGTGTTTTGATTTTGCTAAAAAAAAAGTCTCTGTGTTTTTATGGTTTTTATCAATTTGAACGATAAAAAAAAACTCTAAAATTGATGGTGTAAAAAAGATCTTATTCCGGATTTGTATCTGAAGGACGAAAAGTGGAAGAGGCTGATAGGCAAACAGAAGGTCATCAAGATGGAGTGAATCAAGCGGGCCCCCATCCGGGAAGTTGAAGCATTTGAGTAAGGGTTGGTCGCCGGTAAGGGCCAGTAAGTGCTGCCAGCAGATGAATCAAGAGGTATTCGAAACAAAATTGGTAAGAAATGTCAATTCAAATCGATTTAATACAGTTGGAACAAATTTCAAAACTATATACGTGCCAGATTTGGAAATAATAATTTTGAATCTGGAAGTGTGTTTATGATACCATTATCCATTTGATAAAGGTAGAGTGAACATGCGGGGCTTATTGTAAGTAAAAGTGACCTCGGAGTGGTCGTGAATTACCAGGCATTCTGAAATGGGTCACTGGAGCTGCAATAGAGCTAACACCTTCTAACTCCCGGACTAAACCTGCTTTAATTTAAGGGTAATAAAAAGCAGTTTTCTTCCATAATAACACTGCCGGACAGTGGGGGTTAGATTGTACACACACACACACACACATATCACAGTACCTAAAAACATGAAGGCCCCAGATTTCGACAACATCCTGAATCTGGAACTCAAACATCAGTGCCTCAGACTTGGCTACTTCCCCTCGTGTTGGAAGTCAGCTAAAGTCATACCCATCCGAAACCTGGGAAGGATCCGTCCTCTCCTTCATGTTATCAACCTCAGGGTTATCAAAACTGTTCGAAAGAGCAGTCTACCACCGGCTCCTAACATCTGCCGAACAAAACAACATCTTACTCGAGGAACAGTTCGGTTTTCGGAAAGGTCGTTCGACCGTCCACCAGCTGACTCAAGCGACAAACATTCTCAGACGGAACTAGTCTGTTTCGAAAACATCTGCCATGGCGTTGTTGGACGTTGAAAAAGCATTCGACAATGTCTTGCATGATGGCCTGGTGTTCAAATTGCAGCAGTACGGTCTTCCAATCTTCCTAGTGAAGATAATAAACAACTATCTATCGGACAGGACGTTCTGAGTCTCTCTGAATAGCATCACATCGGATGCTTTCAACATCGGTACCGGGGTTCCACAAGGAAGCATTCTTGGCCCCATTCTATTCAACCTGTTCACCTCCGATATGCCGGCTCTCCCTGATGGTGGATCGTTGTCTCTGTTCGCAGATGACACATTCATCGTCAAGGGTAGGGTCATCGGAGCTCTGACTGCCAAACTTCAGAGAGGCCTGAACGTCCTGACTGAATATCTCAACAGCTGGAAGATCCGTATCAACGCGGCAAAGAGCCAGGTCATCATCTTTTCACACTCAAAATCTCCTAGACTTGTTCCGTCTGAAAATAATAAGATCTGCTTAAACGGCTCAGTGGTGCAATGGTCCAAAGAGGTCGTGTACCTCGGGCTAACACTAGACAGCAAGCTTCTTTCAGGGAGCACGTTGACAAAACCAAAACCAAGTGCAACATATTGATAAGATCGTTGTATCCACTCATCAACAGGAGGTCTACCCTGTCCCTGAAAAATAAGCTTGCTGTCTACAAACAAATCATCCTTCCCGTAATAGAATACGGGATGCCAATCTGGGAGAGTTGCGCCAAATGCCTCAAACTCCAAAGAATCCAAAACAAGATCCTTAGGATGATCCGCGTACTAGAAATTCTGAGGTCCAGGCTGGTCTTCAGACACTGGAGTTACGGAGAGCTGACTCCATCGCAAGGTTCAGAGATTGCTGTAGACGATCCGATCAACACATCGTCAGGGATCTGGCACATTAGGTTAAGTTAGGTTAAGTAGCTAGAATAAAAAATTAAAACTTTCAAACATAATACTTCACAAGAAGAAAATTGAAAAAAAGTACACAGCAAAACACAACATGTAAAACACAAAATCAAAAAGTTCACCAAAGATGAAGATCAGTAAACTCTTAAGGCTCCTCCAATCGAGGTCCCAATTGTTGTTATGAAATAAATATAATCACATTTATTGTTTCTCCATTAGAATAATAACAAGCCTCAATGTCATATTATTGGTCACAGAAAAAAAAAAAAACAAAGTTGCCTTGACGCATCTTCGCGAGGAAAAAATGCAGCAGGCCCCCATCCAGATAAATTTTCTAGCTACGCCAATGGGCACAACGCATATTAAACAAATTAACAGAACAGGTGACAATGTCGGTGAAAGGGATTGAAAGCCGTAATGAGGGTTCGTTTCAATTCGAAAATGGACGTTTCATTCATTGAAAAGGGTGAGCAAAGCAACGACGAGAAAATCCACATCTTTTTCATTTTCTAATCATGCTAATAGTCTAGCTAGGCGTTATAGAAGTGATGCGTTAAGCACGTTGTATGAAGGAAACAAAACTCCAGTTCATTTTAGAGCCGTTCAGAATTCATTCCTTGGCATGCAGTTGGATTTAATGAACCTTTTTTCGCAAGCCTCATCTCATTATGATCGGTGTTGGCGTTTCTACGAATTGGAATATACAAATCCGCATTGTTTCACCTACATCTATCTCGCATCCACATCCTCACTCGGAAGGAGATAATTGAACATTGCAGTATGAACCACAGAATCCGAACAATGTCCTAGAGTATTTCCTTCCAACAAGCTCCCAGTGTGTGGTTCTCGTCAAGTAAAGCGGCACAGGAAAATTAAGAGAATTTCCTTTTTTTGCATTTGAATGTATGCGCTTTGGTTCCATTTTCTATATGAAGGTATTAATTGAGTTAAGCCAAGGCTGTGGTCTTGTGGTTATATGTTTAAAAGTTTACCGGTGGTAAATTGATCGAACTTGGTTTTCGCTTGATCCTGTTTGGTATTTAATTAATGATGAATAACGAACTTTTACGGTTCATGTTGTAAAATTCGCCAACCTAATTTATTTATTCTAATGTAACACGTGGCACACACTCCGTTCCATCATCTAATCACAGTGAATCCAGTCCATCAATTTGATGGCACACCGCGACAGCGGGCGTCGGGCTGTTGGTGTGTCGGTCATTGCCGTAATTACCGACCGCCATTTTTCATCACCGCTGCTAGAGTGTCTCTGCGCTGGCCATGATCACCGCAAATAAAAAAAAAAAACGTCAGCTGATATACATAACAAGCCAATTTTTCGTAAAAAATTATTCAGCATTCCGTCCTCACTGCCAGATGGGCTAATTTATCTAGCTAACCTGTAATAATGGAGTATCCCCCACTCCGTATCTCCGGTTGGTGTTGTTTAAAAACGTGTGACTAAGCGCGGGGGAAAAATTCCGGAAATTCACTTCCAAATTGATCACTTACCCCCACTGCCTGGATTTCATCTATTCCGGAAGTGATTAACCATTACATGGGTGGTTCCGATTTAACCGAATAAAATGGAAATTTAGGTTTAGTTGGTTGATTATTAATTGATTTGTTCCTTGTTGAGGGTATGTTCAACTAATTAGGATAGAATATCAATCAATTATCGATAAACAAAGCTGGTAATAAAAGATGGTAAGGAGATGAGTACTTAAGGGGGTAACATTTTATAAGTTCTTTAGTGGGAATGACACTGATGAAGACTGCACATTGTAGTCGAAATACGTATCTGTCATGGATACCAAAATTAATTAAGTGGAATTAAATGGAAGATAACCTTTTTTGCTGTTTTATTTAGCATTCCGCTAACAACCCAATTTCATTACTTCAAAGCTGGTAATGTGTTGTGCAACAAAACAAAACCTTTGCTGTAAAAATATTGATGTTCTTGCATGGTGACGGCGCACAGTAACCGAAGTACTCAAGGAGGGGCCTAACATATGCTACGTATAATGTTTTCATTGTGTATGGATCATTGAAATGAAAGCTAAACCTTTTAATTAACCCTAGCATTTCGCTTGCCATGTAGATAAGGTTAGTATATTATTCAACAAAGCTTAATTTAGAATCTAGTATAACACCTATATCTCTAACTTGATTGCACCTTTCAACTCTGTTTTAATTGACATATTGTTACATTCAAAGTGTTTTATGTTACTTCATACGCAAAGTTAGCGATTTTCAGAGTTGGTTGGAAATGCTAACATGAAGCTTTAGTGTGATAATTTATTAGCTAGAGAATGATCTTTTAGAAGAGAGTAGGTGGAAGTTCCGTTAGAGTACAGCAGTATGAAAATTTAATAGAAGTTAAAAATGAGCGAAGGGCCATTAATGCGACAGTTTTTAAAGATAGACACACATCTTTTGCCTAACCTGACGATGTACGCGGAGACTTGAAGTATGTCTCCAAGTCTACAGGCAAAACATGTGCGTCCCGCTTTTGCTCATAAACTGACTATTCCACAGCCGCAGTGAAGCAAACGCGTCAAAGTTTGACTTTTTTCACTCTCGAAAATCGCCCAGGGGGGGGGGGGGGGGAGGGTACATGAAATTTCGGAAATCAAATTTTTTTTTTTTTTATTCCAAATGTCTTAAAAATGCATGAAACGTCGAGATTTGGTGTTATCTCGAAAAATTTTTTTTTTTTTCAAGAATCGACTTTCTGGGACTTAAAATTTTTTTCATGAGTTCTATATGGAATATAGAAGATTGATGAGTCGGCTTCTAAAACTGTTCACAATTGTCTCCAACCTGCTTATATATTGAATTAAACCACCATTTAGGATCTAATAAGAAATAATTCACTAGGGTGGTCCAATTATTCTTCATTAGGGTGGTCCAAAAATTCAAAAATATATGAAAAACCACAACTTTTCATCAGAAATTCCTAAAATCAATTGTAAAAATATCTTGAATTGCGTTAATCTGTTTTTGGGAATCATGAGTTTTACACAAGAGGAACATTTGCCTGAAAAGATGAAAAATACTTGTTTTATACTTTGCCATATATTTCCTTATTAGCTACACCAAATCAGATTTCCTGGTACTCTTATAATTTTTTCGATGATCTTCAACTAATTGTAAAATGCACAGCTTTTGATCTTCATCCGTTGATAGTTTTGAATTGTATGTTTTAATCAATGCTATTCCACGTTCTGCGTTATCATTAACTACTTCCAAACATTGAACCCGTTTTTTGGCATTTTTAAACTCGATGGAACTACTCCACTGCTCCATATCGACATTCAGCAACGACTTCGGAATTTGCAGAGCTTTGAATAAGTTTTCAATACCACTGCTGCCTTGTACAAACGAGTGTAGTTCAATCGTTGAAATATCGTTGGATTCAACAATGGATCTGGCTGTAATGTTTTTATGAGTATCTGTAAAAAAAATCATTAGAAAATTAAATGCAAATGTATTAATTAAAGCATTTACCTGATAGAAGTAAGGCTTCGATGACCTTTATCTTAACCGGGAGGTCTACATTTTCGTCGAACAGACATAGTCCGATAAGGCTGTTGTCCAAATATTGCAAGTGAGTTAAAATTCCTTTGTGTACTGCTTTCGCAACGTCTTCATCAACAGTTTCATATTCCTTCAATATTTTCAACAGGTTCAGATCGTTGTTGGGTGCCATCGCAGCACACGGAGAAAGAAACCAACTTTTCAAATAAATTTTTTCAATGAACACACAAAATCGAGCTAGTTGATTTTTAGTTTTATCTGGTAAAGCAAATTCATGCCGAAGAATAAACATTTTCAAAGAACAAATGATTTTGGCCATCCACCTTGCATTGTGGAACGCACCAGGAGCTCTTATTTGTAATTTTTCATCGATTTTTCCACCCAAATATAAAATGGCAAGTTGTAGAACCTCTCGGTAATCACCATGGTGGTGTTGCTCTCTAATTTATTTTTCATAAAACTCCAATAACGCCAATCTTTCTATTTCCGAAATAGCTATTTTAAAAAAATCATTATCCATACCTGAGTGGAATGAAGTCTTTTCCAAAATGTGCCATTTTGATTGAAATTCCTTAAAAATCTCAACATTTGGAGACTTTGACGTTTCAAATTTCAGAATTTTAAAAGCTTTGCCAAGTAGCAGTTCATGTATGTGGTGTCTACAAGGGAGGCCTATAAGCTGCCTCTTAAACAATTTGTCCAGGTACTGACACGCACCTTTTTTTCTACCGGTGTTTGATGCAGTAGTATCAAAAGATGTAAACATAATTCTGAAAATAAACGATAAAATAGTCAGAATTCTGAGGTGAACATACAAGATTTAAGATCATACCTGTCCGCAAGCCCCCATTCGACAACTGCATTGTACACCGCTTCTGCTTGTTGTGAGTTTTCGATGGGTGGAACAGCCAATAATTTGCTAATGCCTTCGCCTGATACAACTATGGCCAAGCGCTCGGTTTTTGGTAGAGCTTTGGATGGTAATATGTTAGGTAGCAGCTTAGAATCCCAATGTACTGTTAAATTTATACCTGGCTTAAACGACGCTTTTAAATCATGTTGCATTTGTAAGCGAATTCCTGCTCTGGCGATTCTGACAGATTCCTTGTTCAACAATAATGATGAAACATCGTGCCCTAAATCTTTAACGATCGATGATATTAGAAACACATTATTCGATCACTCACTTTACAGCGGTTCAATATAGCAGCTACCTCAACTGTAACAACTCGTATCAGTTGCGATTTACGTGTCAAAGCTGGTTTTGGAGAACCTAGAACGTTCAAAATATATTAATATGGATGGTAATAGGTGTATAATCTAAAAGAAAAAAAAACATTAGTAAAACATCACAACGTACCTGTTTTTGGAGAAGCTCTTTCGGATGTACTAGGCGAGTACACTGACCCAGCCTGGCTGTCGTTTTGTGATGATGTTTCAATTGAGGTTGCACTACAAATTTGATCCGGTCTTTGGCTTGACCCTTCTTCCTCAAAATCGCTACACGAAATGGTTTCATTGGTAGGGAGAACCTCAATTTCTTCTTCAAGATGAGCTTGTTCCCGCTGTTTTTGCAAATATTGCATCGCCTGCTTTTCTTCACAGGTTTTTGCCTTAAATTTCTTCCCGATATCAAACAAACTCCGCAATGATCCATGAAATGTGTTCCTTTTTTCGACGTCTTTTTTAGTCATTCTAAGTTTGCATTTTAATAAGGCTTTCCAGGTATTGAAAAATGGCAACAGTTTTTCCTTTATGCTTATGTCATTTACCAAATGTGTTTAGTTTTTTTTTTTTCTTCCAAGCATCCTTTAATTCCTTTGTTGTTAGGAAGGCACTAAGCTTACAACTTTTTTTTTCAGCACGCAAATGAAACATATATTTACGAAAAACTTCACTAAGCGTCGGCAAGTTAACAGAATGGCCGAACGATGGCAGATATTCTCCAACTAGCCAAATGTCAACCATTTTTAACAAACTTGTAACGCTGTGCGTTTGTTTTCAATTGAGTTGGCGGTAAAGATTGTGGAAAAGAATGGAATTTGTAAATATTAGGGATGAGTTGTATAAGTTGTAAATATTAGGTAACGTGTGTTGTCATATAGGTTGTAATCTTGTGCGAAGAAGCTGGTTTGTGTCTAAACTATGTTTTACATTTAGCTTTGTATATACATTTGTAAGGTTTTATAGCAAGCTAGCGTTTTTTATGGAACAATAAATAAGATGGCTAAAGAGGAGAATTGCTAAATACGCGAAAGAGATAGGATTCAAATGAACACATAAATAAGATGGCTAATCGACAGGGGCCTCCCTTAGCTCAGTCGGTAAAGGCGCAGCTACAAAGCAAGACCATGCTGGAGGTGGCTGGGTTCGATTCCCGGTCCGGTCTAGGAATTTTTCGGGTAGGAAAATTTCTCGACTTTCCTGGGCATAGAAGTATGATTGGACTTGCCACACAATTATACTAATGCAAAAATGGTACAGGCATCGAAAGCTCTCAATTAATAACTGTGGAAGTGCATCTAGAACACTAAGTTGAGCTTATTGAGCTTATATGCGGTATGCAATAAGCTTGAAATGCGAAGAAGAAGAAAGAAAGAAGAATCGACATATGTTTTCGCGCCATATCCGATCCTTTTATCTTGAAGAAAACCTGTGGTTTCTTGGGGAACAAAACTTCTAATCTCGTCCATTTCGCTAACGAATCGGCTGGAAAACAGATGTGTGTGACGCGGTTTTTAAGTTCGTAAGGTGGACTCTGTGAAAGTAATCTACGTACTCTAAGGTGATTAGTTTAAAAGGAGTTAATTGAGCCAGCTCAGTGATCTAACGTGTGTTTTTTTGTACGTTTAGGTTAATTGTACTGTTCAAAGTAGTTGCGTCGCAGACATCTGCGTTTTTAGTGTTTTATCGTACAAAAAGGTAATTTGTAAAAATTTTAAACATTAGCATTTTTGTAATTTCGTGTTTTTCGCGTTGGACAGCTCGTTCAACGGGCTTTTTTTGTACGGGCTGGATTTTTGACGAGTTCGGCAGTCATAATCGCCGGAACTTTGGCTTCGTGGCGTCATCAAAGCCACATTTTTCGTCCGGGAAGGACGGATCAGACCCGTGTGCACAGCGAAGGCCCGCCTCTCGTAGGTAGTCAAACGGAGGAGAGTGAAGACGCTAAATTTCTGCTTAGCGTATTGTTTCCCGACGGTCGCCAAAAGCCGTTGGTAAGGTCCCCATCCCGTTACAACCCCGGGGACCGTGACATTCGAGAGCTCGGACCGTAGGAGTACGAAGCCAATCGCGTACCTCGGTTCGGATTTCAACCAAAGAGGAGAAGATTTCATTCCATCTCGGGCGGTCAAAGCGGAAACACAGTACGCGAAGCCGTGCGACGGTACGTTGGTCTCTCTCTTTCGCGGAGCGAATCTCCCGGGAAAAGCTCGACTCCGTCGATGCTCAGCTCTCTAGAAAGAAAATCGCAAGCCTTCCGTCCAGCCGCCACTACCTCCGCACCTCTAATTTCGGCCATACCGCACACGGGTCACTTTTCGTCGCTGCACGCCATTTCCGCAGCTAGATCGGCGCCATTCCGAGACCGCCGCCATAATCACAGGTCATCGGAAGGTCGACAGTCGCCATCGCTAGGACCTTGGTAAGGTCTTCGGCCGCCATTATCGCTCCATCCGTCGCCATCACCGATCCATCCGTCGCCATCACCGCTTCATCCGTCGCCGTTGCATCGCATCGCATCTCACGGAACCTAAATCCTGCGCAGGTATGTCCGTATTCTTGTTTTCATGGCCATGAATTTAGTTTTTCCGTTGTTATCGGGTTTGTCCAACACAACACGAATGTAATTATCAAATACGTGAATATAGTTTGAATTGGTTGTTTTTTGTTGTAAAGTCTATAGTTTTCCTTCATACCGTTGCGTCTCTTAGCTGGTTTCATACGTCACTGTGTATTCCATTCGTAAGATCTCTCCCTATTCACACATATTTGTTTTTAACCCGATTCGTTGTGTTTATGCTGATAGAGCTTAGCATTTTGGATCCTTTCGGGGTTGCAGGTTTTTCGTGATAAAAGGAAGTGCGGATAAAAGTGTTCATTTGATCTCAGGCGTTAGCGAAAATTTGGGGCTGATTCGTTGAGGGACTTCGAGAATCGTACCGTACGGGAGCCCTCTGAGATTTAGTCTCAAAGTGTCGGGCAAGTTTAACACGACCGGTGGTCTCTCTTCGTGAGAGTGGCGCTTAAGCCACCGTGTTTACAATTATCTCAGGAAGTTTTTCCGCACGGTTACAAACTGTCGTACTATTCTCTATCAGTTCTCTACTTGTTGTCTTCTTCAAACGCACTACTGATTGATCATACATCCTCAGATCGCATCCTTTTTTATACTAAAGCATAGGTAGAAAAAGCCAAGGTAGAAAAGTTTACGTAGAAATAAGTAGGGGAATTTACGTATTCTCGTCAATCTAAGCAGCCTCCGAACTTCTATTAGCGATTTCTCAGCGTCACACACATACATTACAGGTTTGTTTGTTGACATTTATTTGCTGCTTGCTGTGCTACCAATTCCAATCGACAGAATTGATCAAAACGGGTTGAACATGTTTTTACAACGCTCCAAACTTCTCAGGTGAGAGTGACTATTGTCGGCAGTCTCTTTTTCTTCGGCACCCTTTCCATTTGAACTGCGTGTTAACCAGCTGTTCTATTATCGGCAACTCGAAATCAGCCGTATTTTGTAGCATGTATATTTCATTTAAAGAAAAATATGGTATAACAGGAATTCACAGTCGTAAAAATGTAATCAGATTGAAGCTGAAAAGGTAAGGAATCGGCTTAATACATTCAGCGAAGAGTTTTGATGGGAAAATACAGTGAAATAAACGTTTCAATTTCGGTTGCCGAAAACAGTCAATGGGTGCCGAAGCCATAATTTACCCTACTTGAGACCGTTGCTTGCCTGTAGGAGAACACTGTTAGTGTGTGTGTGTGTTTTTTTTTAATACCCAAAAGGAAGCCCGATAAACAATATGCTTTACGCGGGTACTTTTTTCGCACCTCTATAGGGTAGGAATTTAAAAGCAACACATATAAAGGGTTGTCCCGTATTAGGTGGATATGTTAAAAAGTCATTGTACTTTCATCAGATTGTACTGTAAACTAAACAGCACTAACGGTTGTCCTGTACAATTTTTGGAATTATTCTACGATTTATGTCTGTCTATGCTTGTATTTTACGTGGTCTCAGATACTAAAAAGTAATATCATCAAAGGTTTTGAAGTTTGGATTCTTAAAAATTCCAAAACACAACATGATGATATTTTCACATACATGCGTTTGGTAAAAAGTAATGATTTTTACATACCTATTTTGATTTTTGGACCACCCTAATGAAGAATAATTGGACCACCCTAGTGAATTATTTCGTATTAGATCCTAAATGGTGGTTTAATTCGATATATAAGCAGGTTGGAGACAATTGTGAACAGTTTTAGAAGCCGACTCATCAATCTTCTATATTCCATATAGAACTCAACGGAGGCGAACCAGCCTAAGGCTGAAAGCCTCCTAAATAAAGCTAAATTAATTAATTATAGAACTCATGAAAGTCGATTTTTGAAAAAAAAAAAAAAATTCGAGATAACACCAAATCTCGATGTTTCATGCATTTTTAAGACATTTACCATCATTTTTTTTTTTTTTTTGATTTCCCCTTGGGAGATTTTCGAGAGTGAAAAAAGTCAAACTTTGACGTGTTTGCGCCACCCCTAAATCATGTCCGATTGAGCTAAAATTTAGTATAGGGTTATTTTTCGAGGCAATAAACATTTTGTTTATGGTTTGTTAGTGAAATTTGATGGTCAAATTTTTCCCATACATTCATTGGCAGTCTTATGGTCATTATAAGTGCCATTCCTTAATTTTGTTGCTAAGGAATCCAATTTTGACTGACAAATGGGCGCGTCTTTGGAGGGTGTTTCGACACTCCGAAGGGTATAAATAGCGGGACCTTTCAATTAGAGTCGGATCCTTGCGATAAATGGAAGAATGACAACTGTAGAAAAAGTCGAATACTTCAACATTTCTCAATAGTGATGGAGTAATACGACATGCACTAAACTAAGGACACGGGATATACTACAATAGAACAAATTACTGGTCGCAGTAGTGTTAGATCTGGAACAGAGGGAAAAAAAAAGCTTTAATAAACTTTGTATGCACTAAGTGTCAAAGTTATCAATTTCTTGTTGAAATACTACAAGCTCACACGCTTTACGAATTTCCAGGAAAAGTTTCAGGCCGTCTGCATATATTGAGACATTCAGGATATTCAAAATGTGCTCTACATCATTAACAAATAGAATTCACAGTGATGGTCCAAGATGGGAACCTTGTGGCACACCAGATGTTACATTGACTACTGACGACAAATCTCCTTCAAATCTAACTCTTTGTGTCCTACCAGTCAAGTATTTATGACTGAATCCACTTTATAAACTGTTGACTAAAGCTTAACCTAGATAATTAGAGTAGCAAAAGAGGGATATCAACTCTATCAAACGCTTTACTGAAGTCAGTATATAGTGCTTCACCATAATGTCCTTTACCAATTGCGTTGATAGAAAATGTTACAAAATTCAACAGATTAGAAGTCTTCTTATGCTTAACTTGTGCGAAAACATTTAGATTTACTATAGGTTTAAATAGTTTAGGAATGCAAAACAATATAGCAACTCCACTTTTATAAGTTAAAAAAAAAGTTAAGTTTCATTCAAATAGAAGAAAGTAGAGTCTGATCAATTCGTCATTTGGGAACTTCTCCGGTGATTCAGACGAAAAAATGAATTTGAAAAAGGTTTATGCGGGAGTTCATTCTTTCAGTAATTATGTCAAAAATTATTGTCAATATCACGTGAAAACTTGCAATAGCAATGAAAATTCTCAGCACTGGTCATATTTTATCGAGAAACCCATTTTCACGCTAATTCTATCACTATAGCGATTATCTACGGTCACCTATACTAAAACAGTGTTCACTCGGCTGTCGACAGAAGCAGGCCACTCTAGATGTGTGTCACGCGAATCGTCTGCTTACTCGGCAGCAATCATTGTGTACTTACTTACTTAACGATCCTGCGCACCTCCAGGGGTGCAAAGAGCCTTTGTGAAAGATTTCCATCCTGGGCGATTACTAGCTTTGGCCTTGACCTGTGCCCAAGTCAAATTTCGGTCAACGTTCTTAATTTCACTGTTTAGGCTCCGCCGCCACGGGCCTCTGGGTCTGCCTCTGCTGCAATGTCCTGCTGGATTCCAGTCCAGTGCTTGCTTGCAGATTTCGTTTCCGCTCCGTCGTAGTGTGTGGCCGACCCACCTCCACTTCCGTTCACGAATTTCTGTCTCTATCGGCTTCTGATGGCACAAGTGATGAAGCTCGGAATTTGAGATCCAATTGTGGGACCACCAGACACGAATTATGTACCGCAGGCATCGGTTGATAAACACCTGCAGCTTCTGAGTGTTCTCCGCTGATACACACCATGTTTCACTGGCGTATAACAGCACAGACTTCACGTTCGAGTTAAACATTCGGATTTTAGTACGTTGACTGATCTGATTCGCTCTCCATACATTTCGCAAACTGGAAAAATCAGCCCTCGCCTTCTTAATCCGTGCACCTATGTCGCTCTTGGTGCCGCCGTCCGACGCCATCTGGCTGCCAAGATATTAGAAGCTTTCGACTTTCTCCTCTGCCTGCCCAGTTACCGTGAAATTGGAACGGTTTTCCGTGTTGACATGTCAGAGCGCCGTTGTGCTAATAACGCAACATCATCAGCCAAATCGAAGTCGTTGAGATACTCCATGGTGATAGACTGCCACTCACGGTTCGGTACACGGTCAACAGCTCCAACCATGATCTCGTCCATTACGATGAGGAACAGTAGCGGTGATAATATACATCCTTGCCTCACACCCGCGATTACCCGAATCGGGTCAGACAAAGCTCCGTTGTGCAACACTCTGCATGAGAAAACCTCGTACTGCGCTTCGATGAGGTTGACGATCTTATCAGGGACTCCCTTGCATCTCAGAGCGCCCCACAAGTTTTCGTGGTTTAGTCGGCCGAAAGCTTTTTCGTAGTCAATGAATACCAAGTACAGGGACTCTTGGAACTCATTGACCTACTCCAAGATGATGCGGAGCGTGACAATATGGTCCTCACAGGATCTTCCAGCACGGAATCCTGCCTGCTGTCGTCGGAGAGTCGCGTCGATCTTCTCCTGTATCCGATTGAGGATAACTTTACACAGAACTTTGAGAACAATACACAGTAACATGATGCCTCGGCAGTTATTGCATACAGTTGGATCTCCCTTCTTGGGGACTTTTACCAAGACGCCCTGCATCCAGTCGGCCGGAAAAGTCGCGGTGTCCCAGATATTGACGAATAGTTGATGCAACATTTGTGAGGATAGCATGGAGTCAGCTTTGAGCATCTCTTCTGATATGCGATCGACCCCCCGTGGCTTTGTTGGACTTCATACTTCAGATGGCTGCTTCTATCTCCTACAATGATGGAGCTTCAGTGTTGACGCGAATAATGTGCCTCACCCTGGGCGGATCATGCCGAGATGTTGATGGTTGGTTGACCGTTGAAACTTCGAGAAGTTGTTCAAAGTGCTCAAACCAACGTTTCAACTGGTCAGTGGGGTCGGTGAGCAACTGTCTAGTCGCGTCTTTCACAGGCATCCTTGGGTTCATCCTTGCCTCGCTCAGGCGTCGTGAAACATCATAGAGGAGACGGATATCGCCAGTTGCTGAGGCTTTCTCCCCTTAATCAGCCAGAGAGTCCGCCCACCTTCGCTTGTCCCGTATACAGGAGTGCTTAACTTCCCTCTCTAGAGCCGAATACCGCTGACGGGCCTCGTTCTTGGCTCCTCGGGTCCATGCTCGCTCTATCGCGGCTTTTACTTCTCTCCGCTCCTCGATCTTCCTCCAGGTTTCATCGGTGATCCACTCCTTCCTCTGAGTGCGCAGCTCACCCAGGTTGATCTCGCTTGTTTCAATAAAGGCATTCTTGATGCTCGTCCACTGTTCTTCTACCCGAGCAAAGTTAGAGATCAAATTGAAATCAGAATTTGCTGTTATGATGTAACTTATTTTGAATACTCCATTTGATCTCATTTTGGTTGACTTAACGGTTAACACAGCAAAAATGAGAGCAAAATTTTACACTGTTGAATCAAACTGAAAACTAATTCTGCTATCAATGAAATCAATTTGATTACTGATTTTGCATTCATAATGTTTGACTGAATACGGGCCTGTTGTAAATGGTTAGCATCCATGCTTCTCACGCTGAAAGATTTGAGCTCAAATGTCAGCTCGGGCTAGTCACGAATGACCTAAAATGTGTTAAACAAAACAAATAAACAATAATCGTTAGTTCAACGACAGATGAACTAAAATCAAATTTTAAACAAGAAATTTACAGCAGAACTTCAAGTTAAGTTGCTTTGATTTTAAAAGTCTTGACTGCATAATGAAAGCACAGTATGATGTCAGACTTATGTTGCGACAATTGAAATCAAAATGAGTTTTCATTATGATAGGAACTGCAAACTTTAATATGGATTTGCTTTCATTTTGTTAACCGACTTTGCTCGGGTACGCTGCCACCTTCCGGAATATTAGCTGCGCGAGCCTCGAGTTCTTCGACGAACGATCTCTTCACTACTGGGTCTTCCAGTCGGCGTGTGTTGAATCGCCGCCCGTGTCTCTCCTCCCGCCGTTGAACCCGTGCAATGCAAAGGCGGATCTCACCGACCAGGAGATGATGGTCAGACGCGATGTCAGCGCTGTGTTTATTCCAAACATCAAGAAGGCTCCATCTCCTTTTTCGGCTGATGCAGATGTGGTCGATTTGGTTCTCTGTATATCCATCACGGGAGACCCATGTGACTTTATGCACTGGGCGATGGGGGAAGAGTGAACCCCCGATCACCATGTCGTTGTTGCCACAAAACTCTGCAAGCAGCTCGCCGTTCTCGCTCATGTCTCCGAGACCATGGCGTCCCATAATGCGCTCATAGTCCGAGTAGTTGGAGCGGATCTTCGCATTGAAGTCGTCTGTGTAGATCTTGATATCACCTCTTGGAGTCATATCCACGACAGCATTCAGTTGACCGTAAAAGTTCTCTTTGTCCTGCCATTCGGCAGTATCGGTTGGAGCATAACATTGGATTATGGTAAGGTTTAGGACCCGTGTTCTGAATCTGACAACGATTATTCTCTCATTGATAGGTTCCCACTTGATGAGCGCAGCCTGTGCTTGGGCGCTAAGCAGAAAGCCAACTCCACGATGTCGCGGAGCGTTTTCACCTCGCATACTAGAATATAAAAGTACCTGTCTCGAAGGCGCAGCTTGTGCTCTCCAAAGTTCAGCCAGCGGACTTCACTAAGTCCCAGGATTTCTAGCTTCATACGGCGGGCCTCACTGGCGAGTTGTGCCAGTTTACCCTGTTGGGCTAGCGTCAGTACATTCCATGTTCCGATTCTTGTCCGTTGTTTAGCGCTGAAAGTCGTTGCCATAAAATCAGTTCGTAATCTTTCACTATTGGTTTCTGTAACAATTTGAAGGTTTTGGAGACAGTAGGTGGTTGGATTAAGGTCTCCTATCCGCTGTGATGGGACTGCCATCTTGGACATAGCTTTCGGGGAGAAGCATTTCGTATTCAGCCGCTGGATGCCAGTCAGACGCTGTTTGAGCCGCCCCTAACATGGAGAACAGACGCTTGGGTTTTGTAAGCCACATCCTCCGAAAAGGATGCAACTCCCCCTTCCCTGTCAGCATACGACCAAAGTTCCCACCGGAGTTGGTTACCCGATCTTTCCTAAGGTTACTCGTACCCCAGCCGGCGCCGCGGGGAAGAAGGGATATGATGTACTGGGCAAGAGACTAAGGACCACTTTCACTTGCGTGACGGGTCTATTTTATAACCTTTAAGTACGCATTATTCCAGTCATTTACCAACCAATAACCATTGTGTGGTCCTCCTTATTGTTCTTCATCAGCAGTTCTTTCGGTCGAAGCGGCGTCGAATTTGGAAAGCAACCGTTTCTTGATGAGTGTGTGAGTGCTGACCACGTTTTGAGTCCATTGCTTCAATGGAAGCACTCTGGCCCCGTTGGCAATACTGCCATATAATGAAACCACTGGATAAAGTGTTTATTGTGTTTGTTTAAGCGGGGTCAACAAAGACGCGAGAATCGGTGGCAATCGAACAATACTTCTTTCCGTTAGCAATAGGAAAAAATGCGCGGTTCATAACGATACGAATTAAGATTTATTTCACTCTCCTGGTTATCGTAAGATAGAAGCGGACGACGTGTATGTAGGTACGTTTGGATTGAGATGTATTTTTCGACTGATCTGTTGGTCCAGCACAGAGATCTGATCTCTGCTGGGAGAATCAACATGTGAAAACGGATTAGCCGTTTCGATAGCCGAAAGCAGTGATAAGCTTATCTAATGTGTGTTGCTGTATATAATGATCGAATGTGTAGTGTGATACAGAGGACGGAAATTAAATAATATGCTAAATCAGCACGAGTATTTTCTTGTTAGGCTGGTGCTCTAACAGTGTTGTATATTTTGACTATAGGTTTAAGATGTATTGTAAAGTAAACAAGATTCCTCAGCTCTGTTAAGGTTATTTGATTGAGCCTTTAAAAAAACTAAAAAACAACCTCTACTAAAATAAATCTGTGTTAGAAAGGATCCTGACATTTAACCCACGATCTTCTGCTCAGAAAGCAAAAACAGTCGCTACTTGGCCACCCAGCTCCTTACATAACAACAAACCATTACGAAGAACGGTTGTTCAAGTCCGGTGAAATGAAGTAAATAATTTGATACATCCTGTGGCTGTGTTTGAAAATAGACGAACGACAGCATTCAAACAGAATAACCTCAAATGACGATGCTGTACACTTGCGAATGCAAATTTCCTCCTCCAAACTCCCACGATAAAACATTGGAAATGGCAGACGAAAGGCAATAAAACTCATTGCAATACAAGGTGTTGTTCGGCATCGCTAGGAAAACAAAATGTTGTTGAGCCCACACGTACAAGTTGGTGTTACCGGAAAAAAATGGAAATCACATCGTGGCACTCTTTCGATTTTATATTTCTAGACTCAAGTAATGTTTTACCTTTTGCCTTTTAAATGCATTGTTAAAAAGTTTCCTATGGAATTTGGATTATGGAAGCAGACGCTCTGCATACATTCCTGTTGCATGTCAGCAACATGTGCCGGCACCACCACATCAATCATAGTTTAGGATAAATCTAATTGGCACCACAACCCACAAGCCCGTCCGGAGTCCTTTTCCAGCATTGAAACGAATTGCCCTCCAATGATGAACCTTTGGAAAATAATACGCACGAGCACGAGGTCATTATCTCACAGCGCAACCATTTATCATACATCAATTAGCTGGATGGCTCCCGTTGCAGACTGGGAGTGTTGAGTGCTGATCCTGACACAATACCGCAGACTGGCTGCGATTATGATGATTATGATGATGAGCCCTTTTTGCGTGTCCGGTGTTGAGAGGAAGAGGATGGTCAAACGCGACAACCAACGACGGCACACGAACGAGTCATTTTGATATCCCCTTTGGGTCACTATCTGAAGCCCTATTTAGTGGATCCGTTTCGTAGAATTAGCTAATGAACGGTAATCTGTCATGGTGTAGGTTGACGGTGGAGGTTCTCACCTCGGGGCGATCTTTCATCATTAGCGTTGGAAATCCAACTATGTGTGATCGATGTGCCAAAGTTGGGTGACGTTGATTTATTTATAAATTCATCAAATGCTTATGAATTCCGAAAATCATTATGCATTACACCACGTCTCCCTGTCTTCGAGCTAGTTAAATCCGGCTTGTGGTGAAGATAAATCGGCATTGATGCAACTGGGATCACCATCAAGCATAGTAAACTTCACCAGTTTACCATTCTAAGATGTTCAATTTTTTATTCAAAAGCACGTCTCAACTCGGTAAACCACCGTACCATCTACATTTGATCCACTCTTGTACGACACTGAAGAACAAGTTGGTTGCTCTTTCTGCACTTTGATGCGATTAACAGATGCTCCTTTGCTGCTGCTGCTGCTGCTGGTGCAGATGTTCTGCCATGTTTTCTCTTCCCAAGTTTCTATCCTTTGGTCAGAGTTCTGGTTGGAAGCTCATACTGCTGACAGTCGGTTTCCTTCGAAGCACGTCTCAGGGTTTGGTAATTCGGAGCAGAGAAACCTAATTAATGCTTCCATTGAGGTCAGATCCAGTGTGCTCTGGGTCGTCGGCTACAATGATGATGACCAACTTCCACTTTTAATAAGAGTAATTAGCTCGTTAGGTTAGATGGACTTGCATTTTATGGCAAATTTTCCCACACCCAAACCCACTGCCATCGTTCAGGTTCAGATAAACTTTCCGACAGGAGAAATTGGTATTCACTTGAAACGCTGTTCTGGAAAAATATATTTTCTGCCTGGAAGCTATTTTCCGCGTCACCGATCAAAAAACTACCGGACCCAGTTAAAAGCAACAGCTGGGGAGAGTTCTTTGGAATAAATAAACTTTCCCTTTTTTTCTCGATTCTCGATAGCGTTCGGAATAAAGTGTTTCGTTATCTTATCCTCTCGCTATGGGGAATTTTATGGTCGGGTCCATCCGATGTTGCCTTATCCTTTCATCTTCGGCCTTCTTCGCCCGCTTCGGCAGACGGGAATCCTATAATTTGCAGCCCCATCATCATCATCATCACCCCCTCCACCTTCCCAGTTGCTCCAACAGCCCTTCTTCAACTCTATAAAAATACAATGAAGATTCCACACTTCGACTCGAAACAATGTAATATTTTGAATTTTCATCATCTTCTCCGGTTTCATCGCGTGGAGGTAGTCGTCGTAAAACATTCAAGGCGGAAGACGAAGGATCACATTATGATAATACCGGGGTTCCGTTCGCTTATCGTGTTGCGCTGCGCTGCGTCGCTGGTGGAAGGACTGAAGTGGAAGAGCCGGTTCCGAGAATGGTTCGCTGGCATCTAGCCGCCATCGTGGGGGCGGAAAACAAAGTGGAAGATACCGATGTGCTCAAAGGCTTGAAATTGATAGTGTGGAAGAGCAATAAATCGAGATAATCAGTTGAGACATTTTAGCTGCTAATTTTGTAGGAGGGGGATGATTGAGAGGTGTGTTTTGAAATAGTTTAGAACCGGTAATTTTTACAAAATATGAAAAGGGCGTGAATGTTTTAAAAACAGGTTCTATGAATTTTTGAGCAATGTTTTTTTTATTCGAGAATTGGGACCTCAGTCCATTCTAGAAAATCTTTCCTGTTGACAATTTCGACTTCGCTGGACATGACATGAAAACATTATGAAAATCCAATCAACCTATGGCAGAGAAAGCTCTCAATTGATAAATATGGGAGTGCTTCAAAAACACACAGTTGAGAGAAGACATAAGCTCGTGTGAGAGCGTCAAAGACTAGAAGAAGAAGAACTGCATGAATATTCTGACATATATTATTCAGTACTGTGGTTGTGGGTAGTCATGGGTAGTCGATGACTTCGTAGCTCCAAACCGCAAAAAAGTTTACAAATAAGTCAAAGAGATCAATCCAATCCAGAAAAAAAATATGTATACACGTCATTTAAGAGAGCAATATTTTACCGTATATGCTAAATGTAAAAAAATACAATGCACATATATTACCTTCTAGGAAAAATGTTAAATTTGAAACAGCTAGCGTCTCTGATATACATGTTCAGTTGAAAATTGAAGAATCGTATAATTTGAAATGGCAGTGCCCCTGGTAGACAAGTTCAGGGAACAATTGAAAAAAAAAATTGAAACGGCTTGCGTCCCTGGTAGTTATGTTTAGGTTAAAATTGATAAAAATCTGTGCCTCTACTAAACATGCTAAGGGAGAAATTGAAAAAAAAAAATAAAAAAAATGGATGCACCCTGGTTAACTTGTTAAGGGAAAAATTGAATTTTGAACCTTCTTTGAAACCTTTAGCGTCTGTCAAAACATCGAACAATCATATATCAGTATCTTGACTGCTTTTTTATTTGTTTTTTTATAACTCCGGAATCAATAATTTTCCCAGCTTAGATTTTAGAAAAATATAAGTATTCAAGATCATGAAATCTTTTCTTTGTTGTTTTTTTTTTTTAATATTCTTAAATCGAAAATTATTCCAGGCTTTCTCCATTTTTTTGTTTTAAATAACGAATTTTGGAGACCAGAATTTAAAAATAATCAATTAATAAAAAATAAATCAAAGTCTCTAAAATCTTTCCATGAATCTTAAAAATTTAATTATTTGATCAAGATTTTAAATCATAGACGTATGTAAAATGTTCTATGTCCGTGATCATTCCAAATGGACAATTTTAATTATACTGTGGGTACATTATGCTACTCCACAGCCTCCGTTAACGATTGGATTTGTGATAGAACCTCTAACCATGCATTCAAGGCACAGTAGGCTAAAGGCCACATGATACCGTGAATTAGGGGTCACCTGTGTGATTGACTTCTACCATCGGAACAGGTGTTCCGTTCTGCATTTCTTAGTAGGTCTTAAAGACCATTACCTACTCTAATTGAAGGGACTTCATAGAAGTTTCGCCAAAATTGGGGAAGCTCAGTGCTTTTGGTAGAAGTTGTGGGAATTTAATAATAACTCAGCTCAGGTTTGTTTAAGTTCAGCATACTTCTTAAAAACTTTACGGTTTGATTTGGAACCTTACTGGTAGTGTTGAGAACTTAGTTTTGCCCGAGATTTTGCGCACGAATGTTTGGGAAAATTTCTAGAAATGTTTCAAGATTTTTCTTTAAGGATATAATTGCGTTGATTAAGGAGATTAACGCGATTAAAGATTTCGAACACCGCAACACCCTCAAAACGCGATTTACAATGAAAAACACCTTAATTTTACTGGTGATGTAAACATTCATGCATGTAAACATTCATGCATGTAAACATTCTTTTCACGTAAACTCGCGGCTTGCATGAAATGTTGCAAACGAAGGTGGACAGTTGCATACAATATATGGAATATTTTATGACATGTATCATAAATTTACACGATCTTAAATGTAAACTTGTATGATATTTGACGCTCCATTTATGTGCATCGTAGTAACAGAAATTTACACTACCTTTTTTAGCTATGCAAGATTTAATTAAAGAAATAAATGCGATTTATGATTTTGAACCCCCAAACACCCCCAAAATCCCGATTAAGGTCTTAATTAAGCTTAGCTAAGTGAAATACTTATATTGCAAAAAGGGCGATTAGCGGGCTTGTTGGTTACTTGGGATTTGCTGTAATGGAGACCGCATCCCTACAAAGGTCACGGGAGAGAAATTTTGTGAAAGGGTTAGTGTGTTTGGGGGATGATGTGATGATTATGGCTTTGATACATCGTATTTTTATGATTGTGAAATGTAAAATTAATTTTAAATTAATTAGTGAATCATGCATTACAATATTCTTAGGGTTGCTTGAACGATAGTTGAAAAGTGCATGATTGTAATATAAATCTAAAGATGTTTCATCATCGCAGAGCTAAAAATAAACTTAAATAATTTAGATACATAGATTAGCCTGAACGAAGACTGAAATAATTGAATTTAAAGATGTTCCATTCCATTCCAAGAGCAGAAATTAAACTTCAAAAATATTCAATAGATCAGGTAGAGGTCAACGAGCAACAAAAAAAAAAACGCGAGAGCACACCAAGCACCATTGTGCAGCAGCAACACGATAAAGTATCTTCTCATGCGATTAAAGTTTTGACAATAAACTGACATTTCATTCGCAGTATGACGGTTGAGTGAAGAAATTGATGAACTTTTAACTAACATAACATTAGAGTTATTTATATAAAAACTATTTACCATTCCCGGAATTTGTCGGAATTGCTGCCGTGCACGCTTTTTGCATTCACTTCATTCAGAAATGGCAGAAAACGACCCGGCACTCGGCCAACCTACACACTTAGAAATAACTACTGTTACACGAGACGTAATCCATATTGGACGTAAATCATAGAACGTAAACAATCATTTCATGTAAAATTAAGTGCTCTCAAACCAAAACATCATCTAGTCGACGAAGAGAACGTTTGATTGAATTGATTTTCACGTTTCTTGCAACTGAGTCTTATGTCAAAAGGCCCGCTTACATGTGTCGGTCTCAAGGAACCGAAATTTACATGACTTGTTAGTAGTGTGTATAAAATATTTATACATTCTGCATAATGGTGACGGGCTCCAAATAATTCTCCACTACAACCACCGATAAACCGACATTAATGACCATCATTTCGCGCATATTTTCCGCAACCAATTCTAGCCATACAATAATTCGGAAGACATTTTCGATACAAGTCAGCAGGACTCCATGTGAATGCCGAAGGAAGCTTCCAGGAGGAATTGTAATCTTTCAGAAGAAAATTTCGGAGGAAATCTGAAAGAAAACTCCAATGAGACCTCAGGAAGTTTCATCCGTTTTCCTTTGAAAGATTATTTTTTTACTTGCTTCGGAAGTTTTTCCTTACTTAGTACTGAAGATACTACCAACTATTACCGGAAGTCTCCGAAATTCCATGCAACCGTGTCGTAAGAAACATTCTAAAAGAACTCGATCTACCTTATGTGGATGATTACATTTTTTTGTCAATCTGGTCATTGGTCACTGCACAGTGGACCAGAAATTAAATCTAGCAGGAAAAAAATAATAACACTCTGGGATTGCATCCAATTGATTTGACATCTTCGTGAAGTTTCTTGGATTAATTAGAAATACAATGTGGTATGTGGTATGTGGATAAAAGCACTTCAAGGTTTGGCCGCAAAGATGGCACAGCGATAATCTTTTTTTTTATTATGCTAGATAGAGGTGTGCTGCCTCCGGCAAAGTTGTAGAACGAAGAATTTTATGAAAAGTTGCCGAAGACATACAAGCTGAGATATGCGAAGTTTTTTTTTTAAATTTCCGGAAATTCACATTTTATAGTTCATTAAAATATGTAACACATGAATTTTGAATAAATACACGATTTTATGAACGAACTTCCTACAAAGTCCGCAAGTAAACGCAAAATGTCATTACCCTTTTCAAAATTAATATCAAATACACTTTGATTCCTCAAGAAGTTTATTGCGATACATAACGAGTGGGGGACAGGAGTTGCGAGATTTCACGTGTGAGATTGACTGGAGGACCTTGGCTTGACACGATGAGTTTTTCTTGTCCCTCGACTTTCGTTGATTTAAGATGATTCTCTCACTGCTTCAGGGTGGACGAATTTTGCGTGAGAGTAGACTACATATCCCAATAGAACACTCCAGAGTCATTCGAACCATTTTCAAGTTGCGTCTGAAATAATCGCTCAACCAAACATTTCTGTTTAATTGATTTTATCGAGAAAAGTGAATCTAGCTGCGTTTTAAACACGAGTTTTAAGTTGTCGAAACAATGTTGGAGCAACTCCTAGGCCACAGAATAATTCATGGAAGTAATCTCGATCGACTTCACAATTCGTTTTGCTTCCTTCGTCAGAGATCCCACAAAGTAGGAAAGTTCCGGAATTAGGATTTGAATTGATAAGACTTTTGAACGAGTCTCGGAAGGATTGTCAATCTGTAATTGTTCCATCGAAGGAAGGTACAGTTATCTTTCGCTGGTTGGGACGCAACCTTATCCCATGTACCGAATGCAATGAGATAGTTAGGATGATTTGAAAGCTGTCGCTACAGCCAACATAAAAACATGACTTTAGTGTGACTTCAGGGAGCTTTATTTTGTTACATTGTTTATTGGCATTACGATTAGGGTTGACAAAGTCACGATATATTAAGGTGATTTCTTGAAGAGTACAAAAATGGGCATCATGATGACTAATATTTCCCTATCAGTTCAATTTTTCTGGGGCACATATCACGGACAACGACACCATTCATGAAATTAGAACTCCACGCTGCACGCAAAACAAATGTCATGAACAAGATCGATTACTTACATCTTCTGTTTATGTAATGGCAGTACATGCGATGGACTGCCCAAGTAGCATTTCAAGTGTTATCGACATTTTAAAGCATTCTACAAGTCTGAATCATGGTCTACAGAACCCTAATAAAACCCAAATGGTTACTTGGGTGTAGCGTACAAGCAGGATAAGTTAGAAGAAATTTCCAAGAAATAGGGTAGAGCACTACTTCGGCCTAATCGCCCATTTTGGGCCTATCGAACAGAAAACTTCAAATAAATCCATGATTTCAGAGTTAACGCGTTTGGTACGATACTTTAATTTATAAGCTAAGGAACGAAGTCAATGAGAACGCGTGATATGAAGATTTGCACCCATTATTCCCAAAAACAAAAGAAGCGGAGCGACCGAATCAATTTTTATCTTCATCCGATAGGCCGAAGTGAATTCATTGGCGTTTCATTGGCGTTTCAATGCGTTAGGCCGAGTTTAGAATCCGTAGGCCGAGTTTGGCGTCAAGAAGCAATGTTAGACTTTTGACAATATCTCAACGACTCTCTTTATCAAATCTTACGGTTCATACGGAAAGGTAAATAAATTTCGAAGCCATCCGTAATAATAACATTCCGTTTGGTGCTAAACTGTGCTAGATTAAGAAATACTAAGTGCGGGTTGATAGGCTGAAAATAGGGTAGTTAACCCTATTTGAATTAGCTTCTGAAGCCAGAGGAAGCCAAAAAATTTTGGAAATTCCATGAGTTGCCATTTTCAAGAGAAGTCAGAAGTAGTCGAAAAAACATACGGAGAATAGCTTATGAACAAACTTACGGGCAAAAGATTCTGGGAGAATTCGGTAGACGCATCCGGTAAAACATTAATTCCTGGTGAAGACGGAGTCCCTTTGAATCTCGAAGGGGGCTACGGCAAGGTGATGGACTTTCGTGTCTGTTATTCAAAACCACATTAGAAGGTGTGATCAGAAGAACTGGGATAGACACGAGTGGCACTATCTTCAGGAAGTCCATCCAGCTTCTTGGCTTCGCCGATGACATCGACATCATCAGTGATCATCAGTGACCGCTGAAAAGAATACCAGCAGAAAAATTCAAAGAAGCATTATGGCAGGGAATCGTGCCTACTTTGGACTTCGGAGGACGCTCCGGTGGGATAAAATTCACCGCCACACGAAGTTGACTATCTACAAGACGCTGATAAGACCGGTGGTCCTCTACGAGCACGAGACCTAGATTATACTCGTGGAGGACACATGCGCCCTAGGTGTTTTCGAACGGAAGGTGTTCCGTATCATCTACGGTGGAGTGCAGATGATGATGATGATGATGATGATGGTCCCACCTCTTACCCCTACAAAGGTTTGAGCTGGACGATTTATCTTTAAGATAATTAAATATGACATTGGTTGGCAAACAAAATCGAACTGGTTTCAGTGAAGCGCCCATACTCCGTTGCGCATCCATGTTTTACTCCCGTGTTGAAGTGCCCAACGTAGAGCAACAACTCGCGTGGTCTTTCTTTCTTCGTAAAATGAAAGACAGTGCAATTCCATTTCTACTGTATGGAAAAAGCTCTTTGATGAATCAGTTATCCTGAGGTTGGAACTGTGCTCGTCCGCACCTAGCAAACCTCGGATAATAAACTCATCAGAACAACTGCCTCGATTCTTTATTCTTCGAAACCTTTTATACATGAATTTGTTACTTAAACTCTACACAATAGTTTTTCTCCAGTATGTACATATAAAGTGAGACAGATAGTTTTTCTCTTGGCAAGTCGGTGTCTGTTTTTTTAACAAGAATTAATGCTCCTCGCGGTAGGAACGGCTATGTAGGATGCTTACTCACCAATGTTTACTTTGACCTTTCTCGAAGCACCTAGTTAAGCCAGCGCGCATCGCTGACGACGCGGTAGCAACTGTTTATAAACAACTGACCCTGGAAATGTGCAACATTGTCACTGCTGCTGTTAAGTTGTGTATTTTCTACTACCGTATGGGGGTCTATTACTGGTTAATTTCTTACTCAGATTGATATTGGATTTTGAGGCCTTTGCATCCCCTCTTACTTAACCAGCTTGAGAATAATATCGAAGAGATTCTTCTCAAGGATATGCGCTGGTAACTATTCTATATTTGCTAAATTTTTAACTGAATCTTCGTATTATGGTTCGTCGTTAAGACCCTACTTTGTACTATTGATAAACATATTCAGTCGTTCATACTTTAACTAAATTTTGTCATTTGGCTAAATCATCTGTGTTAACAAGTTTTATCACGCGTTTTGCTGATATGAAAATTTGCCTAACTGACTTACGTTAATTATGCGTTTAGTTGAGTTATACCATTCTTGTTGCAATTGATATTCAATGTTAACATTGTATAGAACTATTACGAATAATTCACTATAAGGAGTGATGTTAGAATTTGGGGTTGTTGCATCAGTTACAGATATAAATTCCCTCTAGAGTTTACAGTTGCTTCACAGCGATATAAATGTGGAAAAGCTCAGGCGTCCACCTTTTAGTTCGCCTTTTTGTCCACCTAAAATATTCATAAGTATTACAAGCAATCAATAGTTAATGAACAATCAACAAAGCATCCTATTACACTAGCAACCCCGCAATCTGATGCTATCATAATTTTCAGCAATGTCAGGAATGTTCACGAACCCCCAACATTTGCCAGAAAACTTACTACTAATTCAAGGTATCTTCCAAATAAGCTTCAAAATTGCATATTTTTTTTTTTATCAAATGTTAAATTCAGTCCTCTATATCCGTAATACGCGCGCGAGGCTCAAACCTTTGTAGACTACTATTTTTTTTACTACTACTATTAAATCAAATATCAAAAATCCATCATCACCATCGTGGCGAACAAAATAGTTTTTGCAGTGCTATAATAATTATTAAAAAGTCGTTATAACAGCTATCCATACAAAATAATCCGTTAAAAATAATTTCGTCAAGATACATAATTTGTCAATTCATAAAAAAAAATCACTGGATAACCGTTCAAAAGACAGTTTTAACGTGTGAAATGCAATGTCTCTTAAATTCTGCTAATGTTGTTGAACGTTTAATGTGTCTAGGCATCGAATTGAAAACATTTATTCCTTTGAAAAATAATGAATTCTGTGAAGCACAAGTCAAGAAATGTGGTGTTCTTATTTCAACCGCGTTTCTAGTATTATATCTATGAAAGTCACTTCCTCTTTCAATTCGATCGCACCAATATCGAGGCAGCAAACCGTTAACTACTTTAAAAATGAACACCATAGTCAAATATACAATTCTTTGTTTCACCGACAACCATTGTAAGGCGTCTAGCATCAAAGTTGAGGAAGTGAATCTATTACATCTCAAAATCAAACGCATTATTTTATTCTGTAAGTGCTGTAATCTCGATATTTGTGTTGCATTGGACAGAAATAAAATGGATGGGCAAAACTCTAGATGAGGAGAGATGATTGATTTGTATAGCTGTATTTTACTGGCAATAGTTAAATCGTTTTTCAATCGACATAGAATTCCATACTTCTTGGCAATTTTCTTGATGACAATGTCAATGTGAGAGTGGAACTTAAGTTTGTCATCAATAATCACGCCAAGATATTTAATCTCCTGAACGCGATCAAAAGTCTCATCATCAATTACAACAGAGACGTTCTCATTTAATCGATTCCGCGAAATAACCATAAATTTAGTTTTACTTGCATTCAATTTTAACTGCTTACAATTAAACCATCTACGTAGATACTGCAAATCTTCATTCAAGTGTGAGACGGCAACTTCTAAATCCTTAGCTGCAATGAATAACACAGTGGATGACGAAACGTGGAGGAGGCGAATGAACCACGAATTGCACTATCTGCTGGGAGAACCATGCATCGTCCACATTGCAAAAATTGGGCGACTACGGTGGGCTGGGCATGTCGCAAGAATACCTCACGACGACTCAGTGAAAATGGTTCTAGAAAGCGACCCAACAGAAACAAGAAGAAGAGGTGCACAGCGGACAAGGTGGATCGTCCAAGTAAAAGGCGACCTGCGGACCCATCGCAGACTACGAGGCTGGCAAAGTATGGCCATGGATCGAGTAGAGTGGAGACGACTTCTTCGGACAGCAGAGGACAACAAGGCCTTAGCCTGATTGGTAAGGTAAATATGCAGAAGACTTAAGAAATATACTGCATACGTTGAAAGAAACTTCCTAACATGATTGGAAGATACTTCAGGATAACGTCGGATGCCAGAGGGCTTACGGAACAGTAAATAGAAACTTAAAGGAGAAGTTAGGTAATAAATCCGGAAGAAAGCGATTTCACAATACTCCCAGAAGTTCCTTACATGTTATAATGACGCTGTAATTAACTGTAATATTCATAACACATGCGCAATGTCCCTGAAGTTTTCAGAACTTCCACATTCCCTCGGAACTCTTTGAAGCTTTTTGCAATTTTCCTGAGATAAATGTGGCTGTTTTGAAGTTTTCAGATCGCCCTCGAAGTATTCGGAACTTCTTTAGTGCTTTTTCTTGAAATTAATGGAACATTAACATTGCAGTTCTTGATCTCCCAGATTTTTTATTTTTTTAAGTTCTCGAAACTGCCGTTAAAAAGCACGGAACTTCCCTTAACATTATTTCACATTTGTCTTATGTTCATGTAACTGCCCTTACATTTTTAAAATTTTCATGAACCTCTCTGAATTGTGTTGAAGTTTTCAGAAATTCCCTGAGTTTTTCGGAGCTTCACTAAAATTACAGCAACGGGTTTGCAAGCAACAGAAGATTTGACGCTATCTGCGTTGTTTGATTGTTTCTCCCGGTCCAGAAATTTGTGGCATCGCGAGTGATAATTTAAATTTTAGTTTACTTACGCGGTGATGATGTTGGTTCACTCTCAACTATTTTTGAAAAAAATTAAGTGTTTTCGAACGAAAGTGTACCATAAGTGCTTCTGAACGTGTTTCGCAGTTGGGTGTGCATTTCTGTTTGATTTTGGAAATCCGTATCACAAAATTGCCCACCGATTCCTTTTTTGCAGTTCGACGACGACGGGTGTGCTTTCGCAAGAGTGACGTTTATTAAATCCGTTTCTTTGCACGGGTGTTTTCTTTTTTTTTTTTTGTAACTAGCCTAAGTGTTTCTGCGATTTGCATTGAGTGTCGGAGATTGTGAGTTAGCTGAAGAATGTCTCGCTGGATATGCCCAAGTCTGGACGGGCGGTAGCTGGTGGCCGTGAACGGTTAGTGGGGAAAGCACTAGATGCGAACCTCCTCCCAGATCACCATGGCAATACAGAATATTCTCTGTTGTCGTTGTCGTAGGCGCCGTCGTAGGCGCCGTCGTAGGCGCCGTCGTAGGCGCCGTCGTAGGCGCCGTCGTAGGCGCCGTCGTAGGCGCCGTCGTAGGCGCCGTCGTAGGCGCCGTCGTAGGCGCCGTCGTAGGCGCCGGCGTAGTCGCTGTCGTAATTGCCGTCGTAGTCGTAGGCAGTACCGTTAGTATATTTAAAATTAACCACCAACCGCTGAAAATATGCGTATTTCTGTTGTTCATTACATGCCAAGTAAAATTCGAGAACGTAATTTCATTTGAATAGCTTGTTCAACCAGGTCTTAAACAATCGTCACGTCGGTCATAGCTTTTTATGATTCCCTGAACCATGCGTAAAGAGAAAATCGAAACATTGAACGTCGCGTGAAAGTGGATCTTAATGAAGGCCTAAGTGCTCTTCCGTAGCTTTTAGTTTTAGGATTTCAAAGATCGTCGGTTGCAGTGGCTTGCTTACTGAGGAGAAAAACGCGGTCCCAGATCCTTACATATTAAAAATATTAAAATATCGCTTGTTTATCGTGAATTTTGTAAAACTTTCCGTTGTCGTCGGTGCCGGGTTTGAATAGTAATAAAAACTTGAGTAACGCTATAATGTGATATGAGAGGCTCGGTGGCCTTAGAGCAACCGTTTTTGCTTACTGAGCAGAACATCATGAGTCTAATCTCAAGCTAATCCACATTCAAGATTCGTCAATGATTAAAAAGGAGCTCGTCTGCCTAGTGGCGAACGTTTTTGTTTACTGAGCAGAAGACCGTGGGTTCAATCCCAAGCTCCTTCGCGTTATACGATCGTTAGGACATCAATTCAGCTTATCGTTTACCAAAACGAACCCTGCTGCTAACCCAACCCTCTTACCCAACATCCTTGTGATTCCTCGTGGAAGTGCAGAGGACTCCTCGGCTTCCATCAAAGCGAGTGTCACGTCAACACATTCCTACCCATTCCTTTCTTGACCTGCGTTCAGGCGCGGCTGGCGCTGGTATTGCCTAATTCGAAATCACCAGTTTTTACACATTGAGGATGATTGCAGTCCCAAGCATCGTCTATTGGTTCTCTGTGTAATTACAGCTGGTCTGGCAATAACAGAGTAGCAACCGTGGGCGGTCAATCATGCTCATGCTCATGCTCATGCTCATGCTCATGCTTCACTAAAATTACAGCAAATTTAAAAAAATGAAATTAATTGATCTGTCCCGATGTTCTCAGAGCTTCGCTAAAGTTATCTCAATTCTCCTGAAGTGCATGGAACTGTTCTGAAAACCATTAAATTTCCCTGGAGTTCATTGGATTTTTGAAGTTTCCTAAATATTTCTGATGCTTCCTGGAGTTCTTCTGAACTGAAATTCCCGGGTTCTTTAAGTTTAGCTGAAGTGAAGAAACATCCGGAGACAATTGGCAGAACTTTCAGTCAGAAGAAATCAGACGAAACAAACTTCCTGTGGTAGTTATAAGAATATTCTGACGGAAGACAGAAGATACCGGGAAAGCTTGAGATTGGAGGGATCGAGTAACGGAGGTAAATTTTGGAACTTTGTACCTTATCGAAAATGTATTACTTAAAATTTTTAGGTTTACTTGCATATTTCTTAAATCGTGTCTATTACCTGCAAGAAAAAGAAAACAGAATATTAATATCGACGCTTTTATGTTGCTATTAGAGAGACTTTCAACCCTTAGGTTTTTTCCTTTGATTTGTTTTCCGTCGATCTTGTTTTCCGTGCTGATCACCAGCTACCAAAAACAGGGAAGCAGCTCCCACACCTGAACCCTACCTATCGACCCATCAACTCATGAACCGGGTACCAACGGCATTACTTCTCTTTCATAACCTAGGAAGAAAGGAAGGTGTGATCTGAAATGTTATGCCTCAGAACATCCCGGTGGCGCCGACTGGGATTCAACCCAGGCCTGCTGGGGTGAGAGGTAATCACGCTTACCACTACACCACCGGCACTGCTGTCAGCCTCAGGTTGGTTCGTATCTTAAATATAAACTAATGGTGCGATCATTCCAATTTCATGGAAAAGCTCTCTACAACATTGAGATCATTCCTTTGTTAGGTTCAAATCTTTTTTAGAAGATTTCCTAGGAATTAAGCCTCCAGCGAGGAACCACGAAGCAATCAATATACCGATTTCAGTAACCTCTGCCCACAACGAATGCACTAGGATCGTTGTGGGCAGAGGTTACTGAAATCGGTATATTGGTTGCTTCGATTAAAAAACGCAGGAACCTAGCTCAAAATGCTTTGGCTCCCTCAGCCATCGCTCACTCACTTTGATCCGAATTAATTGCCCCCCTTTCATCACGACACGACGTTATCGACCACGAAAAGTGTTCGAAATTTCACACAACTCGCGTCGACAGGCGGCAACACCCCCAAATCACTCATGATGCTTGCTGTTGGTTCAAAACTACCCAAATTTGCGTTTCTTGCTTTTTTTGTTTTTCTTTTTTATCGCTTCCAGGTACGAGACCCCTAGTTGGGCAAACAATTCCCCGGAAAAAAAAACAACCGAATCAGCCGTCAATCAATCTTCTACCGAAAACAAAAATCCCCCCGGAGGGAAAACTGGATCAACTGTTGCACCCACTACTGCTGCTGTTGTTTGGCATGGTGGCATCACGGCAATAATAAAAAAACAAAATGTCTATCTCAATCTAGTTAAAAGCGTTGATTTTGGAGGTATCAAGCCACGCGATTCGCGCTGATGGGGAAATCCGGTGGTTAAACGCAAAAACCGAAAGCAACTCTTAAATTGAATGTGGAATATTGCGTCGTTGACTCAACTTGTATTGGGGAAAGTTTTCGGGGGTGGAAAATATTAATTTGCGAGGAAAGTAGTCTTTCGTGGTTGAAGTAAATATTATGATTCCATTATGCGAAGGCAAATATTTTAGAAAGGCACGACTGGCATTGGTTGAAAGAAGAAATAAGTTTTTTGAAGAACAGTCGATCGAAAAAGGTTAAGGAATTTGAATTTTAGAAATTGAATAATTTCGACTGTGTAAATTTTAGTTCATTTCTCTGAACCAAAAGGTGGGTGGAACTTCCAGCAAATTTAATTCATTGTAATATGGGTTAGTGAAAAATATCACTGCTTATCCTCAGCCTCCAAAAACGAACCTAAGCGTGGATAGGAGGAAAGGAAAAGAATACACTGTAGCCCCAGGGGTCATTTGCGAACCGGTTGAACCCGGGTACTGGAAGTAAGGAAATGAAATCTTCTTCGATGATGATCATGACGGCGGCAGATTAGCCTCATTTAATCGAAAATTAGCTCAGGCCGGAATGCCTATTATGCCTTCCAGGATTTGCAAACGAAGGATTCGAAACTGACCGTTCGATCAGCTTCAATCCAAAGTGGAAAGTACACTTAATATATGGAACGGCTGTTTTCCAGCCCGCCTTGCACTAATGCTTTGCTTCATTCTTTTATCCTCAATTTATCATCAGTCAGGGAAACAACGTTTAAAGAAATTAATGTTCTAATTAAAATACAAAACTAATTTTCATCAGCGAGTAAGAAGCCCTGCAAGGAAATTCAAATTCGCCAACCGTCGTCAGTGATTCTGACTGTTAACCCTTTTTTGCTCTATCTCTATGCAGTCCTTAAATATGAAAATGTCTGTCCAAAATGCTATCATAAGGTGAACGGTGCTTATTTCCACCTGTGTGCACATTGTATTTAATTCCATGCATTTTGTTTCCTTTGCTCTGGAAATGGCCGAACTAGGTTATGAAAGGGAAAAGGACCGTAAAATATTTCAATTAACATCTGCTTAATTATGTAAATTTTTGGAGATTTCTGTACCCTTCTTTTTGTTGCTTGTTGCTTTCGGTTCAGTTATGGATTTTTTTTTGCGATGCCGATTCACCGAAATGGATTTAAAGTACCTACGCCAGAACGGTTTGCTGCTATGGTCTATACGAAATAGTTGCTTTTTTCCACTGAAAAGCAAAAAAAAATCGATTATTTTCACGCAATGAGCTTATTTCTTTCTGAATGCTTTTGAGGTATACAGTAACGTAAGGATATAGGGAGTCAAAAAAAATGTTATTAGGGTAAGTGTGCTAGTTTTTGGCCTTAGTGGTTCTCTAATTGGTTCTTCTTAATTTTCAGTTTTGTACATTCTTTACTGATTTTATTTTAATACATGGTTAAAAGATAAATTTAGAGGAAATGGTTTTAATGTCGGTCTTAACTAGTCTTATATTAAACCCATATATAAATTCCGATTGACACTTTTTGACAATATTTAATTAACAACCAAAAATATCCATTTGTATTATCAGGTTTACGGAAAATTGAAGAACTGAAGATTGCTATCGCTGGGACCAATCTTTCAAACCATAGACCAACATAACAGCCATCACCCCTATCTACGCAATCAAATTTTCCTATAGACCCTAGGACCAAAACTGGATCACTTACCCTGGTAGAAAAAGTAGCAATCCGATTAAATCGAGATTTTATTGGGTCAGGTACAAATTGAATAAAAATTATTTAAACATGCTTGCGCAGCTCTGGTTATTCAAGCTTTGCCTTTGTGTTATCATTCTCTGAGTTTCAGCGACCATGTACATATAGAAACGATGGGATTGATGGAAGTGCTGCTCGCTTTCTACTCTCTACATACAAATTTAACATTGCCGTACTCTAACTATCAACTCTATATTTTCATCTCCTCATCTATCGTATAAAATGACCACTCAAGGTCTGTTATTTGAAATTTGCACCGTCAACAATGTAAATCATTAACTTCCTGCAGAAGTAATACAAATATAAATAGTTAACATTTAACGTTAACCTAGGTACTCCAGCTATTACAGTAACATACCAGCTTTAATTGTTATGATATACAGTGTATCGCAAAATTGAGCATACACACTAGTGGACAATTTTTTGAAAACATGGCGAATAGATATATTTTTTAAATCTCGACTGGTGGTTGAACAGATGTTTATTGATTGATCGCTATAGTTTTGGACTTTAATGGAAGAGTCTAAAATTGAAGGACACCTCAGTTTTGAGAAACACTTTATATATCTAAATGCATTTACGTACAGTTTTTCATGCATGCCATTATAGCAATTGTAATTTCTTAACTAAAAACTAGAACTTAATCTTATCTAAGTATAAAAGGAGTTAACTGTTGCTATTGAAGATGGCACCGATTTTTGCCTGAAAATATTGATTTTTATTAAATTATTTTGATCGACATTTGCAGTACTGCAACAGAGAGGAAACTTCAAAACCACATTCAGAACTTTGTTAAGTTAAAGATTTAAGTAAAGTAAAGGAGAAAATTTCATACAACTCTTTAATGAGGATGATCCCCAAAGGCTCGATATCCATCATAATAAAGTAATGAAACTGTGTTGCTAGCTGAACCATAGGTAAACAGACATAACACATTGAATATTTCTCACTGTAAAACATCGTCGCTAAAACATTACCGCCATCTGTTGAGTACACTGTGGTGGGCATTACGCTGAACAGATGGCGGTAGTGTGTAAACGTCAAACGCAAGGAAATTGACTATGCACGCCACAGGTGGTGGTACTATCAACTATGTAAAAGTATCGTTGTTGGTAGTACCAGTTCAGTGGCTGAATGCTAACATAAAACAGCAAAAAAAGGATTTTTTCCATTTAATTCCACTTAGTTAATTTCGGATCATAAATGCTATTTTATTAACAGACTAGTATTAAAACTAAAGATGGTTTATTCTACACCTCTAATCGTTATGAAAGCTCATGGTAAACTCCAAAATCACCTCATAAATGAAAAAAAAAACGTCAGAAAGGATCAATCAGTCTAGAGTTACCAAAACAACTTTGTCTCACTCAAATAAACTAGAATAGTTTAAAAACACTCAAGAAGTTTAAATTTCACTAAAACGTCTAAACTGGACATCTCTCATGATAATCTTGAAACTGGATAATAGCACCGACGAACCGACGTGAAAGCTGATTGAAGCTTCTTTCAAAATCTTGGCTGAGACGCCATATTTAAATTACGTTAAACACTACCGCCATCTACTTTAAACACTACCGCATATCATTTATTTATTTATTTATTCTATATAATTCCATCTGAGCAAGGACTCGAACACAAGTCACATTTATATTGACTAGGTTGCGTCTCACCTCATTTGACAGATCTGTTCGGCCGTTGGACAGAACGATTTGCTCATTTGCCAAATTGAATTGCGGAAAAACTAACTGCTCCAGTGGCATGTCGGATCGTCGGTGATAAAAGTCCAAAAGACGCGTAAAAATATCCCAATAAAGTCAAAGTTTCAATGATTTTGAGGAACGATTCTGTTAAGAGTTTGAAATCTGCAAAAAAAAAAATTAATTGATTCTGACTAACTTGTCTGAATTTCCACGACCCACCAAAGAGCAGCCCATGAGCCATAGATTGAGAAACGCTGCACCAGTAGAATTTTTTTATCCTTTGGTTTGTTTTTCCATCGATCTTGTTTTCCGTGCAGAGCACCAATGCTACCGACGTGCCAGGAAGGCAGCTCCCACACCTGGACCCTACCTATCGACCCATCAACTCATGAACCGGGGACCAACGGCTTTACTTCCCATCCGAAGGAAGGCGTGATCAGAGATGTTATGCCTCAGAACATCCCGGCGGCGCACGCTATATCTGAAGGCACTTTTTTTTTGCAACATTCATGTACCTCAGTTTTTTCTTCACAGGATGTTAGTATTGATCCTAACAAACAAATCTGTGATGGTTCTAAAATATTTCATCTAGGGTTTTGTGAGAAAGAGTGTTTTGAAGTTTACAACGCTGATTATTAAGGCGTATATTAACGATACCAAACTATTGCGAATTGAACAAATGCAGTCAAACAAGGTACAAAAGTTGATTGAATTAATCAAAATGGTATTAAAGAGTTCTCTCGGAGCTCAATAAAGGAGATAGTAAGTTCTGTCCTGTACTCAGTAGGAGGCGGAGGAAAATTAGCTTGGATTTTTAATAATAAATAAAGATGATTGACTTAATGGCGAGATCGAAAATATATTCTGGCAACCACGAAAAATTTGTTTGAAAATCGTTTAACCGAATTGCCATAATACAGGAATGAAACCCACACGAGGTTAGCTACTCTTGCCCAGTAAGTTTAGGTTGCCCTCATCTTGAATTACTAAAGAATTGCTAGAGCTTCTTCCAGTTCCCTTATTTTGTTTAAGGAAACTTTCAGGAAGATTTTGCGAAATTCGGCGAACTATAGGGAACTGTAGTGAATTTTAGGAAAATTCTGCAAACTTTAAAGACGCTCCTTCAAAGAATCAAAGCAAGATGTGATTCGATCTTCAGAGAAGTTCTATAAGCTTCAGGAACATTCTGCCAACTTCAGGGTCGTTTTGTGAGCTTCAGGCGAGTTTAATGTCCTCTGTGTTACTGTGAACTTTAGGAAATATCTGTGAAATCCAGGAAAAAATGACAAACTCAAAGACGTTCTGCGAACTTCAAAGAAGTTCTAAGATCATCAGAAAAGTTTGAAGAATTTCATCAAAGTTCAACAAAGTCGAGGAAAAACTTCTGAACAGTGATTTGAATTTGAATGTAACTTCTATAAGCTGTCTCATCGGGTCGTTGATGGAACAACTTCCACTCCATGTCTTAGAAAACAGGTACACACTTAGAAATAACTAATTTTACACGTGACGGAATCCATCTTTGACATAAAGGATGAGACGTAAACAAACGTGGCATGTAAAATTAAGTGCTCCAAGGCTGAAAAGTTCATTACTCGACGAAAAGTACGTTTTATTGAACTGAACTGAACATAATAGACGACTTAATTTTATGTCAAAATTGACGCTCGTATATGTAAATCTCAGAGCAATTTACATAAATTTATGTGAGTGTGTATGATAAAGAGAATTTGTTGCGATATATCTTTCTCTTTTACGCTTCCCCTATGAAATGTGATCAACAGCATAAGCAGGGTGGAAGGGCGTAAAAATGAGAGTTAGCTACCTAAAAAAATATCGTGATTACGACTCACGCATGTTACATTGCCGTTTACCGGTATAAACAATCAGTTTGTGAAAATTGAGGTTCACAATTATCCAGAAGAAAGATGTTAACAAGAAGTTCAAACCATTTTGAATGTCGAGTTGTACGGATGTGTAGAAATTTGCAAATCATGTCTGACGCAGGTTTCTCCTGGGAAACGTCATACATGTAGTGAAAACCGGAAACTTCAAAATCTCTCCGAATGGGCTGTCGAAATTAAGGATTAGAGCAGCGTTTCTCAATCTATAGGTCCGACCCATCAGTGGGTCGCAGGCTACTCTCAGGTGGGTCGCAGAAATTCAGATTGTTGATCATAGTTTTTTTTAACTTGCATGTAGAATAAATCTGATTTTAAAATTATGCAGGGGTAATGAATTTAAAAGCCATTTTGCATTATACAGCCAGTTTGGAAAGTCTAGGCCATTTTAACGAGTGATGATTATTATAGGAGTTATCATTTCCACGCTGTTGATAAGATTTTTAAGCCAATTTAGCGTTTATGATGCAATTCTAGGTCGTTTTAATCTTGTTTAGCGATTGTGAGGCCTTGTTGGAGTTTTGACGATTCTAAGCCATTTGAGCGTTTTGAGGCCTTTTTCGCGATTTAAAGCCTTTACTTTTTTGAATAATCATTCTGGCATTAGAAGTAGGTCTTGACTCGGTTTTTTAACATCGTTATGAGGTGGCTTTCTAAGTACATTGAACTTTGCATAGCTCGATATTTAAGGGACCATTGAGTTATAGAATTATCGAGCTATAGAATAACAGTAGCCTTGAAATTAATGGTTCTATGACTCAATATCGAGTTAATGGACATCGATTTGTGGAGAGTTGACTGTAGTTTTAATACTAGATTTATTTATGCTGCTCATGCGTTTAGATAGCTCTTTCAGAATCTTCAGATAATGTTTGAACGGTTTAACCGATTCACCACAAATTTGTGGATTCTAGCCATTTTATCTTTTTATGCATTTTTGGGGTGTTTTGGCGATTCAAGAACATCATGGATTTTAACATCATTTTGGCCTAATAGCATCTCCATCTAATATTGGTGCGTTGCGAGTTTACACAATCCCTAAAAGTGGATCGCAATCGGAAAAAGTTTAAGAAGCGCTGCAGTTATCAGGCCAAAAACAAGCCAAGGCTAGTTTTTCAAACGTCGCAGGAAGACCAGTGGGTTTAAATTTGAAACAGTCGGAATTTTGTTTAAAGATTTCTCACGAAGATTTATTTAGCTATAAGAAAGATCTTAATATGAGTGTTAAAAGGGTCAGTATTTACCATCTAGTTATCTTTACAGTTTTATATTTAACATATCTTTACACTTTTGTAATATTACAGACGCTAAAATTGTGAAAACTATGAGATATACTAGCAGTTAAACTATCCATTCAGGTCTCAAATCAGCTATGAGAAAAGACAACGCGGCCAAGAATGATCCCAATAACGCTTCAAATTGGGTGGCTGCCGCAAATGCGTTTCGGCATGCGCAATTTGGATTCGCTGGTCGCCATTGTAGGTACTTTATAAACGTCATTGCTTGATAAACGTGTAGTTTTGGAAGGATGCAATTTTAATCATCAACTAAAGGTTTTGGACAGTATGGATGCTATGATGAGACATTGTTTCGGTGATGAACTCATGGATGAGTGCATAGGTCTTTTTGTGAAAGTTGGTCTACCGAAACCTAAGGTAGCCCCGAAATTCCATATTGTAAAATATTAAATAATAGATTTTTGCAAGAGATTAATTATTAGATTATTAGATCATAACAAGACTACGATATGTTACAGTACTCAAGAGGGAATCTTACTGTATTGTTGAAACATAGTATTTTGACTACTTTAATCTCTTTTGAATCATTTTCAGCTGAATTTGTTTCGATCCGTTACAGTTTTGTATAGCACATGTACGCCTTAATAAAGGGCTAAGTGTACTTCAAAACACTTTTTATCAAAAAAACACAAGATGAAATATTTTAAAACCTTCACAGATTTGATTTTTAGGATCAATAATAAATTCCTGTGAAGAAAACACTAGGTACATGAAAGTTGCAAAAAAAGTGCTTTCAAACATAGCGTGCGGCGCCGACTGGTATTGATCCCAGGCCTGCTGAGGTGACAGGTAATCACGCTTACCACTACACCACCGGCGCCGTTCAGTAGAAATTTATTACAGTTTCAAAAAGTTTAGTATGCACAGTTTTAGAAAGAAAACTGATTGAACGGTAGCTAGAAGCTTCAGCTGGATTTTTGTCCGGCTTCAAAATAGGAACAACTTAAACACTTTTACATTTATCAGGAAAGTATGCCAAATTAAAACATTTGTTAAGAAAGACAAGATACTCTCTGTGAGTATTTTTAAGCAGATATACAATATTCCATCATCATATGCCTGGGTCTTTCATATTATGAAACTTTTCATTTATCAATCTTACTTTATCCAAATCAGTCTCCAGGAATCATCAAAAATATTTTCCCGAGAAGGGATATTCAGATAATCCCGAGCAACCTGATTCTCAAAAGGACTAGTAAGACCCAAACTGAAATTATGGGAACTCTCGAATTGCTTAGCAAGTTTCTGTGCTTTTTTCCGAATTTGTGATCCAAATTTTACCACCTTCGAAGAAGAATCTCAACGCTCCGAAAAAAAAATAATTACGTTTTGATTTTTCTAAAAATATTTTACAAAGACATCAAAAATCTAAAAAATTCATATTTTTTTAAATTTTTCAATGAAAAGTTACGTGCAAAAACATTTTTTATAAGTCATTATGGCATGAATTTGCACTCATTCATGATGAGATAGAAAAAATATTTTTGGATGTAATTATTGACAAAAATCTAAGGAAGAAACTGATTTTCTTGGATTTTTGATTGTCTTCCCAATTTTTTTAGAAAAATAAAAATGCACCGAAAATATTTTTTTTTATTTTTGGGCCGAAATAGGCTTTTGAGGGTTTTTTCAAAACAAGTTTGAGCATCAAAAAGCGTCTGGAACTTGGGTCGAATTTCGAAACATTATTTTCAAAAGTGTTGTTGCTCAGGGCAGAGAATCGCTTTCAATTTGTTTTTGCAAATCTCGCCAGATAACTTTCATGGCAGGATCGCGTGTTCTCTGATATTGCCTCCTACGTTCATTTTCAAGACGGATCAAGGGCTGAAGATCGTCGTATATTATAATTGAATCGAATTTAACCTCGCATTTTGGTACTGAGGCAGCTCTTGCTTCAACTATGGAAGCAGTTAGAGATTCACGAGCATAATTAATTTCATCTTTGGTTTGTAAAGGAATGTTTGGATCGAAGTTATATTCCACAAATGTTCAATATTGCTCTCAATCAGCTCTATGGTAATTGAAAACCCAAGTAACAATGTTGGTTTTATGAGGGTTCTGTAGACCATGAATTAGACTTGTAGAATGCTTTAAAACCACTATAAAGCTTGCAATGTTACTTGGGATTAGAGCTGTTGGGATTAGACATTATTTCTTGGGATATTACAAAAGATACTGAAAAGTGATCAGAACTGAAGTCAGCATGGGTAACCAATTGGCTACAAAGTTGACATGAATCAGTTACGACCAAATCAATGGTTGAGGGATTTCTTGCATCTTGTTTGGATATTGAACAGTGTAATAACCTGCAGAACAATCATCAAACAGAATATTACCATTGGAATTGCTTTGAGCGTTATTCCATGAGCGGTGTTTTGCATTAAAATCACCAATAATGAAGAATTTAGACCTATGACGGGTAAGTTTCTGGAGGTCACCCTTGAGAAAATTCTTTTGCTGGCCTACGCATTGGAATGGCAAATAGGCAGCTATAAACGTAAGTTGTCCAAATTTTGTTTCAACAGAAACTCCCAAAGTTTCAAAAACTTTGGTTTCAAATGAAGAAAGAATTTTATGTTTGATTCGTCTATGAACAATGATGGCAACGCCACCACAGGGTCCATCAAGACGATCATTTATATAAATCAAATAATTTGCGTCCTTCTTAACCTTATGGTCAGGTTTAAGGAACGTTTCAGTTATAACGGCAATATGCACGTTATGAACTCTGAAAAAGTTAAATAGCTCGTCTTCATTATCTTTAAGAGATCGAGAATTCCAATTTAAAATATTTAATGCTTTAAAATCCATTACTGAGTTTTAAAGTCATGACAATATTGTTGGCAAATTTTACTCCAGTTTGAATAGCATCAAACATGGAGTTAGATTAAAGCATATCAGAAATCATGTCAATTAATGATTTCTGTAAAAATTCCATTTTAGGGGCAGTAATGCTTCCTAAGTCAAAATTGTCATAATTTCCGTTAGAATTACGTCGGTTAGTATTTTGATTTCTACCCGCTGCAATAGCAGCATACCCGAGCAAAGTCGGTTAACAAAATGAAAACTCAGTTTGATTTCAATTGTCGCGACATAAGTTTGATATCATATTGTGCTTTCATTATGCAGTCAAAACTTTTTATGAAAGCAACTTAACTTGAAGTTTTGCTGTTAACGTCTTGTTTAAAATTTAATTCAAGTTCATCTATCGTTGAACTAATGATTATTGTTTTATTTAACACATTTAAGGTCATTCATGACTTGCCCGGGGTGAGATTTGAGCTCAACTCTTTCATTTAAGCATTATGAATGCAAAATCAGTAATCAAAATGATTTCATTGAAAGCAAGATTAGTTTTCCGTTTGATTCAACAGTGTAAAATTATGCTTTCATTTTTGCTATGTTAACCGTTAAGTCAACCAAAATGAGATCAAGTGGAGTACCGTTCCGATTCAAGTTTCGGACGATTCAAATGTCGGACACTTTCATTTTTAATTAAATATTACATCCAGTTAGAAACAAAGTAATAATGTTAGATGATCGTGGAGGGCACTAGTCAAAAAAATTTAAAATTTACAAGACATGTGGATCATATTCGACCGAGATAATCAACTTTTAAAAGTGTCCGAAATTCGAGTTTAAGTGTCCGAAATTTGAATCGGCACGGTATTCAAAATAAGTTACATCATAACAGGAAATTTTGATTTCAATTTGATCTCCAACTTTTCTCGGTAGGTAGCACCATTAACTCGCTGAACATTGTTAGCAGCGAAGGGAGTAGGAAGAGATGAAAAAATTGAAGCAGGGGTGATATTTGTACCCCCGGGTACGAATTTAGATTTTGCTCCTCGTTGACCGTTGTTAACAGCAGAGTAATTTGTACCTGTACGGAAACGTGATGCGTTTCCTACCTGTCGCTTAGAACGAGATTGTAGGATCGCTTTGCGAGTCTTACATTCCCAAAAATTGGATTTGTGGTTTTCACCACAATTTGAACATTTAAATTGCTTAGGATCTTCCTTCACGTGAGAGGATTTTCGTCCTTTGCGTGAGAGGAATCGTCACAATTCATGCATTTAGCTGGTATGTAGCAATTTTTAGTTCCGTGACCCCCTTCCTGGCACTTACGGCACTGGGTGAGGTTTTGGAAATTTCCTCCAGTCTTCCTGAAGTGTTCCCACTTCACTCGGACATGGAGCATAAGGCTAGCTTTTTCTAAGGCCTTAAGGTTATTTAGTTCACTAGACTTGAAGTGAACTAAATAAAAAAAAAATTATTAGAAATCCCGTTGCGCAAATCACCAGGACGGGATTTCATTTTCATTTTGATTACTTGAAGTGGCACAACTCCAAGTAATTTTGCCAGCGCATCTTTGATCTGATCCAGGGATTCACCACTGGGCAGCCCTTTCATGACAACCTTGAACACACGTTCAGTTTTGGTGTCGTAAGTAAAAAATTTGTGCTGCTTCTCAGTAAGAAACTTAACTTTCACGAAGTTCAAAAGTTGGCATTAAGCCGGGAAAGTTTACTAATTTTTTTTCTTGGATGATGGATCATTCTCATTATCCGTGAGCAAATCAAATTGATTACTCAAATTAATTTCATCAGAAAAGGGAACAGGAGTTTGCCCCTTTCTTTTGCGTTTAGGCGCCATGGCCCAAATCCTATTGTACTTTAACGACGTGAATCTGGTCCTCGAAGGCCCTCGTCTATCATATGCAGATGATCTTAAAATCTATATCCGGATCCGTTCTATCGATTACTGTCACTTCCTCCAATGTCAGCTCGAAGCGTTTGCTAGCTGGTGCAACTTGAACCGAATGGAGGTTAACCCTGCGAAGTGTTCAGTTATCACCTTCTCTCGCAAGAAGGAACCGATCATGTTCAATTATGTACTTCAGGAAACAACTATCAGCCGTGTCAACCACGTAAAAGACCTGGGAGTTATTCTGGACTCCCAGTTAACGTATAAGCAACACATCTCGTTCATTGTCGACAAGGCGTCAAGATAGTTGGGATTCATTTTCAGGATTGCAACGAATTTTTCCGATATATATTGTCTCAAATCGCTATACTGTTCCCTGGTACACCCTGGAATATTACTCTGCAGTATGGAACCCAAGCTATAACAATGGTGCTGAAAGAGTTGAGTCCGTTCAGCGTCGATTTCTTCGATTTGCTCTGAGGAAGCTGCCTTGGAGAAACCCTTTTCGACTACCCAGTTATAAAAATCGATGTCAACTGATTGAGCTGGAGCTTTTACGTACTCGGAGAGACACTTCGCGGGCCCTGCTCATCGCTGATAGTTTACAGGGTAGAATTGATTGTTCTTCAATCCTGGAGAAGATCAACGTGAACGTCCAACCCGTGAATGCTGCGAAATAACGCTATGTTAAGATTGCCTCAGCATCGCACTAACTATAGCATGAACTGTGCTATAGACGGCCTTCAACGTATGTTCAATCGAGCTTCTTCAGTGTTCGATTTCAACCTGACACGAGAGATGCTACGCCGTCGCTTTTCCTGTATTTTTTCTGACACAGTAAACCGTTGAATGACCATGTATTTTATTGTATTGTGTATTTTAGTAAGCTGGACTATGTATTTTAATGTTATTCACTTAAACATCATTGGGGCTACACTCAGCCTGTTGATGTAAACTAATAAATAAATAAATATATATCCAAGAAGGATTACCTCGGGTATGGTCCAAACAAGGATCGAAGAGAAATAAGAGTTGAACAAGGTAGACATTTAACAGGTTGATCACTGAAAAGTGCTGTTTAAATTTGTTGTAGCTTTAGGTAGTAAATAGTAACATTTCCTTCAGCAAAAAGCAAATACATCCCCATGGCAATAGAGCACGATGCGGACTCGACTACCCGCTGCAATAGCAGCATTTATTCACTGAAAATTTTTAGCAGCAGGTGTAGATGAAAAATTTGAAACAGGAGATCTTTTTGTACCTACGGGTATGAATGTAGAATTTGTTCCTTGCTGAGCGCAGAGAAATTAGAACCTGGCCGGGAGCGTGAAGCGTTTTCTACCTGTCACTTAGAACGAGATTGTAGGATCGCTTTGCCAAAAATTGGTTTTAAGGTATTCATCACAATTTGAACATTTTAATTTCTTAGGATATTCCTTCACAGGACAGTCGCCCTTTGCGTGGGAAGAATTTACACAAATTTCCTCCAGTCTTTCTGAAGTGTTTCCACTTCACTCGGACAAAGCTTTTTCTAAGGCCTTAAGGTTGTCTAGTTCTTGATATGATCCAGGGATTCACCACTTGGAAGACCTTTCAAGACAACCTTGAACAGACCTTCAGTTTTGGGATCGTTAGTGAAAAATGTGTGTTACTTCTCATTACGTTACTTGAGAAGACGTTTGAATCCGTTCAAGGTTTCAGCCAATACACGGCATTCACCCCGACGGCCAATCCGCAGTAAAAACTTTAATTTAACTATGTTCAAAAGTTCCGTGCGAAGAGCATGGAAATCGGAAGTGGTTATCACAATAGGGGGAACCTTTTCCTTCTTGGCATTAAGCCGGGATAGTTTAGTGGAATTTTGACTGGATGCTGGATCACTCTTATCATCCGTGAGCATATCAATTTGATTGCTCAATTGAATTTCATCAAAAGGGGAACAAGAGACTTCTGTGCGTATAGTTCAGAGGAGAACTGTTTTACGGTGCTAAAACTTCTGCACAGAGCACAGTAATAAACCACTTTATTAACTAGAACTTATGATACTAATTTATTACTCGAAACCTATAATTTTCTCAATATTAAAATCTGAACTAATTTAAATTCACTTCTTCAAGCCGTCATCTTTGTTTTGATTCACTGGTTCGCTAATAATCGATGATGGTCATGAAGAAAGATGGTAATAATCGATGATGGTGATGAAAAGGAGACCGAAGCCGCAGGACAGTTCTCTTTTGATATCACTGTACACAAACATCATCCTCTGATCGAATGAAACCTCAGACCATTAAAAACAAAACACCGAACTCGCTTTTTCGAATGATACCTGCAACCGGATGACGATTGTTTTGAAATCAGATGATTTTCCTCTAGAATACTGGATGAAAATTGTTATGAGAAGGGATAGGGCCTCAGTTGAAATGCGTAATGCTCTCTACAGAATGACTGTCATACTAAATGGAAATGCATTTGGTATTGGTTCAGCCCCATAACGCAAATCATTCAAAACGATGATGTAAATAATTCTATCGAATGTCATTTGCCGATCTGAGCTGACAAACGAGGTGGAAGCATATGCATCGCTATCAGAGCTGTTACGAACATAGGTAAAGGATGAAAACCAATGTTTGGCTAATTCATGGTGGAGGAGGTTTCCTCCACCACGGAAAAATTTTCTATCCTTAATGGAATGGTTGATTATGGCTATTCAGTATGGAAATGTTGATTGTTAAATTATAAATCTAATTAAAAGCACTTGCATGTGAAACTATTCTTAAATGTTTGTCCTCGGAGTGTCGTATGTTTTATAGCTAATTTTCAAACGAAAATCATCCTGTATTTGGATGACAGTCATATGGATGTACATCATCTGACGACGAATTCAACCATAAGAAAATCATCTGAAGTTCGAATGCATATTGTTAAAGGGCTCGAGCAATGCAATAATCATTCGAAGTATTGCGGATGTTTTGGATCAGTGTAGAGGCTTCCTCCATTTTGCGAAGGTAGGTCGGATAGAGCGAGATCGACGGTGAACTTTTCCGCTGAGCGCCATCATCGACGAACTGAATGGTTGATGCTATCGGTTGATGCTGACTCACTCACAGGTGGCGCGCTGATGCTCTTTTCGTGCGATGTACGAACAATTTCCTTCAGCAAAATGCAAATAGATCCGCACGGTAAGAGAGCCCGATCCGGACTGACGAGTGTTACACTAAATTTTTTTAATGAGTAGGTCCCTCGATTGGGACCATGAATCCCAGATAGCATTATTAACCCATTTTCATAGATCCCTGCTGAAATATTTCATGTGAATAGTGAGGCTTGTCTTCCGGAGGCCGCTAGATGGTCTGTTTCCTCGTTTCCGCGAATGCCAACGTATCCAGGGATCCAGACAAAGCTGATATTTCTGGATGTGTATTTTTTGAATGGTTTAAATCCATGGGTATTTGGCTAGCTCAGAGTCGAGAACTTGTACCATGCTAGCGGAGTCCGTGAATACGACCATCGACTTATTTGAAGGAGTATTGGTGGCAATGAAGGCAGCGGCTGCTTCCGCCAAGAAGATGTAATATTGATACGGCATACGGGCATATGGGGATTCGAGATTCCGATGCTGACACCATCACGGGAGACCAAGTCATCGGAGTACCGGATGGTGTAATTATTGTACCTGGCTATCTGGAGCTCTGAGACCGATATCATAAGCGCAGGTGAACTGGTTCCTGCCTTGAAGTTCCCCTTTATCGTCAAGTTGGTTATAGGTCTGGGCAGATTCCAACCTATGGCTCCGCCGAAACTCGCAGCCATATTTTACGCAGTAGAGCAAATTGCCTCACTACCTTCTGACCATTATTCAATTTTTTAGTCTTAGCTCATTGAAGGCTATTCGTTAAATGAGGCAGATGAAGCGCTCTTCTTATTTCCTGCCAGATATACGACCTAAACGGAGTGCTTTATCCAACTGCTCCTATACTATCATCTTAGCTTGGGTTTCATCTCATTGCTCAATTCCGGGTAATGAGAAAGCGGACTCGTTGGCTAAGGTAGGCGCTATGGAAGGTGATATTTTTGAGCGACAAGTTGCCTTCAACGAATTTTTCTCCATTGCTCGTTAGCAAATCCTCATCAGTTGGCAACAAAAATGGAATGATAGTGATTTGGGAAGACGGTTACATTCTTTTCTCCCACAGGTGTCGAACAAACCATGGTTCAAGAGGTTGGACATGAGCCGTGACTTTATACGCGTTATGTCAAGGCTTATGTCCAATCACTGTTTGTTAGACTCGCACTTCTATCGAATTGGGCTCTCAGGCAGCAATTTATGTGCGTGTGTCAGTGGTTATCATGAACCAGCCTACGGCTGAAAACCTCCTAAATAAAGAAAAAAAAAATCCACAGGGCCCGAAGAAAACAACCCGCAATACCCGTTAGAGATGTCTTGGCTAGTCGAGATTTCGACTATTTGAATTTAATTTATGTGTTTTAAAAACGGATAAGTCTGAGGATTTAGTAGTTAGTGTCATCTTGTGTTCTCTCAATGTTTGTCTTTTTCATCAGTTTGTCGCTCAGTTCGAGATCAAGCATTGCTCTCGAAACCTTGTGTTCACAATCCCTACCCTACCATTCGTTCGTTACAAATTTTTACCCCTAACCTTGAGATAGCTGCGAGTAATCGGCCCCGCTTTACTAACATTAGTTTTAAGTAATTTCGTTATCTAAGCAATGAATATCGGCTCCGCTAAGCTACAGCAAATGCGCCTGGAAAAATAAACGCATTATTTAAAAAAAAAAAACACTATTTGAACAGTTATATTTTTTTTTAGATACATTATAGCACTGAATATCTTTGGTAAAACTGGTTAAGCAGTTCCTGGACTATATTTGTACATAATTAGCTGCATGGTTCTGGTCTCTAGGGATGAAAATGCAACAAAGTAGATTTTTCCATACTAAAATCCATACAAATTTCAAACGCAATGCGGAAAGCCGGGTTACAACCAATCGTCCCCAAATTTTGCTCAATTGTTTGGGTCCCAAACACTAGCGTGCACAGGGTGGGGCAAGGTGGGGCAATTACCCCACCTTTTATAAATAAGATTTTTATTTCCACATTTACAAAGTTATGATAAAATATATCTAGATTTCTTGATAACTTGATTTGAAGGTAAAATTGAAACCGTCAATTCCTTTGAGGTGGTGCCACAAAGGTGCATGAAGGGACAAACTTCAATTAAATTTTTTGGCCAAAAAATTGCACCACATTGGTGAATACAACAAAATTCTGGTGTATTTTTTTTCAAGGTTGATCATGGAGGGTTAAAAGAAAAAGGGTAAATTTAATGTTAAAAAAAATCACCTTCGTGGTGGTACATCGAAGAAAAAACTTTTTATTTAATATTTCTGGTGTAACAATATCATCAAGGTGGTGCATGGAGGGACTAATCAAAATGAATAACTCTGGTTCTAAAATTGAATCGCGCTAAAAATTTGGAGGTGCACATTTAACTGAAAATTTCTGGTGGAAAGTTCGAAACACTGTGGTGAATGTAAAAGCAAGATTTATTAATTTTTCTGGTGCATAGTTTGCATCGTTCTGATGAATGCAGGCTTTATTGAAACTTTATGGTGGAAAATTTGTACCATTCTGCATGAAGAGGCAAAGCCTGAAAATTGCACCACAAAGGTGCATGATGAAACAAACTTCACTGACAATTTTTGGTGCACCTTACTGGTGAAAGGAGAAACATGTTCTATTGAAAATTTCTGGTGCAAAATTCGCATCGCTCTGATAAATGAAATGAATGGAAAATTTCTGGTGGAAAACTTGCACTAGTCTAGAAAATGAAAGCACAAGCTTTATTAAAAATTAAACTAAATTTAAAATTTCTGTTGAAAAATCTGCACCGTTCTGGTGAACGTTTGGTCTTAAATTTGCTGAATAGAGAAACAAATTTTAATAATAAGTTCTGGTGTAAAATTTGCACCATTCTGATGATTGGAGGGAAGCTGCTTTACTGAAAATTTATGATGAAAAATATGGAAATAGGAGCAAGCTTTATTTAAAAATGTCTGGTGAAAAAAGGAAAAAGGAAATCGGCACCAATCAGAAGATTGGAGAAGCAATTTTAATTGAACATTAACGGTGGAAAATTTGCATCGTTCCGGTTAATTCAAATTTTCTGGTGTAAAATTTTCTGGGGGCAAATTTGTATTGACAATTTCTGGTGTATGATTTGCAAAATACTGCTGCATGAAGGGGCAAGCTGAACTGAAAATCCCCAATCTTAAAATTGCACAGTTCTGGTGAATGGGGGGGGCAAGGTATATTGAACATTTCTGGTAGAAAAACTTTAACGTTTTGGTGAATGGACGGACAAATTAAACTTGATTTCCGAGAAGAAACTAAAGGGTATTTTATTCTGATGACAGTTCCAAATTAATAATTAATAACTTCTAGTGAATCATGCAGATAGTTCCAAGATAATTTCGATAAGAATACCGAGAGAATCAAATTTGGAATGAAATTCCAAAGGGATTTTGAGGAAAATTTCAAGGGAATTCCGAGGATAATTTCAAGCTAATTCTGGGAAGAATTTATGGAGAATACAGAGGAAATTCTTCTGAAACTTTAGGGAAATTTCAGTTCCAAATTGTCCTGAGAAAAAAAAACTTCTAAAATATTCCGAGAAGAACCTCAAATATATTGAATTCTTAGGACAGTTCGAACATATTTCTGGGAAGTCTTTCAAGAAAATTCTACGGATAATTTATAGTGCATCCTAAGGATAGTTCCAATATAATTTCGAAAAGAATACCGAGAAAATCAAATTTTGAGGGAAATTCCAAAGGGATTTTAAACAAAATTTCAAGCTAATTCCGAGGATAATTTCTAGCTCATTCCGGGAAAAAAATCTGAAACTCTAAAGGAATTTGAGTTCCAAGGGGTTCTGAGAAAAAATCATCAAGAGTTCTAAGCATAATTCCAGTGGACTTCTGAGAAGAATATCAAAAGAACTCTTAGGAGAGCTATAAAAAATCCGCGAAGAACCTCAAGGATATTGAGTTCTGAGGACAGTTCCAAAGGATTTCTGGGGAGTATTCCAATAAAACTCTGCGAATAATTTCTAGTGAGTCCTGCAGATAGTTCCAACATAATTCCGAAAAGAATACCGAAAAAATTAAATTTTGAGTGAAATTCTAAACGGATTTTGAGGAAAATCTCAAGAGAGCACCGATAATTTCTAGCTCATTCGAGAATAATCTCTGGATAATACTGAGTAAACTCTTCTGAAACCCCAAGGGAATTTTAGTTCCAAGGTGTTCTGAGTCAAGAAGAGTTCTACAAATAATTCCAGAGGACTTCTGAGAAGAATTTCAAAAAAGCACATAGAGTTCTAAAAATTTCGAAAAGAACCTCAAGGAATTCTGAGGATGGACTTGTTCGCAACTGTACAAAGTCTAAAGACAGCTTTAGATTCCCTAATTGAAAAGTGGGTCTCAGTTTGCCATTGAACTTTGGTCTATTGTTATGTTACGTCTAAGAATCTTCTCTGAAAATTTAAAGTCATTTGTTACCGTGGTTAAAAAGTTACAGCTGTTTATGTGCGTTGCAATAAATTCGGGTTTGTCCTTTATATCATCTCTAAAACATATTGAATGTTCGGCATTATTTTCTGTCACCCCGACTGGCGGTACTTTGGGACAGGGTTGACATGCTCAATCCTTCGCACAAGTCGTCAGTCCGTTAACAATCATGTACTCGCTTGTCAAAATAGTTTTGTGCACGTTTGTTCCAGTCGTTACATATTTGTTAAACCTATTTAATGATCGTATTAGTCTTGGTATTATCAAAATTTGAAAAAATAGAACTACAATTTTCGCTGAAAATGACCAAGTTTAACGTACTAGCAACGGTAATAGTTAAGTGTAACTACAACAGCATATAAGAGCTTACAAAACCTTGAAATAGTCAAAAATAAACTGTAACGATACCTTCAAAATATACAAAAACGTACTGCACAAAATTTCAGAAAGGTAACTGCATAAAAGATGATACCAGTACCTTGAAGAATATATTTTCTTTGGTTTATATTTTAACCTGTAAAGAAGAGCATGCCGCAAAACAAATGCTGGGCAAACACAATCGCAGTGATAGCCATGTTGGTAGTATGGACGAGTGGAAGAATTTCAAAATCAGGAAGGGTATTGACGAAGGACTTGGCCCATAAAAAAGAGGTATGATTGCTGCTAGTAAGGCAAAGCGGCTACAAAATCGCTATATAATGGAACGTTTCATCGATATTATGCGCACACTTTGCAAAGGTGACCGACCACTTCGTGAACATTCGGAAGGAGCGGAAAGTGTGCCACTCAGTTGATTGCTAACTATGACCCTGTGCTGGAAAAACACTTGGCGGAAGGTGCCAAAAATTGCCAGTACACAAGTAACCGTATTCAAAATGACAAGATTACATCGTTGCACAATGTAATGTTGCGGAACATTGCGAAATCCTTGCGAGGAAAACCAGTGGTAATCATTGCAGATGAGACGAGCGATTGTGGGCACCACGAGCAGTTAGCGATTGTCATCAGGTATATTGATAATGATCGGCCCACGGAAGCATTCGTGGGTGTGAGACGGGTGTTGAAAACATACGCGACGACTATCTTCAATGCTATTGCTGAGGTCCTGAAAGCGATGCAGATTTCTTGGGAGCAGGTGATGACAGTATATTTTGACGGTGCCAGCCCAATGGCTGGCAGCACTGCTGCAGTACAAGCCAAGTGCAGGGACGAAAACAGCAATGTACTTTTATGAAGAGCTTTGAGTGTGTTGGTTTATTTTCTTTCGACAGATACGCTTATTTCGTCTACTACTTGCAGACTTCATCAGTGCCAAGTACTCAACACCACTGATCAAGATTGGATGTATCATTTCGGTTAAAGCCCTACTATTGCAACAATTTGACGAACTGATCATCATCGACATTGTCGATGGGATTAAATTGCCAATTCCATTGGCTTAGCAGTTTCCATTGAAGAAGATGAACCACCACCGGAGAAAAAATTAATAAAATTAGCTAAATTGAACAGTAGGGTATCAGTGGTGGGTGGACATCACCATCTCCCACGCACTTTGGAAAACTCTCTATCCCCAGATTAAATGCACCATAGAAAAAACAATTGCCCCTCCTTCACAAGATTCCTGTGCACGCTAGTGGTCCCAAATAGAACCAAAAAAGGATTGTTCTCAGTTGATGAGGTCATGTGAGTGACATAAGATCGATACAGCATTCCCGCTTTTATGCAGCAATCTTTTTAGGCCCATCTCCATGCTGACCGTGTCAAACCTTGAAATACATCGTCAACCACTATCTCCTGTAAATCAAACTAGAACAGCTGTGACGTCAAAGTACGACGTTCAACAGGCTGAAACGGCTCCGCCACCAACTCACCAAGCCCCATCAATTCATGGGAGATTAATTTAATTGATGATTTGTTATTGAGTAGCTCGCGAACCACCACCGGCAGCATCAGAGTTGGCAAAAACTTGCTCTCTTCGAACTCCGAACGACGAGATTGAAATCCCATTATTTATGAACCTTTTCCTCTTGCGCCACTAGCAAAAATCGTAACGATTAGAGTGGTTGATGCTGAATTCTGATCCCTCGCCAGCTCCACTGCCCGGACCCGGATTCAGGGTGGGACGGGGGACGGAACGCAGAGTAGCAGCAATTATCTCCTTCTCATCATTATTTATGGGTGCGAGGCGATCCAACCATACTCTGGGCCGCGATTGGTGGCTTTAGGGACTTCCGTTTCAAATGACGACGACGACGACGTGTGGCTCGAGAATCAGGCTGGAGCTCAAGCAGGATTTAATTCTGGGCCGTGGGAACGAATGAGTGGAGAAAGCAGGGATCGAGAATACTAACATTTAAGGTTAATCACGGTTCGGTGAAACGATTATAAGGCGTGCATTTTTTGGGTTGTTGAATCATGTGTAGAACTTATGAGTGAGCGGGAAAATAAATTGTTGTTTTGATTATTTGCAATTTCCGCAACCTAGGGAAATTTGCTGGAAAATTATAGGGATTGAGGTGCTTTCCAGCAAAGCAGCAGCGGGTTTTCAACACATTCAAGCTTGCTTAAGATCGTAAAATAAGAACGCAAAATTCATAACCATTTCCATTTAGTATTCAACCTTTCCCTTTCGCTCATTGAGGAAAAAAAAAAAACTCCGCAGCCATCAACCACAGTAGGACACGTGTTCATCTCGTACGTGAGACGATGGTAAAATGACGACGCCCATTGACCAACTGACGCACAGTGAAGCGGGCTTTGAAGCCTACAGCTAGGGGGCATGGCAGTGAAACACAGTCGAGATGAATTTTTCATTACGAATATGAGAAGCTTTCCCCCCAGACGGGCCATTCTCCCGGGCATATGGTCGAGTCTGTGATATAAATATCAACCCCCACGAAGCTGACTAGGGCCGATGAGGACAGGACGTGGGACGTGCGTCGTTGTCTTCGTCGTCGTGCGTCGGTACGTACGTGCTGATGGCTCGAATGCTGAAACAGGTGAAAATGATAAAGCTTTCATATCGCAGCCGGTCCCGACGGTGCTCGTTTGTGGCAATAATGATAAGCATAAAATTTACATGTTGCGAATACCGGCATGGCTGTGCAGCATCCGGCCGAGATGGACAGTTATTCTTTCACTGTTCTAGATGGCTGTAACTGATTGCAGGCGGGGTGGTATTGATTTGTTTGTTTGGATGATCTAATATTTGTTTTCTATGACAAAGAGATGACACGTGTGACAACAATTGTAATGTGTGGTTTCTCTATCCATTCACACAGAACCTCTTAGCTCTAGTATCCTCATGTTCCCGATAATCATCTAAAGATCTTCTTCTTCTTGTCACAGCTTAGTCGCAATAAAGCCAGTCGGTTTTAACCTCCTATAGACCTTTTACTCTCCAGAATCTCATAAGCGCTTTAAGACACTGAGTCTTGAATGTATTTTTTATTAAACCGTCCAGGTTTAGTGCAGCCCTGAATTTAATTAAGCCTAAGATCCCACGAGAATTAGTAAATAATTTAGGACTTCTTTGATGCGTCCCATCTCATCCCCGCCAAACCAGTGTATCTCAATTTCTAAAAATAACTCATCCATCACAATTTGTCACAATTTCACATCCGAGTCCCTCCAAACCTCTCCGGGAGCGAAAGCGACAACATGCTCTCGATGCTGCTGCTGCTGGTAGCTTCGCATCTCGTTCTGTGTCATCATCATTTTCGAAAAAAGAATGCCCAGCGAAAGCATAAATTCCTCACCCAACTCCGCGCGGGACGACCTCCGCTGGCTTCTTTACCACTCGTTTGCGTTTTCCGGCCTGGTGTATACTTTTTTTTGCATGCCTAAGACGGAAAACCGGCTCACCGGAGGGTAATTTAGGGTTCTCTCATTTGTCCCCGCTGTCTTACGAACTCGCTGACTGACTGTGAGATGTGATTTAAAGTCTAATTTGTCTCGCCCCGGAGCTGATCTTGTCGGCTTTCGGTGGAACACGTTTCTTCACCTTTTCATTACCTTTCGGCGAATGTTTAAATGGGAAGCTTCGGTCCACGGTTCGTGACATAAAGGTTAGATTTTTGTTTTTCGGAGATTTCGAGACGTGTAATAACGATCCGGAATTTCCGGCCTGTGTGGTCTTGATGACTGGTGGTGGCATCGGTGGAGGCGGAGGCTCATTATCTGGGCTCGGTTTCTCAATGGAGCGATCTTTAATTTTCGAGCAAACAAAACATCCGCAGCCACCCAAGCATAACTAGCACGAATCACGGCATATTACGAGGAGATTGTGTCTATCGTTCGCAGTGACGGAGATGGACGCGCCGCATGTCGGTAGGTAATCATTATGATTGGATTAGTGTTTTCTAGATGGGTACACACCCGCAGCTGCATGCTCAACGATTCAGGGAATGTTTTGGTAAACAATGTATCCCAAAACATCTGGGAGGTTGATTCAAGCAGAAAAGATCACAATCATTATAAATGAATTGCTACTGCCTTATACAGCTTTGAATGATGAGAGTTGCCAAAAACAAACATTAGCCGAGCGGTTGTCAATCTTTCGTTGATTGCGACCTACTTTGAGAAATTGCTCACGCTTATAACCCACCATGTGTCATTGTAGTTCCGGAATATTGACATCAGGTCTGTCACGGTAATTACACATGGCTACTTCATGAGTAGAGCTTCCACCATCCCGGGATTCGAGAAATATTTTTTTGATTTCGCGGGAAATCCCAAGATCCCAGGAAGTGAATGAAGATACTAAATTGTTTTAATAGTCGAATGATTCTAATTTTTTAACGATGTTCTGAAATGCACTAGGCACACCAGATTTGAAGATATATCTTCATTTTGAAGACATTTAAAATTCTGTGAAGGTAAAGGGTGTCCCACATCAAATTGCATCACGGAAAACCGCTGTTGAAAATTAGCTAGTTGACTGATCCTTTTCAAACTTACAGACAATAAAATATAACCCATTAGTAAGCTTTTGGCACATTTATTTCATTCAACTTCAATACCATAACCGTACGCTCGCTCCACTCATTAGGTTCTGTACAACATCTGGCTGCAGCTTCTTCTGCACGGAAACCCACTTTTTCTTCATGTCTTCCTCAAATTTGACCTCCTGGGGATGCTTCCGTAGTGCCTGCCTCATAATAGCGCAGTATTTTTCGATGGGCCTTATTTCCGGTGCGTTGGGGGCTTCATGTCCTTGGGTACGAAAGTGACCCCGTTGGCTTCGTACCACTCCAGGACAACATTTGAATAGTAGCATGAAGCTAGATCCAGCCAGAAGATCGTAGGGCCCTCGTGTTGCTTCAACAGCGGAAGCAGTCGCTTCTGTAGACACTCCTTGAGGTAGATCTCCCCGTTTACAATCCCGGTAGTCACGAACGGCGCACTCCGTTTGCCACATGATCGCTTGCCAAATCATGTATTTCTTGGCAAACTGTGAAAGTTTCTGCTTCCTTACTTCCTCCGAAACATCAAACTTGTGCTGGGCGGTGAAGCAGTAGCCCTGGAAGCTGCCGGAAGTCCGCCTTGACGTAAGTCTCACCATCCATGATGAGACAATTAGGCTTCGTCAGCATCTGGGTGTACAGTTTCCGGTCCCGTGACTTTCCCACCGTATTTTGCCGTTCGTCATGATATGGAGCCTTCTGCACTTTGTACGTATGAAGTCCCTCCCGGTCCTTGGCTCTCTGAACGAAAGACTTGGACAGATTCAACTGTTTGGCCACATCCCTAACCGAAGCATTGGGATTCCGCTTAAACGCTTTCACGACACGCTTGTGATCCTGATCACTAATATAACATCCATTCTTATCGCATTTCTCCTTCCGTTCGATGTTCAGAGTTTCGTAGTAACGTTTAATCACACGACTCACCTTTGACTGCACGATTCCGAGTTGTTTTGCGATGTTCCGATGAGAGTATAAATATAAATATTTTACAGGTGCTTGCGCAAAATCAATTATTGACGTTGCTTTACGGGTGACGCCATTTTTTTTCAAAATTTCGAAAAACTGACAGCGATAAACATACAGTGTAAACAATACACTCTAAACTACTTCTACCCAAATTATCAAGAGAAATACCCAATGGGATGTGGGACACCCCTTTATTTTTTTCATGCAGCCATTTTGAAGTTGTTTGAAGCTTACGAAGAATTCCGATGGATTTTTAAAGTTTAAGCTGGCATATGAAGGTTTTTGATAAATAAATGAAGTTTTGACTTCATATTTTAAGCTCCTTTTGTTTATTTCGAACAAGAATAATGTAACCAAAATCGAATATTTCAGAATAAAAACTTGATGCTAGCGGCGCCGGTGGTGTAGTGGTAAGCATGATTGCCCCTCACCCCAGCAGGCCTTCGTGCTCAGCACGGAAAACAAGATCGACGGTAAACAAATCAAAGGAAAAAAAAGAACCTTGATCCACTTGATCAGGACTTCACTAAATTCTTCGATTAGCTTGAGATCTTTGAATACGTCCTGATCAACGTGCAGTTTTGGGAGAATATCTTCACAATAATAATTGATCAACCTGAAGCCTTGAGAAATATTCAGAGGACTTTATTGATATCTTCGATCAGCTTCAAAGTATTTCTTGACCGATCTGCCATCTTGAGAGAACCAATTGAATGTTTGACCAGTTTAAGATCTTCAGATTTCCTAATCAACCTGAATTCACTAATATCTGACCCACAGGCAATCTTAACTCAAGTAACATTGCAAGTTTTATCGAGGTTTTAAAGCATGCTACAAGTCTAAATCATGGTCTACAGAACCCTCAGAAAACCAAAATTGTTACTTGGGAAGAGACTATTTGAAGACGTCATTTGAATTTTATGGACAGTTGAATATCTTAAGAATAATAATTGATAAACCTGAAGTCTTGAAAACTATCCAGAGGACTTTAAATTTCCGACCAGCTGTATATCCTTTAAATAGTTTCTAATCAAACTTCGGATGTCTGAAAGACGTCATTTGAATTTTTGGACAGTAGCAGGTCTTCAGAACAATACTTGATTATTTAAAAAAATCTTGTATAACATCCAGGGAACTTTATTGATATCTCATCGAAAATCCTTAAATATCAACAAAATTATCAAATATTTCACGACGCTTCCTGAACTTATACGAAGATTCCTGTACTTTTAAGAAGTTTCTTGATCTTAATCACAGTTCCATGAACTCAAAGCCTCTATGAAGTTTCCTGAATAAGTGAAATGTTCGACAAACTCCTGGGAGTTTGTTCTACAAGTTCTACAAAGTCTCAGTACTTCAAATATTTTTCCATAGTTTAAAACTGAATGTGGGCCAAGTTTGCTGAACTTGTCCGAATTTCAAATAATTCATACAATGTTCCATAATCATCTACAATATACGATTAACTTCTAAAAAACTATTCTGAGCTTCTTCAAAGTTCTCTAAACTTATTAAGATTCATAATTGTTTTTTTTTTCGATCTCATAACATCCATCAACTTCTCTCAGCGGAGCCGGTGGTGTGATTACCTCTCAACCCAGCAGGCCTGAGTTCAATCCCATTCGGAGCCGTCGGGATGTTCTGAGGCACAACATCTCTGATCACGCCTTCCTTCGGAAGGGAAGTAAAGCCGTTGATTCCCGGTTCAAGAGTTGATGAGTCAATAGGTAGGGTCCAGGTATGAGAGCTGCCTTCCTGGCGTCAGTAGCATTGGTGCTCAGCACGAAAAACAAGATTTAAGGAAAAAAAATCGACTTCTCCCGAAAGAACTTGAACCATTTAAAGGATATTTCCTGAACATATTGGCGAAACGAGGCTCTTTAAATTACACAGTTCCCTAAACTGATACGAAATTTTGTAAGCTTGTACGAAATTTCCTGAACATCTACCAATTTTGCCTGATCTTTAAAAAATAAACCCTGCAATAAACTTCTACAAAGTTCACTACACTATTATAAAGTATCTTAAACTTTTAGGATTTTCGTTGATTTTCTACAAAGTTTCGTGAAGTTCAACAAAGTTTTCTGAACTTCTACGGAATTCCATAAAGTAACAAAAACCATCAACGAAGTGGTCCTGGAACACTGTTATGAAGCTTCCTGGAATAAAACAAGGTTCCCTAAACTTTAAGAAATTTCCCCAAACATAAGTTCTCACTTCTATGAAGTTTTTCCGAATTTTATCGAAGCTTTCTGATTTTATGCAAAATTCGTTGAAGCTCTCTGCATTTCTCCGAATTTAGCTTAAATTTCCTGAATTGCTACGCTGTCCCCTGAACATCGACAAAGTTGCAGAGATTTCAGCGAAGTTCTCCGAGTTTCAACACGCTTCTCGAAATTCCTCTAAAATTCGCTAACTTTCTACGAAATTCACTGAAGTATGCCGAACATTCTCAGAGTTAACTTAACTCCTATTTGCTGCACTTTTCAAAAAAAAAATCCATTATTTCAACGTAGCGTTAGCGTTGTTGTTTTGATGTACTTCGTAGATTGGTTACTAGTGACACTCACAACTCTTTTGAAATTCTTCTTCTTAGACTTAAACTTCTTCTCCTTCTTCCTCGCATTTCAAGCTTATTGCATATCGCATATTAGCTTATTGCGTGCTCTCAACTTAGTGTTCTAGATGCACTTCCACAGTTATTAATTGAGAGCTTTCGATGCCTGTACCATTTTTGCATTGATATGATTGTGTGGCAAGTCCAATCATATTTCTTTGCCCAGCGAAGGATTCACCTCAAGTTGGCGATGCAACCAAAAGTATACATTGTTACATTGTTAGAAAAGCGCAAAAAAATCTTGCACAAATGTTGCACTATTCCCAACCTGGCTACAATTCAAAAGCCCTTGGTCTTCTGAACAATATTTAAGAAAACAGCAGTTTTGTATCAAGCAAAGCTATTGAGATGTCAACCAATAATTTACACTAAATTTATAAGATCAGTAGAGCCACTTAGTGAGAGAAATCTGAACTAAACTGTTAACAATTCAAAAGGCCTTGACTTCCTGAACTACATTGTAGAAAACAGCAACTTTGTATCTAGCGCGGATCTTGAAAAGTCGACCCATCCTTTACATGAAATTTCTAAAAAACACTAGTCTATCAAACGAGAGAATTTCGAACTAAACTGTCCACAATTATAAAGGCCTTCACCTCTTGAACAACATTGCAAAAAACAACAACTTTGTATCTAGCAAGGTTCTCGAGATATCGATCCAACACTTACATGACTTTTATAAGGTCACTAGAGTCACCTAGCGAGAGGATTCTGAACTAAAATACCAACAATTAAAAGGATCTTGACCTCTTGAAAAACATTGCAGAAAGCAGCAACTTTGTATCTACCATGAATCTTGCGATGTCAACCCAGCATGTGCACGAAGTTTATTAGAATACTAGTGCCTTCTACCGAGAGAATTCCGAAATAAACTGTTAACAATTCAAAAGGGCTTGGCCTCCAGAACATCATTGCAGAAAAATGCAACTTTGTATATAGCAAAGATCTCGAGATGTCAACCCAGCATTTACACGAAATTCGTAATAACACTAGTGCCACCTAGCGGGAGAAAGTCGAACTCATGTGTCAACAATTCAAAAGGTCTTAGTCTTCTGAGCAACAATGCAGAAAACAGCAACTTTGTATCAAGAACAACAAGAATTCCGAACTAAGCTTTCCTCAATTCAAAAGGTCTTAGCCTCATTAAAAACAATGCAGAAAACAGTAGCTTTGTATCCAATTAGGATCTTGAGATATCGACCCTGCATGTGCATGAAGTTTATAAGATCACTAGAGCATTCTAGTGAGACAATTCCGAACTAAAATGTCCACGATTCAAAGGGTTTCGGCCTCCTGAACAACATTGCAGAAAATAGCAAATTTATGTATTACCTGGATCATGAGATATTGCATATTGCCAATTCACAGAAATCTTAGCATTTGCACATGCAATGCACAAAGAAGAAGAAGAAACAACCGCAGTTGTCAAATATTCCAAAACTGTTTAGACACAACCACATTTCCGTGATAGAAATGTAGACTACAAAAATCAGAACCGGAAAATAAATATCATTTACCGAAGGCTCAATTGAAGCCAGATTCGAGGCCGGAATGAAATGGTTGATGTTTTCGACATGATTGGCTGGATTATCAGTAGATTATCACTCAGGCTGTGCCGCAAGCATCTGTAAACGTGCGATCTACGAAACAACTATGAAAAGCGGTGCCTCCATGGAATGAAGTAGTATAGAGGTCCTTAGGTTGGTCGGAGGATCATGTACGCTTGCGCTGGCAGACAGTTTTCAGTTACTTTTTAAATAAAATAGCTTCAGTTTTCTAAACTTTATCTTGCGACCTTCCATATAACTTCTATACCGGCGCCGGTTGTGTAGTGGTAAGCGTGATTACCTCTCACCCCAGTAGGCCTGGGTTCAATCCCAGTCGGCGCCGCCGGGATGTTCTGAGGCATAACATCTCTTATCACGCCTTCCTTCGGATGGGAAGTAAAGCCGTTGGTCCCCGGTTCATGAGTTGATGGGTCGATAGGTAGGGTCCAGGTGTGAGAGCTGCCTCCCTGGCGTCGGTAGCATTGGTGCTCAGCACGGAAAACAAGATCGACGGAAAACAAATCAAAGGAAAAAAAATATAACTCCTATTGTTGTGTAATGTTTTATGCGTTGTCATGCAAACAAGGTCTCCAAGGAAAGATTTTGGTTCAGTGCTCGAATTTCCCAAAGCAACTGTCAGTGACGGTTGTCAATTTCGGTTCTCAAATATGAAGCCAAATGCTAATTTTTCTCTGAATTGGCAATATATAAAAATTTCACATAAACACTAGAACCATCTAGTGAGAAAATTCTTAACTAAAAAATACACCGTAGAGCTGCCTTTGTAATCTAAACAACATTGCTGCAGACCGCATTCTTCTATCTATCACATATCGTGAAAACCTTTTTTTTTTTTCTTTGGTTTGTTTTTCCCGTCGATCTTGTTTTTCGTGCTGAGCACCAATGCTACCGACGTGCCAGGAAGGCAGCTCCCACACCTGGACCCTACCTATCAACCCATCAACTCATGAACCGGGGACCAACGGCTTTACTTCCCATCCGAAGGAAGGCGTGATCAGAGATGGTATGCCTCAGAACATCTCGGTGGCGCCGACTGGGATTGAACCCAGGCCTGCTGGGGTGAGAGATTATCACGCTTACCACTACACCACCGGCGCCGTTTTACCGTGAGAACTTTATTCTATAAAAGTTGATGAAATGGAGTTTGCTAAAATTTCTTACCATTTTCAAGAGATTGTTCCATAGAACAATTTTAGTGAAGACATGTTTAACTTTTGAGCTCAAGTTTCTCGAAAGTAATCAAAAATGTAACTGATCTACAAGTAGATCACTGGAAGTTAGAGACTGGGCGTTAAAGGGTTAACTTAAATTGCAGCGCCGTGAAATTAGACGACATGATCAGGACTATTTAACTCCAGATCGTCAAACGTACCACGATCGTCCATTTGAGTTACAGCTTGATTTTTGCAAGTTCCTTCTCTAATCCGTGCACGGTTTTCACGATCTCGATTCAGTTGATCTGAATTTTTCTTTAACTCCACGTTCTTAGGAATTGCACCGTTCTTTAAAATGAATTTTGTTTGGTCGGAAGGTTCCAAAACATGATTTCTCAGTTAAAATTCATATAGCTTATTCGTCACATTTACTGCTAGGGTAGAAATCGAGTTTGTCGAAGTGGCGGCTTTTTGGTTGGTATTTTAGGATTTGACTCACTTCCGCCAACGATAAGGGCCTTACTCTTTCTTGGAAAATCTGTGAAATTATTTCCCAACTTCCCGTTTTAATAAGCCAAAAGGTACCACGCATCTCAGATTTGCTTCACGTTCAAAATCCTTGGAATTCATGTCTAATTAACCTGAAATATATTGATGAAAATCGGGAATATTCTTAAACGAATGGCAACCAAGCCGTTCATATTCGATAAATGCATGCATAAGGAATTACTTTTATTGATACAATCAAGTCGATAGAGCACACTACAAAAAAGTCAAGTAAATTTCCGTGCCCTGAGACCGACACATGAAAGCGGCCCAAATGACATAAGAATCAGTTGAAAGAAACGAGAAAATAAATCCAATCCATCGTACTTTTCGCCGAGTTGCATATGTTTCGGTTTGGGAGCACTTAATTTTACATGACATGTTTGTTTACGTTCCATAATTTACATCAAAGATGGATTACGTCTCGTGTAAAAATAGCTATTTTTAAGTGTGTGATTTTCATTAATAAAACTTGAAGACAAAAGAAGATTAAATCGAGGCAAAGAAAAACATCTCCAAGAAAACTTACACTTTCTCTTCATAAATCTCTTCGTGCAAATTATTTGTTTACGTTTTTCTCATTTTTCGTGAAAATCAAGTTGGTGTCACCATCGTATAGCAACACCGCCGTACTATCATTTCATCCAACTGATTGAATATCCCGAGAACCATTTTCACACTTTCTTATCAAGCTCTCTGCACCTTGATGAAAAAAAAACTTTCCGCACCCAGTTTAAAGTAAAGCTCTCCAGTAAAACTATGGACGGCTGCCAAAAGCTGAACTGTCAAAATGCACTGCTTGTCTCAATTGGTACAACTTTTGTCAGTTTTCTGGTTTCAGTCGTCCATACTTTTACTAGAGGGCTTTAGTTTAAAGTTGTTCCTAGATATACTATCCACAAACTTTAAATAGCCCCGCTGCGAATGGAAACATTGACTCTTTGTTTTTTTTTTGTTCCGCACGCAGCTCAGTCTCGCTTAGTCTCGCTTATCTTCTGTCAAATCTAGTTTTGTACTGTACCTCTTTTCCCGCCAGGGTCTTATCAGCAGGAAACCTTTCACCGAGACCCTTTCGATCTCCATTCGTTTTCCATGGCTATCAATCTTGATACACGCGCTGCTGGCGTTGAAAATCTGTCCGAAGGCTTATGCTTGTGGAGTAGACCTGTCCAATGTTGGTGTAGAATGCGTTTGAAAATTTAAAGCCTAAAACCTCCGAATAACTTGAAGAATCCCTGAATCTTTAAATCCTCTTCCAGGCGAAATTAAACATTAATCTCGAACATTGAATGGGTCTAATGTGAAGTTCAATTCGAAGGTATCCCAATCCGAAGTGATCAGGACAAAAACCGTTTTCTACATCCTGGCCCGCACAGCAATCTGGCTTTATGTTGTTGTTGTTGTTGTTGTTGTTGTTGTTGTTGTTGTTTTCGTCGGTTCGATTATTAGGAATAACGTTTTGCTCCCAATTCACCATCAGAAGCCGGGTGCGCGCGAAGATTTCGAGGGAAAGGAAGGCGCAACAGTTCCCCGTCCCCCACGGACCTATTCAAGTGTAATAAATCATGATGCTTCCGGTGGCTGCTGAGCCCTTCAGACGGTGGAGCACGCTAATCGTTTGAAGAAGCCTGAAAAAGCCAACCTGCTTCTTTACAGCAGACGAAGTAGCATCAGCAGCATCGAGATTAAAAAGTCGTTTCACTTCACACGCGCGTAGTCACTTGAGAAATGTAAGATAAGAAGACCCCAGACTTTGTTTGTGAATGTGCGTTGATCGTCTTCATCCGCGCTGCTTGTTCACTAAAGAATAAGGGGCAAACGGCAGCCAGGGGCTGTGGAGAGTAAATATTGAATGAAGAAGGGATGTCGCGTGCAGCCAGCAGCGACTGACTCTTTCCTTCCACGCGGCTGGACACAGACTTGAATGAATAAGGACAAAGGGAAGAACGAAATCAAAAACGGATGGGAAACATGAGAGCTGAAATGTATACTCTTTTCTCGGATGCGCCATGTCCCTCATTTACCTTCATCGTTACCGGAGCCCGTGTGTTCCGCGTGGATATGTCGTTTGGTATAGTCCCGGCGTGGTTTTTATGGGTTTGTAATTTAACAAGCCGACACCAATTTCCGCTGATTGGAGCACAGCATTCGTGTTGAATTTTATTCCTGTGCATGGCAATTACTTACTAGCTGCAACATTGCTCTTGTTCTCAATTTTGAGCGCTTGATGTACTTCTCTGTTTATGCATAAATGCTAATTGAGCGCTTTCTAGGTCTGTACTATTCCTGCATTCGAAAATTGAGCGGTGAGCACAATTACAGTCTATGCTCAGGGAAGTCGACATATTATTAAATCCAATACCGGACCCCCCAGCTCCGACGTGAAATGCTTTTATTCATTGACTTGGATATTGGAGGTACCATTAAACTTTGAATACGTGTATAAGCTTTAAACAAATTCGTATTATTTATCGTGTTTTGTGTTTTTATCAGAAATTTTGGATTTTTCTTTAAAGAAATCTGTTGCTTCAATTATTTTGATGATTGAAAAACAAATAAATCAAGGCTTGCTATTAATAACAGGAGTTGACACAATAATGTTATATTTAAGTGTTTCCTTTCTGGTCGGGTAAGTTTGTGCAAATTGATTTCTTTTTGTTTCTATGATTTGTTTTCCGTACTGAGTACCAATGCTAACGACGCCTGGGAGGCAGCTTCTACACCTGGACCCTACCTATCGACCCCTCGTGGACCAGAGACCAACGGATTTACTTCCCTGCCGAAGGAAGGCGTGATCAGAGATGTTATGCCTCAGAACATCCGACGGCGCCGACTGGGGTTGAGCCCAGGCCCTTTGGAATGAGCGGAAGTCATGTTTACCACTACACTACCGGCGCCGCTGTTGTGCAAAATATATTATTCTCCTCTTTCTGATGCAAAGGTGTTTGGTGTGCATTCGCATTTCCCTTTGTTACCCAGTTTGACTTCGACCGCGCGTGATGTATTGTTCGGTTGGTGTGATGAGCCAGGCCTTTATTCACGCGAGTTTGGTGCATTCGTAAAAGAATAACTACCGAAAATACGTTCAATCGTGCAGTGTTTGAGCTTGGCATTTGACTGATCGGAGTGAATGAACGAGATTGGTGATGAAAGTGCAAGCCGAGCAAAACTGAAAGTTAATAATTTCTCATTATTGCGCGGCTATAAGGTCGGTTAGAGGAAAATATGCGTGGAATGATGGATATCCATGTTGGATTGTTGGTGGTTTTCGTGTGTTTCGGGGTCCATATGTCTCATGCAGTGTGTGAACAAAGTTTAAACTAGTTCTGGGTCAATTTCTGCATTCCACGGGTTCCATGACTACATTTCCACGGTTTTCACCTCATACGATGCCCTTCTACTTGTAGCTCATAAAGGTTACCTTGTTAACCATCAGGTAGGAAACGCTCCACGTTTCCGACCAGGTACAAATTCTTCTGTTGTTAACAACGGTCAGCGAGGAACAAATTCTACATTCGTACCCGTAGGTACAAATATCACCCCTGCTTCAAATTTTTCATCTGTACCTACTCCCCTCGCTGCTAACAATGTTCAGCGAGTTAATGGAGCTACCTATGCTGCTATTGCAGCGGGTAGAAATCAAAATACTAACCAACGTTCTAACGGAAATTTTGACAATTTTGACTTAGGAAGCATTACTGCCCCCAAAATGGAATTTTTACAGAAATCATTAATTGACATGATTTCTGATATGCTTAAATCTAACTCCATGTTTGATGCTATTCAAACTGGAGTAAAATTTGCAAATAATATTGTCATGACTTTAAAATTCAGTAATGGATTTTAAAGCATTAAATATTGTAAATTGGAATGCTCGATCTCTTAAAGATAATGAAGACGAGCTATTTAACTTTTTGCGAGTTCATAACGTGCATATTGCCGTTATAACTGAAACGTTCCTTAAACCTGACCATAAGGTTAAGAAGGACGCAAATTACTTGATTTATAGAAATGATCGTCTTGATGGACCCTGTGGTGGCGTTGCCATCATTATTCATAGACGAATCAAACATAAAATTCTTTCTTCATTTGAAACCAAAGTTTTTGAAACTTTGGGAGTTTCTGTTGAAACAAAATTTGGACAACTTACGTTTATAGCTGCCTATTTGCCATTCCAATGCGTAGGCCAGCAAAAGAATTTTCTCAAGGGTGACCTCCAGAAACTTACCCGTCATAGGTCTAAATTCTTCATTATTGGTGATTTTAATGCAAAACACCGCTCATGGAATAATGCTCAAAGCAATTCCAATGGTAATATTCTGTTTGATGATTGTTCTGCAGGTTATTACACTATTCAATATCCAAACAGCCCAACATGCTTTTCTTCTGCAAGAAATCCCTCCACTATTGATTTGGTCTTAACTGATTCATGTCAACTTTGTAGCCAATTGGTTACCCATGCTGACTTCGGTTCTGATCACCTTCCAGTAACTTTTGAAATATCCCAAGAAATAATTTGTAATCCCAACAGCTCTACTATCAATTACCATAGAGCTGATTGGGAGCAGTATCGAACATTTATGGAATATAACTTCGATCCAAACATTCCTTTGCAAACCAAAGATGAAATTAATTATGCTCTTGAATCTCTGACTACTTCTATAGTTGAAGCAAGAGCTGCCTCAGTACCAAAATGCGAGGTTAAATTCGATTCAATTATAATAGACGATGATCTTCAGCTCTTGATCCGTCTTAAAAATGTCCGTAGGAGACAATATCAAAGAACACGCGATTCTGCCATGAAAGTTATCTGGCGGGATTTGCAAAAACAAATTAAAAAACGATTATCTGCCCTGAGGAACAAAACTTTTGAAAATAATGTTTCTAAATTAGACCCGAGTTCCAAACCCTTTTGGAAACTCACAAAAATTTTTAAAAAACCTCAAAAGCCAATTCCAGCGCTTAAAGAAGGTGGTAAAATTTTGATCACAAATTTGGAAAAAGCTCAGAAACTTGCTAAGCAATTCGAGAGTTCCCATAATTTCAGTTTGGGTCTTACTAGTCCTACGAAGTAAGGTCTATAACTAAAAAAATTCAAAATATGAAAGCTCCAGGTGATGATGGAATTTTCTATATCCTCATCAAAAAACTCCCAGAGAGTACCTTGTCTTTCTTGATAAAATTATTTAACAGATGTTTCCATTTGGCATACCTTCCTGATAAATGGAAAAAGCCAAAAGTTGTTCCAATTTTGCTTCACATCAATACGAACTCAATTTTTGCAGATGAGCAGTTTGGATTTCGCCATGGGCATTCAACTACTCATCAACTCTTAAGAGTTAACAATTTAATTCGTTCAAACAAATCTGAAGGCCACTCAACTGGAGTTGCTCTTCTAGACATAGAAAAAGCATTCGACAGTGTTTGGCATGAAGGTTTGATTGCTAAATTGAAAAAGTTTAATTTTCCACTTTACATTATGAAATTAGTTCAAAATTATTTAACTGACAGAACTCTGCAGGTAAATTATCAAAATTACAAATCTAATCGACTACCTGTTAGAGCAGGAGTTCCTCAGGGTAGCATTCTTGGGCCTATATTGTATAACATTTTCACTTCGGACCTCCCTGATTTGCCTCAGGGTTGCCACAAATCTTTGTTCGCTGATGACACAGGCATTTCCGCTAAAGGAAGAAGTCTTCGTGTTATTTGCAGCAGACTGCAGAAAAGTTTAGATATTTTCTCTTCTTATTTACAAAAATGGAAGATTTCTCCCAACGCTTCCAAAACTCAACTTATAATATTTCCACATAAGCCTAGAGCTTCGTTTTTGAAACCTAGTAGTAGTCACATAGTCACTATGAACGGAGTTCCAATTTCCTGGTCAAACCAAGTGAAATATCTTGGATTAATACTTGACATAAAATTAACTTTTAAAGATCACATTGAGGGCATTCAAGCCAAATGTAACAAATATATAAAATGTTTGTATCCTCTTATAAACAGGAAATCCAAACTTTGCCTGACGAATAAACTTCTAATATTTAAACAAGTTTTTAGACCGGCCATGCTTTACGCTGTGCCAATATGGTCTAGTTGTTGCACTACCAGGAAAAAAGCACTTCAAAGGATTCAGAACAAAATTCTGAAAATGATTTTGAAGTTGCCTCCCTGGTACAGTACAACCGAAGTACATAGAATTTCGAATGTTGAGACTTTAGCACAAATGTCCAACAAAATAATTAATAATTTCAGGCAAAAATCGTTGCAATCCTCAATTGCAACGATTAATTCCCTTTATACTTAGATAAGATTTAGTTTTAGTTTTTAGTTTTAAGATATCAATTGTTATACTGACATGCAGGTTAAAAAACCTGTTTAAAATACTGAATTGCCAAGACATGAACAATGTAAAAACACTTAGATATATATCATAACAATTAAGGCTGGTACGTTACTGCAGTAACTGGAGCACCTAGGTTAAAATGAAATGTAATTTATTTTGAATTTGGAACAAATAAGGAGTTAAAAAAAAAAAAAAAAAGGTTACCTTGTTGATCGAAACGAAATATCATTTAAGGTCTAAATTTGGTACGGGTTTTCAAAATGATTATCACACTATTAATTTAACATGAGAGTTTGGATCTGCCCATGTGGAGCTTATGGTCCATTAGGCATATTGATTGGGAGCAGATAATAAACTATAGAGAAACTAATTGTTTAACCCTTAAGAAACCGATAGAGTTGAATTAGAAAAATGCATATTTGGTGCAAGCATTTTTGCCTTCGAACTGGTTCACTCTAAATAGATATTTTGTTTTAGTACCATTTCGTATTCAGAATTGAAATACGTACTCCTTACAATGAATCCAAACTTAATTTTTAATACATTTATTTTTGGTTTTATCAATTGAACATCATCGATCCGATGGAGTAAACAACAACAAACACAACTAGAAACCAACCAAAAAATTAACGTTACTACGATGAAACTGAAGTTAAGACATAAAATACTTAAACATACTTTAGAATACTGACGAGATATTAAAAAATATTTAATAAATGTCGGAACTAAATTTTGCAAGCCAGTGGAAAACTGCTGGACATTTTTCAATAACATCAAATTGTGTTGCTTTTCTGCAGTTGAATTACACCAAAAACTCTGAGCAACAATTGCTCAAGCCCCCATAACTCTGAAAATGTTTGTTTTACGAGAAGATCTTCCGTTTGTATGCATTCGCCACTAGAGGCTAATTTTCGTGATTTTGAGGCCATTTGCATCCGCCCGTCGTCACAAACTGTTGTTTGTACAGGTAAGCCAAACGTTATATGTTCAGCAGTAGCTCAAATACTCGATCCTACATTTGCTCTTCCACTCCTTCGCGCTTCACTGGATTGAATTGGAATCTGAGGTTGTGCTCAAATGTTTTGATGTGTTTCGTTTTTTGGAATTTACTGCTATCCTGCTTCGGTAGCACAACGGGTCCTTCTCACAGGTGAGTTGAACAGTATATGTCCAGCGAAAGCAGACAATTTGTATACTACATCGCCGATTCCTTTCGATTCTCGGATCTCCCAACGATTCGGCAGACTTTGAGAGGAGCACCGCAGCTAAATGGTACCTACCAACTGACTGGTGTGGAATCCCGATTTGCAGCCGGAAGAAATCGCCCAGCCCAGGAGACAGACTGACGCACGACTTACTCTCACGGCGGTTTGGGGAACAAAGAGGAAGAGACACGATGCTACAGTCTCTTGTGCCGTTGGCTCGGTGGAGGATGTGTGGTTGTTTGAGTGTGTTCCCTCAACTATTCGTTCAGCAAGGGGTTGAATCTAGGGGGAACAATGTAGTACACATCAAAGTGTATCCCACAATTGGCAAATCAAAGTTGGCACTCGTGTAGAATAGAAGAACTATGAGAGTGATGATGGTTTCGAAATTTTACACGGTGAGGTATACGAGTGCAATCTTTAAATGCTTTTATTTTGCAAATGGAGCATTTTATTTAAATCTGGTTGATGCTACGCTAGTAGAATACTTAAGGACTACTTAATAGACATATAATATAGAAAATATAATTTCTTTTCAGATTTTTATGTGTATACATAGATTTCAGCTTTTCTACAACTGTAGCAGCAACCAGATTTAAATAAAATGCCCCATTTGCAAAATAAAAGCATTTTAAGATTGCACTCGTATACCTCCCCGTGGAAAATTCTGAAATCATCATCACTTTCATAGTTCTTCTATTCTCCACGAGTGCCAACTTTGATTTGCCAATTGACTCTTGGTTTTTTGTTTCCGTACCGTGGTACCGCCGAAAACAACCATGTTAACGAAGATTACAAGGTCAACCGACTACTTGAATGTGCTGAAGTAGAATCTCAAGGGTCTTAGAGCGTCGTAAAATAGCATTAGTCAGTTCGTTAGGTATTATAAACAGCGTACAACAGGTAGTCATGTCAATTTCCGCCTCGAACGTATAGATTTGTTGTGGGAGAAAATTAGTGAGACTTCTTGGGATATTGAATCGCATCACGACTACGAAGATCAAGAAGGTTTCGAAAAGGAGCAGTTGGAGTTCAAGAATCGCCAGTCCGTGAAGTCCGAGTTGTTGCTAAAACGCTTCAACAACAGCTTACAAGTTACTGAAGGGTACAAGCCCAGGTCAAACTATTATCACTCCTCAAGGAATCGGTCACGGATCTCCACAGATTGGCTGATGGATTTGACCGTGCGATTCAGATATTGGATTAAGTCATCGAACCAGTCGAATACAAGGATTTGCTGCTGAGTTCTCGTCTGGATTCAGTCACTCGACTTGGCTGGGAGAAATACACGTCCGCTAAAACACTCTACCTGACTTGCAGGAGTTCCTACAACGGAGACTTCAAATTGTCGAGTTGCTACCAGCGAAGGCAGAACCCAAAAACGAGCCGCAACCCCCCCCCCCCCCAAAAGAAGTCGTTTCCACCAAAGGTCAGCCCCAACGCTGTACAATGGAATACCGCTAACTGCCCATCGTGTTCGGAGGTTCATGGACTACATTCGTGTCCAGCCTTCCTGAAAATGTCACTATCCAGCAGGGAGTCGTTTCTACGAGCAAAGTCACTCTGCCGAAACTGTCTCAAGCGAGGACACCTAGCTCGAGATTGCTCGTCGATGTTCTCGTGTCGCAACTGCAAGGCTTGACATCACACACTGCTGTGCTTCAAGGGTGAAGGAAGAAGTAGTAGGAATGGATCACCCGAAAAGGAAAATTCGGGTAAAAGAAGCAACCGGAACGACTCGAGTTTTGATCCCAAGCTTGCCACATCGCAGGTACTTCTGGCTACAGCAGTTGTTGTGATCGAGGAAAGCCAGGGTTCTCGCTTTCCAGCACGCGCGCTGTTGGATTCCGGGTCGGAATGCAACGTCATCTCTGAAAGTCTAAGTCAGTAGATGAAAGTTGCTAGCCAGAAGGTGGATATTTCGATATTGGGCATCGGACGGAACGAGAGTCACACGAAAGATTCAAGCCGTCGTCAAGTTCACACCGATGGATTTTCTCGTCTTGCCGAAGGTCACAGCTTGTCTGCCTACTTCTACACTGCAGGTAAATGGATGAGCACCAGCAGACATCGGACTGGCGGATGAACAGTAAGAACAGAAGCTGATTATTGGTTGATTTAAGGTGCACAAAGCTGATTAACATTAGGCTGAATATATTGTTGATTAGTAGTGCATGGAGCGAATTGTATCCCCATAATCCAACCTCAATAAGTTAGCTGATCTAAAGATTTAACAAGCCTTACTTAAGCTTAACACAACTCCTCAAATCAGCAATCGTTACACATATTTTGATAGCTTGATTTGTTAAAATTTATTATTTATTATTTTAATTTATTATTAATTTGTTAAATTTAATGTCGTCAGTGTCTGTGTCACTCGTTGTATTTCCGGCAATTTAGTTCTTCTAAATTCACTGCCTACCTTTCTCATTACAAGCAGTGTGGCAGCAGTAGAGACAAGAAAGAGGAGATTTTTAGGAATAGCTCCAGGTAGATGTGGGCTGCGATGACGTCGGAAGTATTAACATTTGTATTCCTGTGTTTTGTCTGTTATATTGCACTGAAGTTTCAGACCGCATTCCAAAAATATTACTCAACTATAGCACTAAAATAACATCCAAATGACCACCGACATAAATCACGCACTTGTGTCCACATTGTGTTAGCTGCACTTGAAAATGAGAGGAATGTTTTACTGTCACCAGTCGTTGTTTACAATTCTGCATTGTTGTACCGTGCCGATTCAAATTTCAGACACTTAAACTCGAATTTCGGACACTTTTAAAAGTTGATTATCTCGGTCGAATATGATCCACATGTCTTGTAAATTTTAAATTTTTTTGACTAGTGCCCTCCACGATCATCTAACATTATTAATTTGTTTCTAACTGGATGTAATATTTAATTAAAAATGAAAGTGTCCGAAATTTGAATCGTCCGAAATTTGAATCGGAACGGTATAATACTCTTCCGGTTGCTGTTATTCAACTTAAATTTGACGTGCTTTAGGTTAATGATCATACCTTTTGCCACACATATGCTTAAATGGTCCAGCAGGTATGGTTTACGCTTGTGAATCCGTGACTGCCGGTTCGAATCCCGAAATGCAAAGGTAATTTTTAGACTTATATTAACAATATAAATATGTTAATCCAATTAGTCAGCAAAAAAAGTTAAAGCAGTTCCATATAAATGCATGAGATTTGAAGTGGGTCTTCCATTATTATTTTGGAAATAAAACTAGAAGGCTGAACAAGGGTTGGAAAAGACTGTTATTTAATACCTTGAAAAGCTTATAATGTATATTACTGTTAAGCTTTTGGCTGATTAAAATCACCAGATTTAGATGTTTAAAAGCTGAACAAAGGTTAACGTGGTCTAGGGGGAGGTAGCTCATCGATTCTTCCGGTTCGCCTCCTAGCATCGTGCTATAAGGTACCAGGCGATAACCAGGGTAGTTGATCGATAGCTCAATGACATCATTTCGTTGGCGTCTGCAATGGGAAATTCTCATAGCAGGCGTTGATGATGGGACGTTGCGAGTTGTTGAATAGCAACTATCGTGGTAACTCACCGATTACCTGACGATCTGCCAAATTTGGAAAGACGTCTGCATTGAATTGTCTCATATAATAATATTCCACACACTATATCACAAGAAATTGCGAGTAGCTGAGTGGAATGGAGATAAGTTAAGCATTGGGTACAGGCCCAAGTCTCCCCTGGGTGGTGCCAAAAGATGAGCGCAATAGAATCATCAAGTTGCCATAAGGCACGGAATGAGACTATTGCATGGCTGGGTAGTCAAAGTCTTCCATTCGTTAGTCATTTCAGGTGGATTAGAACAGGTTTAGGTGGGCGTTGGCCAGATTTGGATTTTTCAGATGTAATCCTGGATAGGACCCTGTCATTGAACGTCGCGTGAAAGTGGAACTTAATGAAGGCCTAAGTACTTTTTCGTAGTTTTAAGTTTTCGGATTTGAAAGATCGTCGGTTACAGTGGCATGCTTACTGAGCAGAACAACGCGGTCCCAGGTCCTTACATATCAAAGAGATTTATGGTAAAATCGCTTGTGTATCGTGTATTTTGCGAAACTCGTTGTTGTCGTTGGTTCCGGGTTTGAATGGATACAAAAAGTTGAGCAACGGTATTATGTGATATGAGGGGCTCGGTGGCCTTAGAGCAGCCGTTTTTGCTTACTGAGCAGAACATCATGAGTCTAATCTCAGGCCCATCCAAATTCAAGATTCGTCAATCGTTTTATTTGTTAATATGACTACATGGTAATAACAGCAACTCGGTGATTAAAAAGGTGCTCGTCTGCCTAGTGGCAAACGTTTTTGCTTACTGAGCAGAAGACCGTGGGTTTAGTCCCAAGCTCCTTCGCGTTATATGATCGTTAGGAAATCAATTCAGCTTATCGTTTACCAAAACGAACCCTGCTGCAAACCCAACCCTCTTATCCAACATCCCAGTGATTCCTCGTGGAAGTGTAGAGGTGTTCTCGGCTTTCATCAAAGCGAGTGTCATGTCAACACAATCCTTCCCATTCCTTTCTTGACCTGTGTTCGGGCGCGGCCGGCGCTGGTATTGCCTAATTTAAGATCACCAGTTTTTACACATTGAGGATGATTGCTAGTCTCAAGCATCGTCTATTGGTTCTCTGTGTAATTACAGCTGATCTGGCAATAACAGAGTAGCAACCGTGGGCGGTCAATCAAGCTCAAGCTCAAGCTGAACAAAGGTTAACGTGGTCTATGTTCAGCAATTATTCAATCTAAGGCTGAATTAAAATCGATTAAACAACACTTGTTTCCTGGGTCGACTTGTTCATGGGCATCCAAGCTTTCTTTAGGCTTCTTCCCATCCGGAAGGGAGGTTCCACTGGGAACTGGTCTACCAGTACTAACCGAATCAGTTTTTGGATGCATAGTGACAGGCGAGATAGCTACATCGAATCATGGTAGGAGATATGCATGCTACATGTCGATAGCGGGTAATCTGGAGGAGCTAATGGCACGGTTTTGGTCCTGCGAGGAAGTGGGAGCCGTCTCCGGAAGTTATCTCCAAACGAGATGCGCTGCAAAGAGCAATTCGAGCACACTGCACAGTGGTCCAGAATGCAGATATAGGTAGAATGATATGTTTTGAGCCTGAAATTGAAACTTTAGACTAAAAGTCTCTTCTACATAGTTGTTCCTTATAGTTAGGCCCTTATTTTTATGACAACGAATTCTAGGGTGGTTCTTATTATCATTAAAATCAAGAATCTAACTTTTTTGTTTGAATAAATTACGGCAAAGTTATAGCTGAGCTAATTTCAAGCAACTTTGTTAATTGCAACTTTTTTGTATCCCTTAAATTGGCCGATTTAGAGCTATTTTCTTGAATTGAGTTAATGTGGCGCTAAAAAAACATTTATTTTGCTCTAGTTTTCTTATTTCAAATTTCTCAGCAAAAGTGTCTTGAAATGACTTTTAGATCTTTAGAAGGCGCAAATTTTTGGTGCAGAAAGCTTGTCAATAACTTTCGTTGATTAAGAGTTATTGACGTTTTTTTGCTAAAAATATGCACTTTTCAAATGTTAATATCTCTGGTTGGGGCAAACAAAAAAAAAAAGATTTTTTACGGCATTTGAAAGGACGTATGTTATTCTCAATAATATGAATAAATTGGAGGTATGTTATTTTTTAAACTCGTATAAAATTAATCCTTAAAACTCCGCTCTTTCAAATGCCGTATAAAAACTTTTTTTTTTTGTTTGCTCCAACCAGAGATATTAACACTTGAAAATTGCATATACTTAGTAGAAAAACGTCAATATCTCTTGATCGGCGAAAGACAGCTTTCTGCAGCAAAAATGTGTGCCTTCTTAAGATTTAAAAGTCATTTGAAGACACCTTTGCTGAAAAATTTGAAAAAAGAAAACTAAAGCAAATTAACTGATTTTTTTTAGCGCCACCCTAACTCAATTCAAGAAAATAGGTCTTAATCGGCCAATTGAGGAGATACAAAAAAGTTGGTTTAGACAAAGTTGCTTGAAATTAGCTCAGCTATAACTTTGCCGAAAAATGTATACCTTAATTTATTCAAACAAAAAAGTTAGATTCTTGATTTTAATGATAATAAGAACCACCCTAGAATTCATTGTCATAAAAATGATGGCCTAACTATAAGGAACAACGTTGTACAAGAGACTTTTAGTCTAAAGTTTCAATTTCATTCTTAAAACATATTATTCCACCTAAATCTGCATTCTGGACCACTGTGCACTGTCGAAAGTAATTCGGATGGCCGATTCACGGTTACTCCCTAAGAACGGCGATGTTTTAGCGGAACTAGGCGCATCGAGAGACATCACGCTACGACATCTTCGAGCTGTGGACGAGAGTGGACGATAACGAGGAAGGGACAGTCAAACGATGTTTCCTGCCACATCATCCTGTAATCAAGGAGCACAGGAGTCGAACTTCGGATCAGAAAGTGGCTCCACTTGACATTTGCGAACACTAGCGCACCTAGCGGTAGAAGGCATCTTCTGCCTGCAGTTAAGATAGGCAGCATGCTATGATAGTGTGAGTGCACATAGAAAGCCCGTGTGGAACGCTACCACACACTTCGCTTGTTGAGCAGCAAAACGAACCACTTTTTGATTCACCGATTTGTTTGCACTTCTCCTTCTGTTCTGTGCAAGGAGTCAAGCAACACGATCAAGGTGAGGGTGGTCTTCGATGCATCGTGCAACACATCTTGTAACGGGTCGGGTGTTTTGGGAAGAGGAACCAATTACTACCTTCACTTAAGCGCCAGGTAGACGAATCTACCGTGAAGGAGCGATGGGCTCAAATGGACCCGTCCCGGCTTGCAGACATCAGGGCGAGTTCAATCAAACTCTTAATGGCGGCAAAGCGGTTGCGAACTCCGAAAAGGGGGACTTACCAACAGGAAAAAGCCTTTATACATCGGCAAAAGAGGTTTTATATGGTGGTTTTCCTCTATTTGCCTACAGGGGAAACTTATCGATACGCGGAAAAATGGTGTATCCAATTACATCCTTAAAAGAACAAAACTGCTTTTCTATTCTCCTCAACTAGATTCTAGGGTCTATGGCGTGCCAAGAAGAAAAGGGTTTTTTTTTCAGGTGTATTGTAAGGCTGGTTTTTCTTTTGTTAAATCGGTGATAGGGTTAGTAGAGTGTGTAAAATGGGCTGGAGTGTATTTAAAGTTATCTGACCTGTTTTTAAGACGGCGGGTGTCGTGGTGCGACATACCACGCGACATACCACATACAGGTGGCTATCGACGGATAGGTGGCGGTCGGGTAGCGCCGGTATCGTTGGGCGGCGGCGAATCGTTGGGGTTCTGTCCGATAATATGGCCGACATGTGGACTCCGACGCTCGGTCGAGTCGGTCTGGTGAACGGGATCGGCCGGTTCTATTTTTCCGTCCCGGTTTAAATCTTCAAACAAATTGTGTTTTATTTTAATGTCTCACAGTTTGATATGGCTAATTGCAGGGATGTATGTTCAATTACCTGTGCAAAAACCTTATCACCCACGCGTATTCCACGTAAACCTCGAATGCATTTTTTTAAGTTTCTATCTAAATAATAGTTTTAAGTTTAAGTTTTAAATTTTATATCGCTCTTTTACATTATTATTTTTTTTAGACTTACTAAGCACCGTAAAATTTCCAGACGAATTACAAAACTCGTTAACTTTTTCTACCACCGATCTCACCCTTCACGCAGTTTTTAACCAATAACTATCCACTTGGGGAGTCTCTCTAATCTCGACTCGTGAACGAACCCGAAGTCTACCTTGTTGAAGTTCGGTTCCCATTATCGCACACGTTCGGACGAGTCTATCCGGTGGCATAAACTCTACCTACCAATCGTCATATGAGTTCCTCGTTTGACGTTCTTTGTCGGTTTGAATCCAGAGACGAGGAACGCGATTCGCTCATGTGAAAATAGTAATTTAATGAAGTTGTGTAGGAATGTATTTTAACTTACTTTTTTAATAAGTGTAACCTTGTTACAATCTTCTGGGATTTCGCTGAACGATGCGCTCTATGCTGGACCTGTGGTACAACATGACTTACGGTCGATCGTTCTTCGCAGTCGTACACGTCAGGTGATGCAAACGTTGAGAAGATGTTCCGACAGATTTGGATGAACTTTATCGTCACTTCTCTTCAATGCGTTCTTTGGTTGAGAACCGATGGAAACGTTGTAGCGTATGAAATGCTGACGGTGACATATAGAACCGTATCAGGCGACTCGTACGTTGAAGCAGCTGGCAAGGGATGAACGAGAACAGTTTTTCTTGTCTGCAACAGCGATAGAAGAGGACGTGTACATGGACGACGTCTCTATGAACAGTGGAGGATTCAAGTTGCGAAAATGGGCCTCCAACTGTCCGGCTGTTCTAAAAGGTTTTACTTAGGTGGTATTGAGTAGAATTTCATGGAAATTAAAAATTTAAATTCAATTCAAAGCTATTCAAAGAAAATGATTTTGTTAATATTAAGGAAATTTTCCTGAGCATTGATGAATAATTCTGCGTAAGCTTTCAAGAAATTTCTGAGGAGATCTTTTGGGGAGTTCATTAGTGACGGTGAATTCTAAGATGATTCGGGATATTATAGAGAAGATTGCAAGGAAATCCTGTGGACATAGAAAAGTTTACACCATTCCGGACATATTTAGAAAATAATCATTATAAAAAATACAGATCCTAAGAAAGATATTTTCAGACTAAAGGTTTTTTTTTCCCACATTCTGGCTTGAAAAATATAGATGTCAGATCTATATTCCTTGCATAAAACAGGTCACAATCAACGGCCGTGTAAGAATCATATGAAGAGGATATAAGATACTCATTAGACTGATACAAAATTTGACTTTTTCTCTCCACATTGCTTAAAAGGTTTCAAATCGGATCCTGATTAGCCTCCCAAAGTTACAACTCATTTGGTTAGAAACAGACTTCGCACAAGCCATTTGAAGTTTACATGTAAATTACTATGGGAAATCTCAACTTTTTGTTCATTGCCTTCTAGTCTTTTTCCATATTGAGCTGCGAAACAGTTAAACACCCATTCTTATAGAAAATTTTCTCAGCTACAACTTTGCTCAATACCGTTTCTATGCAAAATGAGACAGGAAAAAGTTGAAGTAATGAAATTGGGTTGTTAGCGGAATGCTAAATAAAACAGCAAAAAAGGTTATCTTCCATTTAATTCCACTTAATTAATTTTGGTATCCATGACAGATACGTATTTCGACTACAATGTGCAGTCTTCATCAGTGTCATTCCCACTAAAGAACTTGTTGACATGATCAAGCAGCTGCTCTGTAGGCAACACTGTATTTTGCAGTGTGACATAGTAGCCATGATTTTTGTGTCCTATTCAACGCCCCAGAAACACCAATGTTGCCTGCTGAGCCGTTGATTGAGCATGATCATAAGACATCAGCGCATTGAACCATTGATAACTTTCGATCCTTGCATTTAATAAAAAAGTGGTCTTGAGCAAAGTTTTTACCTGGAAAATTTTCTACAAGTACAATTGAAAGTTTTTGAAGCAGACCGATATTGTGAATTATTAGGTAGACATGAACAAAAATCTTGGTTTTACCATAGTAATTCCCATACAAACTTCAAATGGTTTGTGCCATCTCAATTTCTCACCAAATGGGGTCAAATTTTGAGAGGTTATTCAGGATCCGATTTGGAATCGTTTAAGTATTGTGGAGCGAAAATTTCAAATTTTGCATCACTCTAATACTCATGCATACAGTTGGTGTGTTTGCCAATAGGTTTACGTTTGAAAATAACATTCCGTTACGCTATGTACATAATTCCAATAGTTCACAATGTTTTCGATTTACAGTAAAACAATAACATTAAAATACGTGCCCATAACGGAGATTGGAATTGATGTTCCCAATCAGCGCAATCATCATCAATGTTGTTTTCATAGCGGTGTTTAATTTTTCGGCCTCCGCTGTCGAATGATTTCCACATCTCCGCATCTGAAATTCGCCTCTCTCGCTCTGGTCCCAAAATTTAATTCTACTCATCCCAAGGAAGCTTTCGCCTGCCATCAGCATCATCATCCTCGACGAGCCTGTGTGTTTTATTATTTTAATGACGTCTTTGTCGGTCATTTGTCGTTTCTCGTTTTCGAGCGCACCTTGACCATGAGAACAAGCCTCAGCCCTAAATGAGGCTACCTCATGTAAGAAAATCATTCACAGAAGCAGAGAAGCATCACTGCACGAACAAAGGTCCCTTCGCTCCCTGACTGAAAGGTAGGTAGGTACCTACTTGGAAGGCGCCTGAAGTGTTTTACAAGTAGCTTCCTTCCTTCTTTGAGCTTCCCTGCGAATGCCTTGTCGACCGTCCGACCGGAGAATAGAGGCACTGCATGTGCCGAAGCATAAAATTGAAGATAAACAGAATTGGAGAATGAGACTTGAAAAGTGCAATTGCCACCGCACACTCCGTGACTTCAGCGTGTCTTCATCGGTTTTCAGCCAGACGACGCACGGACACGGGGGCCAAGCGAGCAAGAAGGCAAACACTCTTGAATCTTAATTATGTTTGGTCATTAATAATGCCGGTCTTCGATGAATGGGCCGGAAAACGGGCGGCAACGGTCGGGACTAATTTAATTGGCTATCTATTGAAATATTCTACTCGATTAATTATTCGCAATTTTATAGCTACCTACTCACTTCACATGGAGTTTGTTCTTCAGCATGTCATTAGCCGTACCTGTAACGAGACAACAACGTCGAAAACAATTTAGTGAGTAAATATTTTCCACCAAGAAACATATCAACGATGACATTTACTATTATGTTGCACGCTACAGAGCTCGTCATTCGCATTTACTTTAACTTTTGCCGCACCACTGACATATATTTTCCCTCGCCATAACCCCATTCTCCGCTCAGCACTAAACAAGACAAATAGTCTCCGGTAGAGCAACGTTTATCTTCACATCCCCGGCCCTGGTTTTCATCCTCGAGTGTATTCCCCCTAAACTGTGTACCCAACCCAGCGCACTGACTCTGAAAGTAAACATCAAAATAACTCCACTCCAATAAACCATCAGGATTCCAACTTCCGGTCCCACTTCCTGGTCGTCTTCCGAGCTCCAAAGGTTAATGGTCTGTCCCATCTTTTCTTCAACCCATGTGAGCAAACCTGCCAGCCGACGTCTATTGCACATATGTATACTCGGTAATGGCTCTTGCTCGGATTACATGGAGTCACATAAACTTTCCCCCTGAGCTGAAGAAGACACACTACACCCCCGGCACCGACCGAGGGGGTCGGAGGAAAAAAATGACAGCAGGCAATGTCCTCTCCAATTTGCGACCCCACATGAACACGGCACGACAAATGGTCCCGTTCTATTTGTTAGTGGGGATATTGTTATGCTTTATTCCCGGGAAAGTTCATTGTCAGGTATGTGTGGATTGGCATACCTACCGTTCCATTCATGGGAACAATGCAGGATGGAAACTTTGTGACATGGTTGCGATATGAGTAGAAGGATGGCGTTTCTGTGAATTGGGTTCGACGTGGAACAGCAGAATTAGAATGCAGGTGAGTTGATGGAATTTTGAGCGGTAAAAATATTCCGACCGAATAGTTGGAATTATCGCGTAGGTGTGCACTGCAACATTGTTCGATATAAGCAATTAGAAGAGTTGAACGAAACAGCTCCACAAAACAGTAGGTGGTCAAATGAAATTTCGAAAGGAATAACCCAATTATCTGATATTCGCTCTTTTCCAGTAAAATGCTTTTTGAAGGGATCTCAAGGGTGCTCCTAACCAAATGGGAAAAAAAATTGAAGTAACTATTAATTTAATAAGTGAGGTGCCCGGTTTCTCCCGAGTATTAAAATATTGCGAAATGAGTATTGCAGTAATGATTTTTTCTCGATAATTTCCATTGCATGATTTTTAAATAGGTTAAGATTGCACTCGAAAAAAATGCAACAGTTTCTTTTGTGTATAACTTTTTATTGCATGGGTAAAAATGGATGAAATTGTAAGTAAATATAGTTTGGATTGTAATGTTTACATGTGCAAAATCTCGTCACAATCTGTCAAGGAGTTATCGAGATGGCATCCAAGCAAGAAGTGCTCCGACAAAAAAATATGGGAGCGGTCGTGGAAAATCCAGGCCAGTCGCACAGGTGGATCGCGAAACAGTTTGGAATCGACAATTCGACCGTGTCCCGTGTGGTTCAATCGTTCAAGGAGACCCAGACGACCCAGCGGCGGCAGCAGACGAAAAGCAAAGACGACGAGGTGAGGGATTACTCCAAGCGTAATCCGAACCTTTCGATGTGGGACGTGGCCAATAAGGTCAATTCTTTCGTCTGATTCATCCAGCAGACAATGAACCGGGACGGACTTCATGCCTTCCAGGTAAGGAAGTCGCCTTACCGAACCGATAAACAGAATACGGTGGCCAAATCCTGCACCAGGAAGCTGCACCGCGAGTATTTTGTGCAGCCGAAATGCATCGTAATGGACGACGAGGATTACATTAGAGCGGACGCCAAGCTGAACCCCGGCCTGGAGTTTTTCGTTGGCAAGTCCCGCCTGGATGTTCCGGAGAAGTTCCGGAAGAAGAAGGTCGACAAATTTGCCAAAAAGTACTGAGTGTGGCAGGCAATCTGTGGGTGTGGCAAATTCAGCAAGCCGTGCATAACGACCGGCACCATCAACGGCCAAATATATAAAAAATAATGCCTCCAGAAGCGCATGCTGCCCTTCCTTCGTTCTCACGAAGGTGACACTCTGTTTTCCCGGATCTGGAATCTATGAAATTCTGGGCGATTATGAAGAGCCAGCTCCGGAAAACAGGGAAGCTCTTCAACAACGACAAGGATTTGTAGAAAGAGTGGATGAAAGTATGTAAGAAATATGGCGCAAATGTTGCACAGGGTTTGATGGGTACCGTTAAGTCCAAGGTGGGGGCATTTAGCCTAGAAGAGGACGTTGAATAAACCAGCTTTGCAAAAACATTGCCAATATGTGTTTGTTTATTCCCTGAGAGTTTCAAAAATATCCGACTTAAAATGAATTTTTGGTGATCATTTTTTTTCGAGGGATCACACTTTTGAGACTAAGATTCCAGGGATCGCACTTTTGGGACTTTTTCATTACTATTTGATATAGAGTACTTACATTGAATCCAATTGAATTTTCAGTTAACCCATCTTCAAATATTTTTTTTTCTTTATTTTAGAGATTTTTAGCCTTAGGCTTATCTTCAAATAGATGGTTTAGTGCTATTAAGCTCCCTATCAATATTCAAAATTTCCGTACCGCAGAGCTATACTCTGCATTTTCACTGAAGGTGCACTTGAGAGCGCTTTCCAGTACAATGAAAACGCAGAGTGTTGCTCTACCGTGCGGAAATGTTGCGAAAGTGCGATCCGTCAAAGAGCTATTCATAGTACCGTAAGCATGATAATGTTTGCACCATTGAGCAATGTCAAATTAAAAAAACTCTCGGTTTCGAGTTTTTTTTATTTATTCAAAGAGGGCTGCAATTACGACCTCCACACGCTTCCAGAATGCACGGCAGGTTCTAATAATGTAGTCTGAATCTATTTCTCTCTAGGTACGGGTCAATGTTTCTCTGAGGCTTGCTGTACTCGGGTGGCGTTTAGAAAAGGCCTTGGCCTTCATGACGGGCCATATTGAGTAATCCAGTGGATTAAGATCGGGATGGCGGCCACATATCCTTTGCCCAGAACGCAAGATGTTCCTGCAACCACTTCTGAGTGCGGTTCGAGGTGTGCCACGGAGCCCCATCTTGTTGAAATACAACATTTGGCTTCGGACCATACTGTTCTTTGATCCACGGAAGAACATACTTACTTAAAATCCCGATGCAGACCTCCGTGTTGACCTGGAATGAACACAGGGTCCATTTTTCGCCATCGGAAGCCACCAATCCAAACACCGCAACGCTAGCAGAATGCTTGGTCAGATACACGTTCTTGTGCTCGTCGACCACGTCTTTTACCGGAAGAGAACTAATATACCGGTCGGTTCTGGAATTTGATTCGGGATCGACGGTAAACATGCTCTCGTCGGTGAACAGGATTACCGATTTTTTTTCGCTTAAGGAAGTTCAAGATTTTCTTGCATCGTTCGACTCGTAGCTCCCGGATGCGGTTGGTAATCATGTGAGTTTTTTTCCGTGCCCTCGACTTCGCCCCGCAATCGTGTTCCTTTGCCATTTTCCTTATTGAACGCACTGGATTCACCCGAATCTTCCTTTTGATAGCAGCGATAACCCTCGGAACCCGAGCTGACCTCGGACGGCCTGTGGCCAATTTCGCGGATAGCTGTCTTTTCTTTTCTCGGTCTAAAACCCTTTTGACGGTCCACCGGGACACTCCCACCTCGATTGAAATGTCTTCAAGCGACATTTGCGCGTGGGACAAATCACGAAAACGCTGCCACTTCATCATGGTGCAACTGTCAAACTAAGTAAATTATTTTCTTTATACACAGCCTACTACGGTATGAGCTATAGGTTACGTGCATGCAAAGAAAACCAAGGCATTGTATGCACAGGTGAAACGGGAACCTTATCTGTACCATGGTGCAAACATTTTCACGCATACGGTAGTTACCGCAATTCCTGCCTACCCAACTAACAATCTTAACGCCTTATGAGTTTTATTAATGTTTTATAAAAGAAACAATTACTACCGTCAGTTTTATTGAGTAGTCATCAAAAGCTGGTGGGTTAAATTCCACTGTCAACCTTATAGAAAACAGGGCTGGTAGCGATCAATGCTGTCTAAAATAGTGATTTTAGTGACCATGTTGAGGAAATAAGTTACGAAGTAGAGACTTATAGTAGTCGTTCTGATGGCACACCAAAGAAATGTTTGATTTTTTAGACTTATTCAATTAACGGGTGACCTCATCAAAATTAAAATGAAAAGAATGGGTCTGTGGTCTGTGGAACATGACCGTTGGACGACTGCCGCAACGAATTTCCGGATGCATCTTTTGATCCTGTTGGTGAGAAGCTTGGTGTCCTTGGTATTACCAAGGAGCTCAACAGACCGAAAAAAATCCTCGATATGACGGCACTGCGGCATATTTGTCAAATTGCGGTCTTTTGGCACATATGGTATATTTAGGCTTTCGGCCGTTCTTCCAGGTCATCCAGCGGTATTGGAATCTCATGGTTTGGATTTGCTACTCTGAGGATCTAGATTTCTTTCTACACACTATTCCTTCCTTCCTTAGAGTCTTGCAGTTGTGTGACTTCGAACAACGGAACTTTCTGGCCGCTTCCCGTTGACTTACCGAATCCTTGTTGTTGAACATGTTGTGCAGCGTGCAGTCACTATACCCACGTGCGTACCACTTTGTTCTTCGCGGTGTTGTTTTTGTCCTTCCTTCGGTTGCTCCTTTTCTTACCTCCGGGCCTTCCTATTTTGGCAGGAATTAATCATTTTTCCAAGCTTCTGCATTCATGTTCCATCAGATGTCACTGCTGATGTTTGTGGTAACATCTATCGGAAACTACGTATAATCTGTTTTTTATTAATTGTTCATAGAGGACACCCAAGTAACATTTCAAGTTTTATCGAGGTTTTAAAGCATGCTACAAGTCTAAATCATGGTCTCCAGAACCGTCATAAAACCAAAATTGTTACTTGGGCAGTGCAGTACAAAACATGTCTGGTACTTCTATATAAGCATTTAAATTAATATTCGAAGTCCCTCCTTTTTTACACATTCTGCACAAAAAACAGCTCACCCCTCACAGGATTTCCTGCCGATTTTTATGAATGGAGCGGGGCAGAAAATATCTTTTGGGCAGAAAATGTAAAAAGGAGGGACTTTGAATGTTAATTTAAATGCATATATAGAGGTTCCAGACATGTTCTGTAGTGTCAGTAGTGTCAGGTACTCTATTTTGTAATCTGTGAAAGGGAGATCACAAATTGAGTGTCATCAAAAGACATGGCATGTTGAGAGATTGAGCTCGTGAGAGAGAATTTTCTTTCTCAAATTTGAATTTTTTTTTCTCTCTCTCTGAGGACTGGTAGTAAAGCGGTTTAAAATGTATGGGAAAAAACCTTTTAATTGTAGCTTGTTTAAAACTAATTCCCAGGAAATAAGTGAACGACAAAGTCCATGAATAATTTCTTAAGGTGGTCGTTCAATTTTTTGTCCTGAATATGCACCGAAAGCGAATTATTCCCACTTCCCTCAATTTCTATATGGGGATTTTTATCACTTCCTACCAGCGAAACAACGCCATCTCTGTGAAAAATGGTCGGAAGATATGATTAATTCATGCAGTGCGCCTCCACCTTGCATAAAAATCACATGTGTTTGTATCCCTCATAAAATATGTTTCCTTTCTTATTGAGGAAATGAAGCGATGAGGGAATCTCCTTTTTTCATTTCTCCAATACCAACGATATAGCACTATCCGGTACCTCTGGTGGTAATTCATACACTCGCACGTATTGAATACAATACTTTCCCGTTTTGGTCAGCCACATCTGAAATTTTAGGCTGACAAAAACGGGAAGCTGACAAAATCGGGAAATTTTCTTTTTCAATATTTTAACCATCAAATCGATTTTGAAATCAAGTTTAACCACTATAAATGGAATTACTGATAAATGTTTACTATTCTTACAACAAAGGGTACACCAAATGTCTCGAAAAGTTTGCGTACGGTTTGTTGAGCCGGTACGTACTGTTCGGTTTCCTTAAATTCCGCTTGGTTTTCAGCGCTGCAACCAAGGTTGAACTTCCATATCTCAGTATCAACGTAAATACACTAGCCAGGAGCCATCTCTTGCTACTGCTTGGTCTCGAGATATTCGGTATGATTCTGGCTACCGCATTGATGGCCTTCGCTGCCTTCTCGTTGGCGTATTCTACGTGGCTATTGAAGCCAAACGGTCGCCAACCATCACTCCCAGGCAGTTTATTACGTGCTCCTCAACGGTAATTTCTGACCACTGCAGCGCTTTAAAGTAACTGATCAATACCAACAGGCTGTTGTGGGCTCACTGCATTAGGTTTCCCATCATGTCGGAGGCAGTCGTCAATATTTCCATCCATTCCAGCGTCTTGCATGTTACGGTAAGACGACGACGGCCTCAAAGCCAATGATCTCAACTCGTTTGGGTAGCTTCAGCGTTAGAGCGCCGTTTAAATTACGATCCAGAGCGTTGAACCAAGGATGGAGCCTTGTGAAATTCCTACCGCGGTCCTAATGGATCTCTGTCCTATATTTGACTCGTAGATCAGAACCCGGTTCTGGAAGTAGCGTCGGCCTCTCAGCTATAGCTGTTTAACGCATTCTGGACGTCGATCGTTATCACGGCATAATAGCGATATCCTCTCCAATTCTGTTTCGACGCCTTCTCGACAATCCTTGCTCACTCTCCGTGCTTTTCGTCAGCCTGTTTAGGATGATCCTCTCCAAGAGTTATCCGAGTGTATCCAGCAGGCACTGCTACGAGTTGCTCGTTGGTGACTTCGTCGTTATCTCCCTCTCCGTCTCCGTACGATGTAGGTGGCACATTTCAGCGGGCATGACTTGACATCTGATCTTCGTCATCATGACACGGTGTTCGTCGTTGGCAGCAGCGTCTCAACCCAGCTCCAGTTGACAGTTTGACTTGCTCTGCTTTATCTCTCGTTTATGTGCTCGGAACATTCCTCTACGTTCCTCTCTGTCTGCTTCTGTTCTTGCTTTTTGAACACTTCTTCTGGCTCTGGCTCTGTACTGTTACAGGATTCCGTTGGCCGACGCCATATGGGATTGCCTGATGGTCACTATGGTGTGACATGTGTATCGCACATGTTAACATATCCCTAAATTCTCAAGGACCACACTTATCGACACCCTGTAGATTTCCAACGCCATCGAACTGCATTATGCAACGAATGCAAATGAGTTCATAAAGCAGTTCGATGACTTAAAGCCTGACACGACAATAAACGTGTTAGGGTCATATTTCACCCGACGACGCACAAACAGCGTGTCGTTGTCAAGCGCATTTGGTTTGGCGCAAATAGCGTTCTCCAGAATTTTCTCTCCCTGTCCTCTCTCTTTTCCAGTATCGATCGCAAATTGGTGATCCGATACATAATAATACATAAGTGCTTTCAAGTGTCTCCAAGCTAAGCTATGTAAGAAGGATTAAGTAAATTCTGAATAAATTCATTCTTAGTTCGATCCTCACGCGAGCATGTTCAATTAGTGGCAAAATATAACAGTCAAATTAATCCAAGGTTACAATGGGTATATCCTTCACACACTCTCCAATTCATATTTTCCACCAGCGACGGACTGCAGTCCGCACGACCGATGACTACCGGTCTTCGTCCGATCAGCTCTTCGGTAAGTACAACCAGCGTCTCGTGGAACTGCTCCATCGTCCATCGGGTGCGTAGTAACTGCATATGAATATTCCGTTAATTTTGGTGATCACGAAACCTTCTTCTAGAATGAGGTATCTGCCCATAACTTGTATTGCAGCCATTCCAGCTCTATCTGCCACCTAGTTACCTTTATCGGGGGGACTCGATACAGCTGTGCAGTGTCGCAATAATTGAGGTTTATTTGAGTTACCTCTGTTATTGTTGCGACAAAACAATAAAGTGTCATTTGGAGCGAAATGCTTGCGAATTCACGCTTAAAAACTACAAGGGACAGCCCTCTGGGGTTGTACGCAATGGTGACGTAGGACTACGTGGTCTTATATAATAAATCTTATTTGTTAACTGCAGCAAGAGTTTGTGTTTTGTGTAGGAATAGGAATTTGAGCGGAGCTCTCTCTATTTATACTCTTCAGTATGACGCGCTTGACAAAGATGGTCCACAGCGACTCACGAAGAGCTACTGATTCCGAACAATAGCGCTGCGGCTTCTTCTTCTTTCTATAGATGCTCATGTGGGCTGCAGCTCGCTGCTTGCAGGCAGCCTTTCGTTGTGTAAGGGAAAACAATGTGCAACGCCACGCGCTGAAAGCACTGCTGCTGTTGCCAACGACCAGACATCACCGCACACGGTGATTGGAACTGCATCCGATCAGCGGTTGAGAGCAGTCTTGATAGCTAGCTGCTTGCGGGAAGCTTTTAGTTGTGTACTGGAGAACACCACCCTTCACCACGCAGTGATTAAATTAACACCGTTTGGTGAGACCGAATGGAATTCAACTTTGAAATCTGTGTTAGGGAAATCGTTTTTCGCAGGTAATCGGTGATAATTTTAATTACCATAGCAACAGTTGCACATTCGTGCTATTTTCAATAGTGACATTTTGAAAAATGATAAAATCTAGAATTAAACAGGTGCGTATAAATATTTCTGATCGATTGGTGATACAATTATTGAAATTGGTCCAGGGGCAGCTGAGTTATTAACGTTCAAAATCTTTCATAATTTTGTTACATGATCTATTTTTGGTTTTCACAAAGTGTACCCCCATATTGAAACCGCAGACGTAGCCCTACGTCAAATCGGGAAAGCACTGTATTGCCTCCACTGCCTTTCTATGCTGATAAACAACATTGTTGTTACTAATTGCATAAAGCGCACACCCCTATAAGTTAAACTTGATGAATAGGGTTTTTTTTCTCAGATATACAATTACTGGCTTCAATTTCAGCAACACTCGTGGATGAATTGGAAATTTAGACAAAGGATTGAAGTCAAAACGATGTTCTTAACATCAACTCCAGGCATCATCGAATTTAATTTACTTCACCGACCGACCAAGATGAAAGCAATGAACAAAGCTCTTGAGACACAATCCATTGTTGTTCCTGTTGTACTGACATGCGAAGATTATTTATATTTAAATCAACAGTAAATCTGGGTTTGGTCGGTTCATGTTAGTCTTCATGATACACATTTAAATTCATCCGAAAAATGGTGCTCAAGGACCAAATTTTGGGACGATCAAGTTAAAAATTATATATAAATAAAGTCGGAGTCAGTACTTTTCTTCTCCACCGAACCTCGGCTCCTCATGTTCAAAAATGCATCTGACTCCAGCACTCATGTTCAAAACTGCATCTCCTCAGCCTTGAATTTTACATGACATGTTTATTTACGTTCCATGATTTACATCGAATATGAAGTATTTTTTTTTTGTTAATTACTTTATTTTTACAGGCTTAATCGAATAAACTTTACAGAGCCAAGTTATCATTTTTTTATACATTATAAATGTCTTAAATCTAATATGAAGTATGTAGCGTGAAAAAAAAAATATGTCTAAGTGTGTATTTGTTGCCCTACGTCATAGCGTTAGCGTTAGCGTTAGCGTTGTTATGATATACTTCGTAGATTGGATACTAGCGACACTCACGTCTCTTCTGAAATTCTCAGTTAGACTACTTTCAGGAATAATGCTGGGAAGTAAACATTGGTTCCAATCTAAACAAGAGTAACAGAAGCATGACTGCCGCTATTCCCGGCCACGCCCATCTTTACCATAACTAGGGATAGGGAAGGAAATGTTGATGTAGTACTTACTTAACGAGAGGCCACCGACTTAGCGACACCCTCATAAGTGCTACGGAGTTGGAGGGTTGGGTAGGGTATTCGGTTAGGATTCACCTCAAGTTGGCGATGCAACCAAAAGTATGCATTGTTTATTTGTTGTTTATTTAATCTCTCGATAGCCGGCTATCGAAAGAACATATTCATTTTGTTTAGTGATCATGAATTTTAAGAGTCATGACGGAGAGCTTGGGATTAAACCCATGATTTTCTGCTCAGTAAGCAAAAACGATCCCTCCAGGGTCATCGAGCATCTCAGAACCATAACGCTTCTCGACAATACAGGACTACGTTTTCGCTTGATATGCAAATAGTTTCCGAGGCTAATGTTTAATATCAAATATACAAATGATGGTGGCGATTTATTGTGCTGTGTTAAGTCCATGATTTTCTGCTCAGTAAGCAAAATCGATCCCTCCAGGGTCATCAAGCATCTCATAATCCACAGCGCTTCGCGTCAAAGTACGAATATATGGATGAACTATCTATTATTGAATAACTATTATTTACGATAATTACATGAAAGAAATAAAACATAAACTACAAACAAAACGTGACAACTAAAATCTCAAAAAGATATTCTCACAAATATATTTCACGCAACTAGGAATCTCAAAACAATTAGACGCTATAATGATACTCTGCACTTGTTAGACACAAGAAGAGGCCAAAAAGCAAGCGTCCGACACACAAAACCCGCCAGATCCACTTGCAGTCACAATCAACGATTCTACGAATCGCGAGCGCTCACGAATCATAAAACCGCTGACTGCGACACTCTGAAAGCGAAAATGACAGGCTCCATTACAACATCTAACGAATTCAAAACTCCGAAAATCACTCATCTATAGCTAGTGAGTGGAAGCAACCTTGTATGCAACCATTCTTCATGATACACTTTTTCTGTCTATCTTTCTATTAGGCCTGTGGACATGCGTTAGCTTCGAAACTTCTAACCAAATTGGGAAATTTTTCAAATCAGAAAAAAAACTTGAAAAAAAAACTTTCAAAGGTAATTACAAGTAAAATAAATATTGATTATTTTACGCAAAAACGAGCAAGTAATATTAAATCTCTTGTATCGTATGCTAATGCTAATTGACTGTAACAAAAATAATATGCTTAAATAAAATAAAATATTAATAAAATTATATGCAAAATTATCTAGAAGATCATTACTTTATTGGTGAGAAGTTTCTAATAAGCCCTCCCAGTTCCTCTGTATACAGAACAAATCTGATACTATAATCAGAATTGCTCAGTCTGCATGAAGCAGCCGATTTCAACAAGGAAGTTCTATTAACAACCAAGAATTAATCGTTTGAGGCATGCTGAAGTATTAAGAAGGTGATATGTGTCACTATAGAGTGTGTATTTGTTGCCCTACGTCATAGCCAAAAACACTAAACGTCCCGCTGACCAATGAGGCCAACAAACTGAACGAAATTTGTCCCCATTTCAGGGTATCATCTCGCCACGGGGTAAATTGGCATAAACAAATGTGTCACACAGTCTGAATGCACCACTCCCCATGGCACTTCTAGTCACCAACAGCAGCTTGGAGCCAATTAAGAACCACACAGCTCAAGGGCCAACACCGGAATTATTTATACGAAAACTTTTCTTTAATGAGAGCTCAACCGTTGCTAACTTCTGGTTTTCATCTGTCTTGAAGCAGTTTTCTTTTCTTCTGACAGTAATATTACTTATTTTACTCACAGAGAACCACAAAGAGAAAACGAGAAAAATATACCAAGTGAAAGTTTAAATCGTAGTAAGTAGGGTAGAATAGGGAAAAATGCACCCTGGGTAAAACGCCCGATTTGGATTTTCATATTTACATAGCTATTCTACACATAATTCTGAAATTTTTCAAGGCGAAATGCTAGTTTAAGTACTTTACTAGCACTGTGGCTTGTCAAATTTATGAATTAAAAACGGAGATGCTATGTAAAATCACATCGGGCGTTTTACTCCAGGGGTGCATTATGAGCTGTTCTCCCCTACTGTTATGTGAGCTTTCCATTTGCTCTCGTTGTCGTTCGACTTGAGAGGCTGCCAAAAAGATCTTTCCAGTTGCCGGACGGTCGACGAGATCGACTGAAAATGGAGTTGAATTCGGCTCAATTTTGCAAAACGAGGATTTGCTGAAAAAATGAGAAACATTTTCCTACCTTATACAGGAAAAACTTCTTGAATATGAGAAAAAAGACAGTATAGTAATAGACTATCGATTTTCCTCATATTCGAGAAGTTTTTCCTGGAAAGCTCGGAAAATTGAACTCACTTTGTGCACAAATGTACTTTACGAATTGGGTCGAATTCAACTCGATTTTGAGTCGATCTCTTTGTCCGTGAGCCTTTGTGTCGAGTGTGTGGAAAACACTTCAATTTTGATAATTGCATTTTGACACGACCACGAGCCCGTTCCAAATTGAAGGGAGCAGATTTTCTGTTTGTGCTCACTTTTTGGGGATTGCGGTGCGTAGCGAATGGCCAAAACAGATAGAAAGAATGAAGCTCCAGGCTGGTGGTGGAAGTAGTTTGGGTTCAGTTCAGTCTAATTCGAGCAGATTGAATTTGTTACAGAAATTTCCCGGGTCTGCCCCGGTATGGCGCTGATTTAATGTTGAAATCGGTGGCCTTAAGTGGTTGTTTGGCAAGGGGGTTTGTTTTCTCCGCAGTGAATAAGAGTCAAGTGACTAATTTGTTGGCTCGTTTTCAAAATGTGGTCTTGCAAAAGATTCGGGGAAGGTTTTTGTTTTTCAATTTAAATCTAAAGTTATAGTGATTCATGCGGGATGATTCTGAAGGCATCGTCATCATATTTGAGTAAAACAACATCCAATCATTTTAATCATGATGACTACATGATTTGCATCAGCCTTGTCGTGCCCTGATTGGAGCACAATTTACTGTGTCATGCCGGAAAATAGCTAATCAATTTCAGACAACAACTCTGCTTGGAATGACATTGGGCTAAATCGATCCGAGTTACGTACCGTGATTGCATTGCTTGCTTGAAGGTTGGTACTGGCATCGGCGTTCCACAGAGATGTCTATCTAATCCGCCTTCGGAGCTCTCACCTGGTGGCAAATGCAGAAGGCTCCTTGAGAAACCAACCATACCGAGTAGTCACCAACCGAATCACACAATAAATTATTCATCTCCCCAGGATATGCCTCCTGCTGAGGCAAAGACCTGCAACTACAACATTCTTGTTACGTATTTATTCCTTTTTCCATCTTCCACCCCACTTGATTCATCATCGCCGCCGCCCATCGAGGAACCCATTTCACTCTCAATTTATTTCCGTTCATCCAGGAAAAGCCAAAACATCTTGATGCCTTTACATAATCCACACTCCTTCGTGTCCTGGGTGTTTCGCTTTTGGCTGCTGGCCACATGCTGCTGCCGCCACCCTATCGGAACAACCGAATCTCACTTTTCGTTTAGTCAGCAGGGCACACCAACCGACGACGTAGACAACGTCCTCCGTAACTGGCCTTCCTATTATAGGTAGTGTGCTGATTTCCTTGATGAGGCCAGCCCCATAGCTTCCGAAAAGTTAATCGATTTCCAGTGGCCTTGACAGGAATTCTATTCATAGCTAAGCCCAATCTTTCTGTCTCTCTGTCTCCCCTATTGGTGTGCGGTTACCGCCGCAGCACCGTTCGTTGTCGGATGCCGGTTAAGTAGACGCAAAGCACAGATTGGGAGGCTTTATCTCGGGATCAGGTCACTGAACACTGACAGCCAGCAGATTTCGGGGGAGGTTGGTGGATGGTCACAGCATTGATTAAATATTGAGTCATTTGCGGGAAATTATGCTCCCGGGGATCATCGATGTGAAAAATACGCACACCGACGGAAAAAGGGGTCCGACAGGATAGAGGATGGTACAAACGGACTGCTTTTGGTCGACTGGAATCAGATTCCGGACAGACACCGGGCGGTAAAGCGTATCGTACTAATCGGGTTTTCTTTGTTTCGCAATCGTAGCTTGTTTGATATCTTTATTAGGATTTTCGACTGGAATATATTAATATAAGATTCGGGGAGAATGAAAAGGAAACCACCGGTGTCAATAAAAAGGAAGAAAGCTTTGGGTTAGTGGTCATGGTTTTCAATTGTCAATAAAAAAAAACATGAACCTCGATTCTCTGCATCTCTGTCCATTTTTAAAATTATCCCTTTTCCACAAAAACCTCCATTAAATAAGGGTTCTTAAAGTTTTCAAAGAACAGGTAATACTCAACCTGGTTTGACTTCAAGTCAGTCCTGTAATGGTGGTTACTTTTAATTAAGCATTTAATGTAACCAGATATTTTCACAGATTTTGAACTTCCTAAATCAAAATAATTTTGAAATATTATTCTGATCTTAATAATCATAATTTTCCCTGTAATGGTGGTCTCTCAAAATATCTGATTACGTAAATGCGTTATCATAAGAAAGCACCATTACAGGGATGCCTTCTGTAAATAACCAAGCTTTTATTTTCCTCGGGATTCTCTATATTTATAGAAAGAGGAATTGATGGCTTCTTATCTTTTACATTTGTCAGATCACTTAATTATAACTAAATAAGATAAAATGTATGTGGACAGAGTTAATTAGCTCCGGTCCTGACAAGTTCCTACCTCACGCCTCCATGAGTCATATGATCACAAAAGACTGCCAGCTGAAACATGGACACAGCTGGTTGGCGTAGCCTGGACAAAGTTGTCAATCCGACAATAGCAGAGTGAGGAGGTACGACGCGTACACTGGCGCGGTAACCATAGCACGGTGATAGAGAAAATGCTTCGCCAACCCGAGCGTCTGTTCACCATGGAGGTGCGGCTCAAACAACGTCTGACTGGCATCCAGCTGCTGAATAAGAAATGCTCTTCCCCGGAAGCTACACCTAAGATGGCAGCCCCATCACGGCGGATAGGAGACCTTAGGCCAACCACCTACTGTCTCTGAAACCTTTACAATTGTTACAGAAACCAACAGAGAAAGACATCGAACTGATATAACGGCAACGACTTTTAGCGCAAAACAACGGACACGAATTGGATCATGGAATGTATTGACGTTAGCCCAGCAGGGTAAACTGGCACAACTCACCAACGAGGCGCGACGCATGAAGCTAGAAATCCTGGGACTGAGTGAAGTTCGTTGGCCAAACATTGGAGAACACAAACTGCCGTCGGGACAGGTACTACTATACTATGGTATTCGAGGTGAAAACGCTCGCCCATCGTGGAGTTGTTCTCCTACTTAGCGTCCAGGCAAGTGCTGCACTCATCAAGTGGGAGCCTGTTAATGAGAGGATAATTGTTGCCAGATTTAGAACACGGGTTCGTAACCTTACCATAATCCAATGTTATGCGCCAACCGATGCTGCCGAGCTACAGGACAAGGAGAATTTTTACAGTCAACTGAATGCCGTCTTAGATAAGGTTCCAAAGGGTGACATCAAGATCTTCACTGGCGACTTCAATGCGAAGATCGGCTCCGAAAACACGGACTATGAGCGTGTCATGGGACGCCATGGTCTCGGCGAAGTGAGCGAGAACGGTGAGCTATTTGCAAAATTTTGTGGCAATAACGACATGGTGATCGGGGGCTCGCTCTTCCCCCATCGGCCAGTGCACAAAGTTACGTGGGTTTCCCATGATGGACATACCGAAAATCAGATCGACCACATCTGCATCAGCCGAAAATGGAGACGGAGCCTTCTTGATGTCCGGAATAAACGCAGCACCGACATCGCGTCTGACCATCACCTTCTAATCGGCGAAATCCACCTACGCATGGCGCGGATCCAGCGACGGGAGGAGAGACTCGGGCGGCGGTTCAACCGACGCCGACTTGAAGATCCAGCGGTAAAAAGGTCTTTTGTTGAAGAACTTGAGACTCGAGCTGCGTACGTTCCAGAAGGTGGCAGCGTAGAAGAACAATGGACGGCCATCAAGAATGCCTTTATAGAAACAAACGAGAATAACTTGGGTGAGCTGCGCACCCAGAGGAAAGAGTGGATCACAGATGAAACCTGGTGGAAGATTGAGGAGCGTAGAGACGCAAAAGGCGCGATAGAGCGGGCGAGAACCAGAGGAGCCAAGAACGAAGCCCGTCAACGGTATTCGGCTCTAGAGAAGGAAGTCAAGCGCTCTTGCAGACGGGACAAGCGAGCGTGGGTGAACTCCCTGGCTGACGAAGAGGAGAAAGCCGCAAACACTGGCGATATACGCCTCCTCTACGATATCTCACGACACCTGAGTGGAGCAAGGATGAACCCGAGGATGCCAGTGAAGGACACGACTGGACAATTGCTTACCGACCCCACTGACCAGCTGAAACACTGGTTTAAGCACTTCGAACAACTTCTACAAGTTTCGAAGGCCAACCAGCCATCAACATCTCGGCATGATCCGCCTAGGGTGCGGCGCATCACTCGCGTCAATTCCGAGGCCCCATCACTGCAGGAGATTGAAGCAGCTATCCGAAGCATGAAATCCAACAAGGCTCCAGGGGATTACCTCTAGCAAGAGAGAGCAGACTAGACTTGTCACTCTGTTCGAACTCACTATCATTGGATTGCATGTGGGAGGTAATCCAAGACCCCTATGGTAGTGATCATTTGCCCATCAAAATTTCGATTTCCAACGGGTCCACCTTCACAGTGTCCAATCAACATCGCGTACGATCTCACGAGAAACATCAATTGGGAAGAATACGCGAACGCGGTCCGTGACGGTTCAGAATCGGACGACGCTCTCTCTCCGTTGGATGAGTACTCCTTCCTATCGCGGCTCATAGTGGATTGCGCGCTTCAAGCACAAACGAAGCCTGTTCCTGGCACTACCATTCGCAAACGTCCTCCCACTGTGTGGTGGGACCAGGAATGCACCGACGTGAATAACGAGAAGTCTACCGCGTTTAAACATTTTCGTAAATACGGTTCCCGCGAATACTTTGAGCGGTATACGGAGCTAGAGGAAAAGTTTAAGAGCTTGGTCAGGGCCAAAAAACGCGGTTACTGGCGTCGGTTCGTCGAAGGGCTATCGCGAGAGACTTCCATGCAAACGCTCTGGAATGTCGGCAGGAGAATGTGTAACGCGGCATCGTCGGTCAACGAGGACAAGGAGTACTCTAACAAGTGGATTTTCGACTTCGCGCGTGACGTTTGTCCCGATTTGGTTCCGGTTCGATGCAACACTCGCGATCCGCCGCTGGAAAACGATGTTATGGACTCCCCGTTTTCGATGGTAGAATTCTCAATTGCTCTTCTTTCATGCAATAACTCGGCTCCGGGAATTGATCGAAGTCACCCAGTCACAAAGAGGCGATTGGTTATCATGACATCGAGCATGTTGTTTGGTCCTGCTCCTTACATCATGAGGCGAGATCCGTTCTGTGTGATTCCCTTAGGGTCCGAGGAAAACAACCCTTTAAGCCAATTAGAGACGTCTTGGCTTGCCGTGATATCGACTTTATGCAGCTTATTTACGACTTTCTTAAAGCTGTTGATGTATGTGTTTAATGTTTTGTGTTTTAGTCATTCTTTACGTTTAAGTTTTAAATTAGTTCAAAATGCTTTTCCTTGTCCTCCCTCCAAATGATCAATAAATGTAAACCCTAATCTCGAGTAAGCCGCGAGTAATCGGCCCCCGTTCTACTAACATTAGTTGTAAGAAAATGAGCCATGACAAATAAATGGAAAAGGCTCCAGGGGTCGATCGCATATCAGCAGAGATGCTCAAAACTGACCCCATGCTATCCGCACAAATGTTGCATCAACTATTCTGTAATATCTGGGATACCGCGACTTTTCCGGCCGACTGGATGCAGGGCATCTTAGTGAAGGTCCCATAGAAGGAGGATCTGACTGTATGCGACAATTGGCGAGGCATCATGTTACTGTGTATTTTTCTCAAAGTGCTGTGCAAAGTTATCCTGAATCGGATACAGGAGAAGATCGACGTGACTCTCCGACGGCAGCAGGCAGGATTCCGTGCCGGAAAATCTTGTGTGGACCATATTGTCACGCTCCGGATCATCCTGGAGCAGGTCAATGAATTCCAATAGTCCCTTTATTTGGTATTCATTGACTACGAAAAAGCTTTCGACCGTCTCAATCACGAGAATTTGTGGGGACGCAAGAGAGTCCCGGATAAAATCGCCAACCTCATCGAAGCGCAGTATGAGGCTTTCACGTGCAGAGTTCTGCATAACGGAGCCTTGTCCGACCCTATCCGGGTAGGCGCTGGTGTGAGACAAGGATGTATACTATCACCGCTACTGTTTCTCATCGTAATCGACGAGATCATGGTAGGTGCAATTGACCGTGTACCGAACCGTGGGCTGCATTGGCAGCCTATCACCATGGAGCATCTCTACGACTCTACTAGCACAACGGCGTTCTGATATGCAGAGTAAGCTCAATGACCTAGCCGAACGCTCCTCTGCGGCGGGTCTCACCATCAACGTCAACAAGACCAAATCGTTGGATATCAACACGGGCAACCCTTCCAACTTTACGGTAGCCGAGCAAGCAGTGGAGAAGGTCGAAAGTTTCCAATATCTTGGCAGCCAAATAGCGTCGGACGGCGGGACCAAGAGCTACATAGATGCACGAATCAAGAAGGCTAGGGCTGCCTTTGCGAGTTTACGAAACGTATGGAGATCCAACCAGATAATTCAACGCACCAAAATCCGAATTTTCAACTCGAACGTGAAATCTGTGTTGTTATACGCCAGCGGTGTGTATCAGTGGAGAACACTCAAAAGCTGCATGTATTCATCAACCGATGCCTGCGGCATATAATTCGTACCTGGTGGCCTCACAACTGGATCTCGAATACCGAGCTCCATCGTCGATGTCATCAGAAGCCGATAGCAACAGAAATTCGATAGCGAAAGTGGAGGTGGGTCGGCCACACACTTCAACGGGGTGGAAACGAAATCTACATGCAAGCGCTGGATTGGAATCTGGCAGGACATCGCAGCAGAGGCAGACCCAGGGGCTCATGGCGGCGGAGCCTCAATAAGGAAATTAAGCAAGTCGATAGAAATCTGACCTTGGCCCAGGTCAATGCAAAAGCGAGCAGCCGCCCATGATGGAAGTCTTTCACGTTGGCCCTTTGCACCGCTGGTGGTGCACAGACCCTTTTGTAAGTAAGTAAGGAAAGAGTTAATAGTCATAACTTAATTTATTTTGTGTGTTTCAAATGTGTTTTATCGATTCAAATTTAATGAAAACTGTCAAAGAACAGCTTTAATTTAAAGGATTAGGAAGTATCAAATTTATTGAGACTTAATAGTAAGTTTTCTAAAGTTGTAAACGTGGGACGAAAAATTACACCGAAAATATAGAAAAATGGTATCAACACGCAATCCTAAAAAGTATTACCTTCAGTGTTAGTTCCATTTCCTATAACCCTCCGCAGCGAATACCTTGATGTCCTCTGTTGTCCGAAGAAGTCGTATAAGATCCAACATATGGACATCGGACCGAAATCGTATGTTACTTCTACTGTATTTTAATTCAATATCAAGAAAAATGCACGAGGATTTCACTAAACAGCTAAACGTAGTCTTCGTCAACCATGCGGTCGAATCTTGCACACAACCCCACAAATTGTTTTTATTATTTTTATTAAATACTAGCTGAGTGTGCCCGGCCTTGCTCGCGATTCAATACAAGCATGCGTTTATGAACCGAATAAAAAAAGCATACTATATTCTACGTAGCACCCCCCTCTTATCTAAGGGGCTACCCCCTATAACCATCTCCTTATACCTCCACATGCCAAATTTGGTTCCATTTGCTTGATTAGTTCTCGAGTTATGCAGAAATTTCTGTTTCATTTGTATGGGAGCCCCCCCTTACATAAGAGGGAGGGGTCTCAAATCATCATAAGAACCTTTCCCGGCCTCAAAAACCCCTGCATACAAATTTTCACGCCGATCGGTTCAGTAGTTTCCGAGTCTATAAGGGTCAGACAGAAATTCATATTATATTAAAAAAGGGTTAAAAACTCATATATCGCAAAAAGTATATCTTCAATTTTTTTAAACTGATTAAAAATGCAGTCTCTTGAATATTTAAAACCTAAATTTTTTTAAGAGCTTTGAGCGGTTGGTTTATTTCCTTTTGAGTACTTGGCACTGATGAAGTCTGCAAGTAGTAGACGAAATACGCGTATCTGTCAAAAGATAAGCAATTATAACGGAATTTAAAGGAACTAAACCAACCCACTCAAAGCTCTTCATAAAGGGATTCCGTTAAGAGGTTCGACAAAATTAAGGGATTAAATGTTTTAATTTTTTTTATTTTAAATTTCTGTAAAGATTTCAAATGGTATCAGGATAATTTCAACATCGAATTTTTGTACAGATATTGGACAAAAAGAAAGAATCAAGATCCAGGTAATTTTATTTTAAACGTTTAAACTCTTAAAAATATAACTACTGTGTATGGAAGCTCATCAAAATTTAAAAACCCTCGAGGCGATAGTGTCACATCCGGAAACAACCAGAAGCTTTGATATCTTCACACATTTAAATTCAAGAACTGGCGGTTCTATTGCGTGTTTTGTGTATATTGGCTTAATATTATAAATTAACTACTCCGAACTACCTTGATACATTGATCCTTGACCCATTTTTCGAATTCATATGAATATTTACCATTAGTACGTTAGAGTTCTCTTTTAAGTTGGCAAAACGATTGGATAAGTAATTCTCTTGGGCGGTGGTTACATTCCATTATTCCAAATGTTTCTTCGAGAGCGTGGTTCAAAGGTCTGGATGTGAGTCGGAGCTTCATTCGCTTGATGTTAATAATTATGTCCAACCACTACTCGCTAGACGCACATCTCTACAGAATAAACCTCGTTGACAGCAATGTATGTAGGTGTTGAACCGGTTATGATGACATCGATCACGCAGTTTGGTATTACCCGGGTAATGACGCCTCCAGAGCACGAAGAAGTAAGAGATGTATTGGGAACCCGTGATCCTGCCCACATGCAGGCGATCAGTGTTGGAAAAATATCAAAAAATCAAATCTCACCAATGCCCAAGATCATGCTTGATTTTCGTAGACAAAAATCAACAAGCAAACATCTGCGGTTGATTTTGCAAGCTGTGATATCGCAGCTCGGAATATCAAGCTAACAAAGCTCACCAACTGCAAATCTCACCAAACTGTGGTAAGATTGAGTTTAATGATTTTTGCTTTACACCCGAATGCAACCGAAACTCCCATAACGGCTGGCAGCAATCCCTTCGTGTCTCCCATCGGTGAAGAGTAAAAAGAGATAGCGAACTATACTTTCTCTTTCTAAGAAAACGATGTGGAATGGAATCATTTTTGTGTCGAGTCAGCTCTGAGCTTGATTTTTGCACTTTGTGAATAGTCTCGCAATATCAAAGGAGCTTGTAAAATCAATACCAAGCATGATATGTTGTTCCAATATCACGCGTGATATTGAGAGCGTATGAGAGCGGATTTTTTTTATTTGATTGATGATTTTGCCAACACTGCAGGCGATCTACGAATTTCTTTGTTAGTCTGATGTTAGAGTCTGATGTGACCATCCCCTCCATTCCAAACAACTTTCAGCCATTGTGCCCCAGTCTTATTAACCTCCTGTTTCTGTGCTACTTGCCCCTGCCCAGCCAGGATTTGGTCAACCGTCCGAGAGTAGTATCTGAAGGAGGCTTCAGAAACCAGTTTCCTACCGAACTCCTTCCAATCACAATTTAATTGGTAATTGGTACCCAATACTAACCTAGAACTACTGCTGTTTAAAATGTGAATTCAAACATTACTGATTTTTGGCTCCGCAAAGTGTCAAACACGACTGAGCCTAGTAAATAAACGAACTAGTTTAAAAAATAAGGCCAGATATTCCAGTGAATGAAGTATTTCGGTATTATTCTTGAAATTTTATGAGTCGATAATTATCTAACTCGATGGTCCCTTCAATATGTTTCCACCAATACGTTAATCCTAGAAAATTGTCTTAACATGTTTTTGTTCGAAAAACTGCTTATTCACTACATACTGTTGTATGAATTTCTTTTACAGTCCTAGTAAGAAATATCTACAGAAGTGGTAAGGAATTCATACTTTCATTTTTTCATATGTTATTTGCAATGTGCTAGGAATTGAAGGTTTACAATTAATTTTTCATCGATTACGTAGAAATACACAGGAGCCCTTCTAATTTCCCACGATCCCACCTATGAGTTCACCATACCACACAACATTGTTTGACCTCCTGACGCCTCCTGACAACACCACCAGGAAGGATTCTCACCGCATAGCAATCCATTTAACACGGAAACAATTTAAACGTCTTCTTTTCAACCCTATTGACAGCCGTGTGGATCACATGTTTAACACAAATGCAATCAATCTCACACCAGAACCTTCATCCAACGATTTCGCCTCACTTTGCATTGCGCTTGATGTTCTAGCGCTAGCCCTTACCAAAACATCCAACGTCTGATTGACACCTCACCCATAACAGAGAGAAGGAGAAAACATCGCGTGACCTGTCCTTGGTTTCACGTTCTCACGATTGCCAAATGCCTTTTTCCCTTTGATCGATGCGCATCCAAATGGTGGCCATTTACTAATAACACGCATTCACAGCCGACGCGTTTACATAAACATGGGATTCGGGAAAGGAGAAATAAGGACGGCGTGAAATACCGAAAATTGAAACCGACAAATCGTCCGTCCACGGTCTGAGCGTGCATCGTGTGTGAGGTGGAATGCTTGTTATGCTTTGGACAGGACAGAAAAAGGACCGCACGAAGCGACGATACATATCGGAAATGACGGCCGATGGGGAAACGGATGTCGGACAGGATGTTTAGTCGATTTAAAGAGTCGTTCGATGCGTTTCGACGCTTACCCCTTCCCCGAAGTTGAAGGTCCTCTACCTGGATGTGTGCCAGTATCGAGCGAGGGACGGAATGATTGGCAGATCGGGGAATTACGTGCCTGGTGCGAAACTTTTGCTTTCTGGATCCTAATACGCATTGGTTTCTTCTAGGGAGTTGCATTTTGAGTGTTCTCTTATGTGTATGTTCGAAAGGGAGAATTTATGTGGGGTGATGTAGGAAACCGACAACGATGAGGGGGGTGGTTCTGGCCTATTGCACGTCTTTCGATTGGAGTTTATCGATGAATGCTCATTGATATTCAATTTGCGTTATTTCTTTCTGTCCCACTGTGTCCGTGTGTGGACGTGACGTTGCTTTTGTGAAGGTAAAGATGTCTTTCGGGAGAGTAGAAGGCTGATCATGCCACAAATTGTCAAACAAAAATAGTCATTTGTTAGAGTTTTGATAGACCTTTAAGATATGGAAAGAGAAGATCTGTTATTCAATTTACAAAACGTTCAAGCCACGACCATTTGCGTCGTGAGAAAATTTTTCTGGAGGGGGGCCAGGAGGGTCCTGTTAAGTTTATTAGGTTAAACTACTGTTAGCTAAAAACTCGTGAAAATGCTATTCAATCACAGACATATTATATTGCAACAACTCAAATAAAATTGGTTCGGGATACAGGAACTTTATTTCATACCTTATAAATTACTTATGTTGCAGATTTGAAAATAAATAGAGCTCATGCTATGTATTGACGGTATAATACTTTATCTCTAAAATATTACTGAAAGCCCACAGTAAAAATAACAAATTTCAATTGTTGGAATTTGAGAAACTGGCTGAGGGTTTCTGTGTCAAACTCTTTAATTAAAATGGACATTGATAATAATAATTTTCATGTCATCAAAATACCATTGGGAATGGTTAGGCAATATTTAAGAAGAAGTCAAATCAGACCAATTCCAGGCCAAATAGGATAAAAAATAAAAATTTAAGACTCGACCTTCTCCGATTTGCATGAAACTTTGAAAAATGGTGTGTTATGGTGAATCATTCACATTTTTACAAAAATTCGGTCATTTTGGATTCCGGCGTTAGGAGCCATTGTTTGTGTTTGGTTGTTCCACCTGTTTCAGTTGTTGGCCTAGAGATATTGGCTTCTTTCATCGATCTGTGAGCAGGGGATAGCAAGGAATGTCCTAGCGTGGCTGTGAGGGTGTAGGGAGGGGGTCGACGCGGAGAGTCTGTGAGTGTTACTTGGGACCTGATGCAGTGTTCAGCTTGATTTGTGGGTTATTTGTTGTAACCATTAACAAGTAATTCTACAGTGAGCATGCATGACACTTTCACTTTCATTTTCACTTTTTAACTTCATAAAATTATCACAGAATTCCTTTGGAACTCTTCTATGAATTTTCTAAAAGTCCTCTTCAGAATTTCTTAGTAATTAACTTCAGAATTTCAAATGAATATTCATTAAAACTTCTTTCGAATCCTATTCAGGGTTAGCTTGGAATTCAACTCAGAACTACTTAGAGCTCCTCAAGACTACATTAAGAGCAGATTGCGCTTGAAGTTTTCCGCACAATTATTCCCAGAACTTCCTTGGAATGAGCTCCCTAGAAATTATCATCCAATTTCATGAGTCTTGAAAGCTATGCAAGGTCCTTAATCTTGATGTTTTATGTCCAATCTGTGATCATCAAAAATACCTAGGAAATAGGTTTTTGAAAATTAATAGAAATTTGATTATTTTTATGCTTAGAATGCATAAAAAATAAATAAAATTCAAAATTTGTAAACATAGTCATATTCCAGAACTTTAAGCTTTTCCCAGGAAAAGTAGAAGGGTCTGTGCCTAGAGGCACGAACGGAAGCTTGACCTAGGACCGCTAATGGACGGAACAAATGTGAAGAGCATTTAGTTCTTTTAATTGATCGATCATCTATTATCCTAACTCTTTCCGTTTTTGATTTGTAGGCGTACCAAATTTGTAGTTAAACGGCGCCGGTGGTGTAGTGGTAAGCGTGATTACCTCTCACCCCAGCAGGCCTGGGTTCAATCCCAGTCGGCGCCGCCGGGATGTTCTGAGGCATAACATCTCTGATCACGCCTTCCTTCGGATGGGAAGTAAAGCCGTTGGTCCCCGGTTCATGAGTTGATGGGTCGATAGGTAGGGTCCAGGTGTGGGAGCTGCCTTCCTGGCACGTCGGTAGCATTGGTGCTCAGCACGGAAAACAAGATCGACGGAAAAAAAAACAAACCAAATTTGTAGTTTTTCTTTTTTAAAAAAAAAAGTTGATGAAGAGAATCGATAAAAATCGCTTGCAGCCTTGCTTCCAAGTTTGGTTACAAGATTACAACTCTGAAGAGAATTTGTGTGATAGTTGGGGACATGTGGTTCTGAATATGGACAAACAGGCACAGATAAACTATATTCCAACTCATTACTGTAATAGGCTTGTTGGCCCTAAAAAGGGCCGTTTTGTTGCCAAAGTTGGTTATGATTTAACCTCCAAAACCGTACAGAATGCGTCTCTGTCACTTCAAAGCGTAGATGGCATCCATGGCCACTTACGCTTGGCGTGTTCAGTGTAAGTGACAGCATCACGGATCTCATTTTCCAGGAACACCTTCAGCACGCCTCGTAAATCAGACCGGAGATTGGCACCTTCTTTACCAAGACCTTTTCCTCCTTTGCCACGACCAGTCATTGTTGCTTGTTAGCAGACCCCCTTCACTCTTTAGATTTTTTAGAGACAGATAACAGCGCCAAACGGTTTGTGACGAGACAACGTTGAACTGCAGCGTTGGAAGAAAACACGCACACCAAAATCTATACATGTACGAACCCACACAACTGAGCGGACGGTACAGCGCAAATCAAAACACGAAGCGGTGTCATCATTCATCGTCTTCATTCAGTTTCTTCTACTTCCGTTTGCGTTTGCTTTCACCGGCGTTGACAAATACTTCCTATGTTATAAAATAGGAAAGTAATGATTATTCCAATGTAATTTTTGAATAGAATGCGTTCTGCGTTGGCCAAAGAAGGCGGTATATTTTATTACGTTTAGCAATGATTTCGATACGTTGCATTTCCAGTGACTGGGGTGTTGGCATAATTTTTTAGAGAGGGTGAATGCTTTTCCCATGTTTACTTCTATGCTTATTAAGATTCTGTTGAGCACCAGCTCCGCAAATCATCAATTACTATTAGAGATTTGCATCTTACTGATACCGGTGGTATATGGGAAACTCTGTCGCTCGAAAGCAAAACATATTACAAGTACATCATGATGCGCGCTTGGATGTGTGATTGTTTTCTCAAGTGTTTCTGTTGCATATAAAGTGGTAATGATTGAAAATCGGAACAATCACAAACAAGTAAGAATCTTGCTATCGCAATATAATGATGATCACTTCGAGGATGATATCGTCCTCTTTCCTCGGCTGATCATCAACGTCCGCATTGACATCTATCATGCTGACACCTGTCAGTTATTGAGCCCAGGTGGTGAAGTTGGCGGGGAACTCCCAACAGTTTCAATGTGCACTCAACAGATGGCACTGCGATCACATACGGGTGGTAATTATATGCCTTGTATGAGGAATTGATTAGTGGGATATCTTGTTAATTAGATATCTTTGTTGTTAGGTAGAATAGTGGACTACCTAACCTGCCACCACCTTCCTACTGCTGATATTGCTGGTTCTGCTGCCTGCGCACCACGCCGTCCGAAACGAAAATGAATTGAGGCTAGACAGCGGCGCTCTTTTATATCTTTTTAGGTTAAAGCAGAATGATGTACAACCAAGTAGTACTCGATTAAAACGACTGGGTTTAGGAAGAACGTTTAATTAATGAAAACAGTGATAAAATATTACTTATTATTTGCATGTTGGACAATGCTTGACATTAACAATTTTTCAATAGTTTCTTGTTAGAAATAATCATTTGGAAGCATTGCTATTCATGCGTAAAAATATTTCTGATCGATTGATAATAAAATTATTGAAATTGGTCCAGGGGCAGCCGAGCTATTAATGTTCAAAATCTTTCATAATTTTGTTACATGTTCCATTTTCGGTTTTCACAAAGTGTACCTCCATATAGAAATCACAGACGTTGACACGTAGACGTAGATGTATGTCAAAATAAAAGTCCCTGAGATGTCCCATCGGTTGTACAGGTTTTTCAGATAGTTTTTTTCCCTTGATTTGTTGTCCGTCGATCATGTTTTCCGTGCTGAGAACCAATGCAAGTGACGCCAGGGAAGTAGCTCCCATACCTGGAACCTACCTATCGACCCATCAACTCATGAACAGGGGACAAACGACTTTACTTCCCGAAGGAAGGCGTGATCAGAGATGTTATGGCTCAGAAAATCCCGGTGGCGCTGACTGGGATTGAACTCAGGCCTGATGGGATGGGATATAATCACGCTTACCACTACACCACCGGCACCGCTACGTTTTTCAGATAGTATACAATCTGAATTTGTATAGAAGTCTTCTTCTTCTTTTTCTATTACTACTACTGCTACTACTACTACTACTACTACTACTACTACTACTACTACTACTACTACTACTACTACTACTACAGGGTGCGTGACGATTTTTTGCTGTAAATTTCAAATAGTAATTTCTCATGCTTGTGCATCATGATTTAGATATATTTGGCAGCACTGGATAGCTTATACTGTTAGGTGTAAGGTTTAAACAAACAATGTTGAGTAAACGGAAAGATGTCGA